>NC_083103.1:74055655-74397605 GCF_949774975.1 Lagenorhynchus albirostris
GAAGGAAGGAAGGAAGGAAGGAAGAAAGAAAGAGAAAGAAAGAAAGAAAGGAAGGAAGGAAGGAAGGAAGGAAGGAAGGAAGAGAAAGAAAGAAAGAAAGAAAGAAAGAAAGAAAGAAAGGAAGGAAGGAAGGAAGGAAGGAAGAAAGAAAGAAAGAAAGAAAGATGAAAGAAAGAAAGAAAGAAAGAAAGAAAGAAAGAAAGAAAGAAAGAAAGAAAGAAAGAAAGAAAGAAAGAAAGAAAGGAAGGAAGGAAGGAAGGAAGAAAGAAAGAAAATTCTCTGGAAATTTAAATCTAGATAAACAGTTAAGAGGTTATGCTATTTAGGATCAGTTCATTTAATTAGCAATTTAATAATCACATTTCCACTTATTGACACCTTTCAGATCTTTAGATCACTTTAGTAAAACATATTATTTAATTGAAATATGAAAAAATATGGCTGATAAAACTTGAAAGACAATTTTAAGTTAAAATTGTGGCAATTTCTATAGTCAGTGTTTTTCAACTGTGATTGTTTTAACATCTAAAAGTAGTGTTTAATTTTCTCTCATTATATAAATTCAGGGCACTTGAATAATTTAGAGGATATCACTTGAAATAGTCTTTTTCAGTTTAAATACTAAGTCTTTCAGAATTATTCCTCCTTTCCTCCTTCTTAGAAAATATAGACATAGCAAGAAGGTAGCCTTTGAAAAACAAAGAAATAGGCCTCAGAAGGAACCAAACCTACCAACACCTTAATCTTGGACTTCTAGTCTCCAGAACTGTGAGAAAATTAATTTCCATTGTTTAAGCCACCCAGTAAGTGGTATTTTGCTATGGTAGCCTTAGTAAACCAATATATCTAGCTTGAGGTGTTTATTTATACACATCAGGTGAATGAAAATTAAACTCATAACACACAAACCAAAGTGCAAGAAATCATCAGTTTGACATAAGTCAACTAAAAGTTGACTAATTAGTACTTTATGCATTATTAATGAGGGTATAAACTTGAGCAATATCTGGAAAATTTAAGGATAATAAGTTAGAGAATAATTGTACTTTTCTACCCAGAAATTCTATTTCCAGACACACATTTTAGAGAAGTACTCGTAACTGAATATGAGGAGACATACTCAAGGATATTTTATTACTGCAGCTTTATTTATAAAAGCATGATGTAAAAATAAAGAACAAGTTTCTCAGATACAATGCCATTGTCTATTAAATTGAATAAAGTACATATATTTTCATTAACGTAGACAAATATCAAGCCTAATCACAAGAGGGAAAAAAGGAGACATTAAAGTCAGATATACCAGATAATGACAATTCTTTAAATTTCAAACACACAAAGTGGCAGTGTATGTTGTTTGTAGATATGTATATTTAGTGTAAAAATACAAACACATGCATAAAAATGCTACACACAAACTTTAGGTTAACGGTTGCTATTGAGGTAGAATGGGGGTGAAAGGTAAGAGGTGACAACTTAGCAATATATATAATTTCAAGAAATATTTCTTATAAAAAAAAGAGAGCCTCTGAAAAAAGTATGGCAAAAAAAATGTTTACATGTATTTGAATGCTCTATGGGATACATGGCTGTCCATTATATTAGTCTCTATAATTTTCCTGTAACTTTTAGTTTATTATGTAAAATAATTATTAAAAAGGGAGAACCAGCTACTTTGCCACTGAGACACAATAGCACTTGATGTTGGGATACTGCCTGATAGAAGATGTTGATTTTCTCTTCACTCTCCATTGGCACTTCTAGATCATTACACCATCATCTTATGGGATACATGTTTAAACTTTAAGACATTTGATCATACATTTACCTCCTGTTCCTTAAGAACTATGAACCTCCCTCCCAGAAAATTATGTATGAGATGAAATGGTGGTATTAAATCCATAGCTCTCACTGTAGCTTGAAAAATAACCATGCTATAGGATAGGTAAGCCCAGATAAAAACAACTTTGGGGAAAATAGACAAAATTCCTGAATCCTGAACAAGACAACAATAATGTATTACATTATATCTGGATGCAATGACTTGAGGAAATTTGGTATGCCTCCAATTGGAAACCTAAAAATTGTGCCTGCTGTAGCATTACTTTCTTCTCTTTCCTTTAAACAGCTTTATTGAGATATAATTGATATACAAAGAAATGCACATATTTAATGTGTACAGTATGATGAGTTTGGACATAGGCAAATACCCATGAAGTCATCACCATCATGAAAATTATACACACACACACACACACACACAGACTGTTGTATATGTATATAGATATGTATAGTTTTATATTTATATTTTCTGTAACATCTTACAGAAAAACCCAAATGAACTTTTTGGCCAACCATATTTTTTATATATATATATATATATATATATATATATATATATATATATAGTGATTTTTATATATACTATATATATATAGTGATTTTTATATATACATAAAATCCCTCCTAAAGTTTCCCTGTGTCTCTTTGTTTTTTGGTTTGTTTTATTAGTTTTTGTGTGTGTGTGGTAAGAAAACATGAGATCCCCCCTCTTAGCAAAATTTGAAGTGCACAAAACTGTATCATTAACAATAGGCAGTATGTTGTACACCATTGTATGATCAGGCCACTCAAGATGGCTGCTCTCTGTACCTTCCCTGCTTGACCAGTGCTTGTTTTATCTATACCCTACTCACATGATGGACCTTCCTACATATTTTCCCCAGGTCCCAGCTAGTGATTGTTCTTATCAAAGGGGTGGTGATGAACGTGCCCCTCTGCTGGTTTCCCTGGTAACTAATGAGCCAACCTGGTATAATTCCCCCTATAACTGGCAATCTCCCATTCCCCCAAGGGGGTGAGAGTGAAGACTGCCACCATGTCCTGCCTGCCATCCGACTCATACAGTGGCGTGTCCCTTCAGGACCTTGACTCAGACATGTAAGTTTCCCCATCCATTAAACCATTCATGTCTCTGTTGCTGCCTCCATGCTCTTTCTTCGGTCTTGAAGCTGGGTAAGCACAGGACTTGTGGGCCTGCAGGGTGCAGTCCAACCATCATATGTTCCAGCAATTCCACTTCTGGTACATAAAAAGAAATGAAATCAGGGGTCTCAAAGAAATATCTGTACTCTCAAGTTCATTGCAGCATTATTCACACTAGGCAAAATATGGAAACGGCCCAAGTGTTCATTGACAGATTAAAGAAAAAGAAAATTATCCATTTTTCAGCCTTTAAAAACAGAGATCCTTTCATTTGTGGCAACATGGATAAACCTGGAGGGATTAAGCTTAATAAAATAATCCAGTCACAGAAGGAGAAATAATGTATGATTCTACTTATGAGAGGTATTTAAAATAGTCAAACACACAGAAACAGGAATACAGTTGTGGTTTACAGGGGCAGGAGGTGGAGGAAATGGGGTTGTTGTTCAATGGATATTAAGTTTCAGTTATGTTAGACAAATAGATTCTAGAGACTAGCTATAATAGTTGAATTATATTAGGTCAGAATATCTTTGACAATGTAGAAAGTCTATGTAGGTATATACGTGCCATGCAGACAAGGAGAAAAATATAGTAGATAAAAATTAGGATGTTTTTCAACTCTTTGGCTAGGTTATAGCTATTTGCTCATAATTTTGAGAAACCTAACTTAAACTAAGCCTATTAAATTGCCTCTTGCAGGAATTAAAAGTTAAATGGATACCACAGAAATACAAAGGATCATAAGAGATTACTACAAACAATTATACACCAATAAAATGGACAACTTAGAAGAAATGGACCAAGTCCCAGAAACATACACTCTTCCATGACTGAATCAGGAAGAAATAGAAAATATGAAAAGGTGAATTACCAGTAATGAAATTGAATTATTAAAAACAAAACAAACAAATAAAATCTCCCAACACGCAAAAGTTCAGGACCAAATTTCTTTGCAGGTGAATTCTACCAAGCATTTAGAGATGAATTAACATCTCTCCTTCTCAAGCTATTCCAAAAATTGCAGAGGAAGGAACATTTCCTAACTTGTTCTATGAGGCCAGTATCACACTAATACCAAAACCAGAAAAAGATATCACAAAAGAAGAAGATTATAGGCCAATATCACTGATGAACATAGAAAAATCCTCAATAAGATATTAGCAAAATGAACAATACATTAAAAGGCTCATATAACATTTTCAAGTAAGATTTATCACAGGGATGCAAGGAGAGTTCAATATCCATAATTCAATGTGATATATCACATTAACAAACCGAAGAATAAAAACCATATGATCATCTCAATGGATGCAGAAAACAATTTTGACAAAACTCAACACCCATTTATGGTAAAACTCTCAACAAAGTGGGTATAGAAGGAAAATACCTCAACATAATAAAGGCCACGTATAATAAGTCCACAGCTAACATCACACTCAATCGTGAAAAGCTGAAAACATTTCTTGTAAGATCGGGAATAAGGCAAAGATGCCCACTCTAACCACTTTTATTCAACAAAGTACTGAAAGTTCTAGCCACAGAAATAAGCAAAAAAAAGGCAATAAAAGTAATCCAAATTGGAAAGGGAGAAGTAAAATCATCACTGTTTGCAGATGACAGGATCCTGTACATAGAAAATCCTCAAGATGCCTACAAAATACTACTGGAACTCATCGATGAATTCAGTAAATTTGCAGGATACAAAATTAATATACAGAAATATACTGTATTTCTATACACTAACAATGAACTATCAGAAGGAACAATTAAGAAAACAATCCCGGGCTCACCTGGTGGCACAGTGGTTGAGAGTCCTCCTGCCGATTCAGGGAACATGGGTTCGTGCCCCAGTCTGGGAAGTTCCCACATGCCACGGAGTGGCTAGGCCTATGAGCAATGGCCACTGAGCCTGTGTGTCCGGAGCCTGTGCTCCGAAACAGTGAGAGGCCCGCGTACTTAAAAAAAAAAAAAAAAAAGGGAAAGAATCCCATTTAAAATTGCATCCAAAAGAATAAAACACCTAGAAATAAATCTAACCAAATATACAAAAAGCCTGTACTCAGAAAACTACAAGACACTAATGAAAAAAATTGAAGACAAAACAAACAGATAGATAGATATACCATATTCATGGATTGGAAAAAATTAATATTATTCAAATGACCATACTACCAAGGCAATCAACAAATTCAGTGCAATTTCTATCAAAATACCAAGGAATTTTTCACAAAATTAGAACAAATAATTGTAAAATTTGTATGGAATCACAAAAGACCACAAATAACCAAAATAATCTTGAGAAAGAATAAATTTGAATGTACCATCCTTCCTGATTTCAAACTATAATACAAAACAATAGTAATCAAAATTGTGTGGTACAAAAAATACAGATAGAAAAATGAAACAGAATGGAGAGTTAAGAATTGAACCCACACTTACATGGAAAATTAATCTATGACAAAGGAGGCAAGAATATACAATGGAGAAAAGACAGTCTCTTCAATAAGTGGTGTTGATAAATCTGGACATATACATACAAAAGAATCAAACTGGACTAGTCTCTCACACTATGCACAAAAATAAACTCAAAATATATTAAAGAATTAAATGTAAGACCTGAAACTATAAAACTTCTAGAAGAAAGCATATGCAGTATCTCTTTCACATCGATCTTCATAATGCTTTTTTGGCTATGTCTCCTCAGACAAGGGAAACAAAAATGACAAGGCCACCTACTAAATGGGAGAAGATATTTCCAATTGAGATATCTGATAAAGGGTTAATATCCAAAATATACAACAAACACATACAACTCAACATCAATTACAAGCAAACAAAGAGGCTGATTAAAAAATGGGTAGAGGAACTGATTAGACATTTTTCCAAGGAAGACATACACATAGCCAATAGGCACATGAAAAGATGCTCTATATCACTAATCATCAGGGTAATGCAAATCAAAACCACCATGAGATATCAACTTACATCTAATTAAACATGAGAGCTTTTGTACAGCAATGGAAACCATTAACAGAACGAAAAGACAACCTTCAGAATGGCAGAAAATATTTGCAATAGAAGTGACCAGGGCTTCCCTGGTGGCGCAGTGGTTGACAGTCCGCCTGTCGATGCAGGGGACACGGGCTCATGACCTGGTCTGGGAAGATCCCACATGCCACGGAGTGGCTGGACCCATGAGCCATGGCCACTGAGGCTGTGTGTCCAGAGCCTGTGTTCCACAATGGGAGAGGCCACAGCAGTGAGAGACCCACGTACCGCAAAAAAAAAAAAAAAAAAAAAAAAAAAAGAAGTGACTGACAAGAGATTAATCTCCAAAATATACAAACCACTCCTGCAGTTCAATATCAAAAAAATAAAAAACCCAATCAAATAATGGGCAGATGATCTAAATAGACATTTCTCCAAAGAGACATACAGATATCCAAAAAGCACATGAAAAGATGCTCAACATCACTAATTATTAGAGAAATGTACATCAAAACTACAATGGGGTATCACCTCACACTGGTCAGAATGGTCATCATCCAAAATCTACAAACAATAAATGCTGGAGAGGGTGTGGAGAAAAGGGAACCCTCCTACATTGCTTGTGGGAATGTAAACTGGTACAACCACTATGGAGAACAGTATAAAGGTTCCTTAAAAAACTAAAAATAGAGCTACCATATGATCCAGCAATTCCATTCCTGGGCATATACCCAGAGAAAACCATAATTCGAAAAAATACATGCACCCCGATGTTCATTGCAGCACTATTTACAGTAGCCAGGAAATGGAAGCAACCTAAATGTCCATTGATGAATGAATGGATAAAGAAGATGTGGTACTTATATAAAATGGGACATTACTCAGCCATTTGTAGCAACATGGATGAACCTAGAGACTGTCACACTGAGTGAAGTCAGACAGAGAAAGACAAATATCATATGATATCGCTTATATGTGGAATCTAAAAAATTGATACAAATGACCATATTTACAAAAGAGAAATAGAGTCATAGTTGTAGAAGACAAATGTATGGTTACCAAGGGGGAAAAGGGGGATAAAGTGGGAGACTGGAATTGATATATACACATTGCTATATATAAAATAGATAACTAGGGCTTCCCTGGTGGCGCAGTGGTTGAGAGTCCGCCTGCCAGTGCAGGGGACACGACACTGTCTGGGAAGATCTGTCTGCACTGTCTTCCACGGTCTGGGAAGATCCCACATGCCATGGAGCAGCTGGGCCCGTAAGCCATGGCCACTGAACCTGCGCATCCGGAGCCTGTGCTCCGCAACGGAAGAGGCCACAACAGTGAGAGGCCTGCGTACCGGAAAAAAAAAAAAAAAAAAAGATAACTAATAAGAATCTACTGTATAGCACAGGGAACTCTTCTCAAGAGGCCTATATGGGAAAAGAAATCTAAAGAAGAGCATATATATGTATATGTATAACCGACTCACTTTGATGTACACTTGAAACTAATACAACATTGTAAATCAACTATACTCCAATAAAAATTAATGTAAAACAATCACCTCCCACCTGTCAGAATGGCTATTGTCAAAAAGACAATAAATAACAAGTGTTGATGAGGATGTGGAGAAAAGGGAATCCTTGTACACTGCTGCTGGCATGTAAATTGGTACAGCCAGTATGGAAAACATTATGGAGATTCCTCAAAAAATAAAAATTGGACTACCATATTATCCAGCAACACCACTCCTGGGTATTTGTTTGAAGAAAACAAAAACACTGTTAGAAACAATATATACACCCCTATGTTCATAGCTGCATTATGTACAATAGCTAAGATATGAGAGCAACTTAAGTGTCCATCAGTAGATGACTGGATAAAAAGGAATACAATCTGGCCATTTAAAACAAAATGGATGGACCGAGTGGGTATTACGTTAAGTGACATAGACAGAGAAAGACAAATGCTGCATGATTTCTCTTATATGTGGAGTCCAACAAAACAAAATGAATGAACAAACTTAACAAACCATAAATGGAGTTCTAGATACAGAGAACAGGTGTCTGCCAGACAGGAGGTGGGTAGGTAGAGGAAAGCAATAGGTGAGGAAAATGAAGAGGTACAAACCTCTAGTTGCAAAATAAATGAGTCATGGGTATGGGTATGAAATGTACAGTGGGGAGATTATATTAAATAACTTTGAAATATCTTTGTGTGGTAACATATTGTAACTAGACTTATTGTGGTGATCATGTTGAAATGTATAGAAATATCAAACCACTATGTTTTGTAACAAGATCTAACACAGTGTTGTAAGCCAATTATACTTCAAAACAAACAAATAACTCATAGAAAAAGGGAGCAGATTTGTGGTTACCATTGTTGGAGAGGTAGGGGAGTGGGGGGGTCAGGGTAGGGGGATTTGGTTGAAGGTGGTCAAAAGGTACAAACTTCCATTTATAAGATAAATAAGTAATAAGGATGTAATGTATGACATGATAAATATGATTAACACAGCTGTACATTATATATGAAAGTTGTTAAGAGAGTAAATCCTAAGTCCTCATCACAAGAAAAAAAATTTTTCTCTATCTTTTATTTTGTACCTATATGAAATGGTATATATTCACTAAACTGGTGATAATCACTTCATGACGTATGTAAATCAAATCTTTATGCTGTAAACCTTACACTTATACAGTGCTATATGTCAGTTATATCTCAATAAAACTGGAAGAAAAAAATTAACTGGAAATATACAGAGACTCAAAATTGTTGCGTCCTGTCCTTGCTAATGCTTTCTAGAGTCACTAATTCAAAAAATTGCATGTTTTTCACCACTATTATGTTTATGAGGGCAGAAATTTTTTTTTCTTCTATTTTTAAGCTACTGTATCACCTGAAGTTAAAACAGTACCTGGAACATAATAGGCTTTTAAGAAACTTGTGTTGAATGAATGAATAAACAGATATTTATTAAATACTCAGTAAACACAATAGTGTAGTTCAACCATGAAAAATCTAAAGTGTCTGAACCATTAAGCTTACACTCTATTGTTTACAACGATAAAGCTACAAACTATATAATATGAGAAAGCAATAACATCTAGAAAGAAGCAAGTAATGTGATAGTGAGTGGCAAGGAATGAAATATCATCTACTTGGGTTGACAGAAAAGGCCTCTATGGGAGATACCTGGGCTGATTCTGATAATGAGAAAGAGTCAAACTTATGAAGATCTACAAGAAATGTATCAGGACAAAGACATGTGCAAAGACATGACATGACATGGGAATGAGAAAGAGATTTTCCAGGAAGTGAAAGAATGTAAGTGTTGCAAAGGCATTATGGTCATTGAGAAGGGATGAAGTCACGGATATAGACAAAGACCAGCTCAAGTAAGGTGGTCTTACTTATGTAGGAAATTTGGATTTTATTCTAATTTTAACCAGAATAGCTGTCACATGACAGTTTTAGGTAAGAGAGAAAATAATTGAGATGAGCTGTGAAAATATGTCTTGTTGCTATTGCTGTGTGGTGATCGGATGGTCATGGTGTGTGACAATATTGGGGATTTCATTGTTTATTATTTCATTTTATGAACCACACTTACATAGTTTCAGTAATCTCTATTTCACATAGTAGTAGTTTCAGTAATCTCTATTTCACATAGTAATCTCTATTTCACATAGTATCTACCTACAGAGTAGGTAGATATTGTCTATTGTTTTCCAAAAAAAAAACATCTAAATTTATACTCTCAATAACATACATTGTCTTAGTCAATTTAATTTTTTAATGGCTATCATTAATGATTTTTAACAACTAAATTGTTTATATAACTATTAAAAGTTGAGACCTCAGTACATATATATTTTATATATATGTATATATATGTGCATATATACATATATACGAATGTATTTGAGTTGTTCCGTGCATGTATATTTGTACTGTGTGTGTTGTTTGTTTCATTGCTGGACTAAGACACTCTGCGTTAGTCAACCCCATTGATCCTGCTGTAAGGCAGACCCTCAGTTGTCACTGGGGAGACTGAATCATTGTTGCTGCTTAGAGGGGGAGATGGGCTGAGACTTACCTTTTCCTTTTCTTGGGCTTGATAAACTTATTTCTCAGCTAGTTTGTTGTTGGGATTTTTGTGTTTCCTTTTTCTAATATAGCTGCTGCTAGTAAATGGAGTTGGTAAGAAGTTAAGAGTTTTACAGTCTCCTCTTTAATGTTCCTATCATGAAAAGCAAATTGTTCCCAAACCATTTGGGTATCAAAAGTATATTTCAGATGAAAATTAAATGCCTGACCCAGATGGGTGGGATGGGGGGGAGGGAGGCCCAACAGGGAGGGGATATATGTATACATATAGCTGATTCACTTCGTTGTAGAGCAGAAACTAACACAACATTTTAAAGCAACTATACCCCAATAAGAAAAAAACATTTTGTAATAACCTTTAAGGGAAAAGAATCTGAAAAATGAAATATATATTTATGTATAACTGAATCACTTTGCTGTACACCTGAAACTAACACAGTATTGAAAATTAACTATATTTCAATAAAAATAAATTAGTTATTTTTAAAAAATTGACAAAGGGGTATAAAACTCTCTGCTGCAAATATTTTTCCCCACAATCTTTTCATAGGTTCATCCCAATTTTATTGTCTTCTGAATTTAATAATATCTATCAAAATATTTATAAGTATTCAGTATACTAAGACAGAAAACCTGAAATCCAACACTGGAATACTTGCATAGACAATCATACTCACAAGAATAACATATTTACTTAAAATTACTTCATATAAAATATCCTTGTGTTTAAAGCAAATGAGAATTTATTACATGGTTAAATTAATGTTGAAATGTATTTGTAAAGCCATATATTAGATAAATGTAATACAGCTAATGAAATTCTATAGCACGAACACTCTGCCTTGTAACAATATATTATTTAAGGTCTGTGGAAACTAAGTGTTTTAACGTACATTGTGCTGTTGATCATTATAGGCTTTTGACATCTTAAAAAGAGGTTGTGTTTATATCATGAGGATATGAAGATAAGCCAACACACTGAAACCTAAAGTCTCCTTTGAAATACAAACTTTCATTTTATAGGTGTTTATTATGAACAGCAAACTTTTTACAAATGATTAGACTCAGGCTGAAAATGGTATTGAATGACTTTTGCTTGAGTTTACAGTGCTGTTAAAGTTGTAGACAGCTTTTTTCACTAAAAATACAGTGTCATTCAAGGAGATGACAGGTTGCAGCGTCCCTTTTTATATCTGTAAATTCTGTTGCTGTGTATGTGCAAGAGCAGGGAAAATCTGAGAAATGTCGCACTGTACTCCCAACTTCCTACTCCTTAAGGCTTATGCACGATGGCCTACTTGAATCTCATTACTCCATCTAGGGTTGTCCTATGTCTCTATTACAGTACAAGAGCAACTTCTTTTGTGCCCCACCTTCTCAATTTTTCTCATTTCAACAGTTATTGTTTGAGGGCTTATCATGTTCAAGACAAAATGCCAGGCACTGAACATGAAAAAGGGATAAACCCATGGCTCCTTTTCTTAAGATTCCACATAACTGTTTGAATACACACATATGTTCACAAATATTTTCTTTGTAAAAATATGAGTGGAAAGGTGGTGGCATGCATAAAGTGTTGTGGTAATGTGAACAATGTTGAACTTTAGAAGAGATAATCTGATTTTTTAAAGTATAGTATTGATAGCTGATTATGAACTCATGTATTACTCATCTTGCCCACATGTAATATGGAGAATATCATATCTACCTAAGGAGGAAAACTGGATAAAATATTTAACTTGCACAGCAATGTGATTTAAGTAATTAAGATTATACCAAAATGGCTGTAATCTATAAATATTAATATGTGCTAACATATGAATATGGCAAGTAATATTGCAGATAATTTTTTAGGTGTACAGAGGCTTTTTTTAAGACTCTCACATTAGGAAAGTGCTAGTGAAGTACAAAATAAATGAAAATAGTAGATAAAGATATCATATTTCTATGATATATCTATAGAAAATTTCTGGGGCTTCCCTAGTGGCGCAGTGGTTGAGAGTCCGCCTGCCGATGCAGGGGACGTGGGTTCATGCCGCGGTCCGGGAAGATCCCACATGCCGTGGCTGGGCCTGTGAGCCATGGCTGCTGAGCCTGCGCGTCCGGAGCCTCTGCTCCGCAACAGGAGAGGCCACAACAGTGAGAGGCCCACGTACCGCAAAAAAAAAAAAAAAAGAAAATTTCTGAGCCTATCTTTAGTGAGGTTCTTCAGTAGATATTGTGACTACAGTTAGAACAAGATGAATATCAGGAGTTGGACATAATTATCTCATTTAATTTACTATAATCTTCTGACATTGAAAAAATCCTCTTTGTTTCTCACATGAGGAACTAAGGCTGAGGAAATTCAAGTAACGTACTCAAGGTCCCAGAACTAGCAAGCAGCAGAATCAGAATTTAATGACAAGAAGTCTTACAGGTTCTGTGGTATATAGAAAAAAAATTTAAATACAAAACAAAATGTATAGTGCTTGACTGAATAAGTCATAGGAAAATATCAAGACGAACCAATTTCAGAGCTGTGAAATTAGACAGGAATCCATTCAAATTCTGACTCCAAAATTTACTACCTGCATAATTTTGACCATATTATTTAATTTCTTTGAAAAAATATGTGAAATACTGTGTTCAGGTAAATTAAAATTAATGAAATATATACTAAACATTTATTAAAAGCTGATGACAAAAAATAATTAATTCCTTTTACTTTGCTCAGTTTGAGTGAGCATATAGTCTAATAAAGAAGAGATAATTTGTATTCAAGTAAATAATATTCAGAAGAAAAAGTGCATAATACTATAAGAAAAAGTTATATAATATTTTAAAATCTAGCTTCTCTTAAGGATTACCTGATTTCTACAACTATAGAGCATTTCTTTATTTTGGTTAGATGTTTATTACTTAGTTTTTACATTCATAGTTTATTATGCTTACCTTACACACAGTGAATAATTTCCAGGTTTCCACTATACATAACCTAGGCTCTCGCCCAAAGTCTTGGATTCTCCAACCACTGAGGTAAATAATTATATAACTGTACTTCTTCTTGCCTTAATTTCCTCAAATATAAAATTGAATTGAGGTTTTTGCCAAAACACATTCATAGAAATTTTGAGGAAATAAGTTGATGTAAAACCATTTAGAAAATTCATTAGCTTGGTAAAAGTATATTCATACCTTATAATTGGTGTTAATAAAGTAACACTTATTTAACTTTCAGTGCCATGCATATCCTCAATTATAGGCTGCCAAGACAGTTGACTGTAACTAAAATAATACAGTCTTGCAGTGTGCTCATAAAATTCTCCAAGAAAAGTGTTATATCCTATAACAAATACTTTGTGCTGTATTTGTATAAAATGGCAGAACCTCAAATAACTAAAGAACTTTAAACTTAAGTGAGGAAAGACTTTACCACAGGAGGGCAAACCTGGCCTTTTAAAATAGATACACAGCTATATTTAAGGGGAAGTGTACTGAGGTCCACAAGTTACTTTGAAATACATCAAAAATAGAATGGATTGATGGGTGGATAGAGGGATAAATAGATTGATACATATGAGGAAACCAATTACACTAATAAAATATTAAGGGCAAAATATCTATAGTGGGTAAATGAGCATTCATTCTATTTTTTTTTAATTTTGCTACATTTGAAAATTTTATAGTAAAACTGAAAAATAATGGGGTATTCAGGGAGAAGAAAAATTAGCCATTAGAATGTGTCTCCATTCCTTACCCTATGACTTTCAGAATTTATTTCTTTCAACATTTGGCAGTATCAAGGCACCTATGTGCTCCCTTAAAGCACCCTACCCACCTCACTTCTTCTAATCCCTCAACTCCTCACTTTGTGTGTAGCTTTGATTTTCTGGGTGCTGTCTCCTTTCAGAGCTTAGAGTTGCTTAATCTGTGGATGATATTGTTCCAAACACTACACCTCCCCTCAGCTGGCTCCACCACAAACATCCATGGGGACCAGGTTAACTATGTTAAACACATAAATCCCCACAAGAAAACCTATGGGACAAAGAAGAAAACACCAAGTGCTGTAGATATCTCTCATTCTATAAGGACTTAATTTTCAAATCAAAGAAATATTTTTAGAAAACCATGATGATATATTGGAGCAAAGTGTTTTGATAACTATTTAACAAATGGCTGTCTGTAATAATTCTAATATTTTTCTACACCCTTGCACAGCTCTTCCTCATAATGGGCTCCCATAAATTTTAATTTCAGGGTGAATGAAGCAGTCAGTGGTAGATTGCTTTAATTATTGTTATTCATTGCTCTTATTGTTACAATTCTTAGTGTGATTTAACATTTATTAAGATTGTGCCATATGGTAGTCTACCTACTCAAAATAATCAGATGTTCTGATGTATGTTCATGACAGATTTTAATTTCCTTCTGTGTTTGATGTAAATTCTCTCTTTTCTATTTAAACAAAATCCTGTATTTATCACTCTCGGTTTTCTGGTTGTTTTCTAAAACTACAGTCAGTGATGTGTGATGAAAAGAACTCTAAATAGGAGCCAGAAGACAAGTTTTAGGAAATAATTAGCCATGTACTTTTATAGATTTTTTTGAGTTATACAAATAATTTAACTTGTCTTCATTTTTTTTTTAATTTATAAATTGAGGAGGATAACCTGAATGATTTCTAATGTTAGTACCAGTTCTATCATTTTGTGTGTTTTGTTATGACTGAAACCATTCACTGTGTGAAGCAAGCATTAATTGCCTAGAGAAAAACAATTGAAATCAAATTCTATTTATACAACTTGTTTGCCTATTTCTTAATCTTGATAATTATTTAGTTTGTTTTTCAGTATTTTTGTCTTGTTATTCCATTCGTATTACAGCTATAATAAAGTTTTTTGGTATCGTTACATTCTAAGGCTGATATTTTACCTATAAATATCAATGTAAGTATAAATTTTATTTTGATAGTGCTCTGGCTTATGGTATACAGTAAAAGAAGACATGTAAATGGTTCCTCATTCTGGAGCCTAACTGAAATAATTAAAGACTCTGCCCTGCTCCTTCTTATACTGCAAAGAAAAGTAAAACACAGCATGACACAATAGAAAGACTATAATTGTCTTCACGGCCCAGCCAAGTTATGTGGATGCTGTGTACCTCTAGGGGAATTACCTCTCTGAACTCTATCATGATAATAACATTAACTTCCCATGATTGCCTTAAGTACTAGAAATAACATATTCACAAAATATTTGACATAGTGTGTTTTTCATAAAAGAAAACATTAAAATAAGTCAGAATGTGGAAGGTGGTCTCAAATTTAGGTAGTAAAGGTCAATGGCAATGGAATATTAATCAGATGAAGCGACAATAACACTTGTTTGAATGGGATGATATTAAAGGTCTTTAGTCAGGTTGAAGCAAACTCAATGAGTAAGTTGGAATGTCATGTACTTGGAATCAATTTTTTTTCTTTTAAAAACATCATTTAAAAATACTTTAAGTAGGGACTTCTCTAGTGGCGCAGTGGTTGAGAGTCCGCCTGCCGATGCAGGGGACACGGGTTCGTGCCCCGGTCCGGGAAGAAATCCCATATGCCGCGGGGTGGCTGAGCCCGTGAGCCATGGCTGTTGAGCCTGCATGTCCGGAGCCTGTCCTCCGCAATGGGAGAGGCCACAACAGTGAGAGGCCTGCGTACTGAAAAAAAAAAATACGTTAAGTAACCTCAAATTTCTTTGTTTTATTGAATTAAGCATTCTTATATTTTACAGCAGGATTTCACATAACGTACTAAGTAAAGCTAAGGGTGGTATTTATTCCAGCTATGCATTTTCTTTTCAACTCTTTAGATACACTATACTTGAAGCTTCTTGATTTTTTTCCCCTATGTACATCATATTTCCATACATCTGATGAAGTAATATCAATCCCCTCCCCAGTTTCAGTACATATGACACCCACTGCCATGCCTGTTCTTCGAAAGTCCTTTTCTCTTTATTTATCTGCTATGGCACATTACTACGTACTGTAATTGTCTTTTTATGACTCTAGTCCCTCTCCCACTCCCATTTACCTTGAGTTCATTAAGGTGAGACTGTGCTTCAGGTCTGATATTTATTAAGGGGAACTTATTTTTCCTAATCACACTAGCAACATATTATTGTGAGTGATAAGGGAAAATCTGAGTAGAATGTAAAATAATATACTTATGTGGGAAAGAAATTTGAACCTCTTCAGTCTAGTTTCCTTAAATTACAGATGATGACTTAAAAAGTTTTATATAATTAGTGAAAAGAAATCCTAGTGTATTAGTTTGCTAGGGCCACCATAACAAAGTACTACAGACTTTGTGGCTTAAACAAGAGAAATTTATGTTGTCACAGTTCTGAACACTAGAAGTCTAAAATCAAGGTATTGGCAGTATTGGTTTCTTCCAGTGCCTCTCTCCTTGGCTTGTTGATGCTTGTCTTCTCCCAATGTCTTTACATGGCCTTCCCTTTTTTCGTGTCCATGTCCTAATCTCTTCTTATAATGACACCAGTCATATTGGATCAAGGCCCATTCGTATGACCTCATTTTAATTTACTTGACTCTTTACTTGCCTCCAAATACAGTCACATTCTAAGGTAATTAGAGTTAGGACTTCAACATGAATTTTGGATAATCACAATTCAGACTATAACACCTAGATAGTTAGCAGATAGTTTCTATTGGAATGAAGTTCAATTTCTTTGAATTATATAACAACTATATAGTTAAAATTTTTAGACCAAATTTTGTAAATATAATTTCCAGAAAATCAAAATAGAATAAAAGCAATGCAATGGACAACTGTGAACTCTAATGTCAAGTTTAGAGGATACATAGAGCGCAGATCTGTAAAGATATAAAAACAGACTAGAAAATGTTGAAATAATAATAATACAGGTATATGATTGGACTCCACAAGATGCCTACTCTCTTGCTCTTTGTACATCTCTTGTCCAACCAAGTCTTGCTTTACCTTCACCTTACTCACATGATTGCATCCCCCTCCTGATCTTAGCATTCAGTCAGTAACAGCATGTGTGATCAACTAACCCCAAGCTGAGGATTGTTCTGGTCCTCAGACTGGAAGCTTCCCATTATGTTGGGTTATCAACAAGATACGTCAGTCCTCAGGACAGTGGCTAACCTGAAGAGTTGTTGGCGATATGTTCCTCCAACAGTTCCCCTGGTACCCAAGAAGCCCTCCTGGCCATCATTCCCCCTATAACCAGTAGACTCCTCTTCCCTAGAGTAGCAAAGACTGCTGTGGAGTCCTGCCTGCCATCCACCATACAAGGTGGGGTGTCATTCCTGGGTCTTTATCTTTGACTTGTAAGATTCACTGTCCAACAAATAGTTGATGTCTCTGTTGCTGACTCTGGGTTCTTTCTTCAGTCTTGAGGCTGGGCAGTTACAAATATTCTGGGACTGTGGGATGCAGCCCAGCAACAGGTAGTTGACTTTTCCAGGTTTAAGACGTAATATGAGTGAATCATAATTGAATATGTTTGTCATTATCAATTTTTTTAAAAAAAAATTAGTCTATAGACCAGAATAAATAATCCCCAAATAAAGACCCAATAGTATATTGGCATAAACTTTATATTAAATATCACCTTTCACCTACAGGAGAAAATATGGATGCTTCAACAAATGTTGGGACAAATGGCATACATTTTAGAAAAAAATATAACTCAAGCACCCTGCTTCATATCCTGAATAAAATTAAATACATTTCATTTGCATTAAGTAAATTTAAAAAATCTACTCACAAAGAGAAATCACAAAGTTAAAAAGTACATGAAAGTCTGGGAGGAAATATTTTTAAAATATATAAAACAAAAGTTTTAATACCAAAAAAAGAGTATGAGGGGGCTTCCCTGGTGGCACAGTGGTTAAGAATCTGCCTGCTCATGCAGGGGACACAGGTTTGAGCCCTGGTCCAGGAAGATCCCACATGCTGCGGAGCAACTAAGCCTATGTGCCACAACTACTGAGCCTGTGCTCTAGAGCCCGCGAGTCACAACTACTGAGCCCACGCGCCACAACTACTGAAGCCGGCATGCCTAGAGCCCGTGCTTCGCAAAAAGAGAAGCCACCACACTGCAACGAAGAGTAGCTTCCCCTTGCCGCAACTAGAGAAAGTCCATGCACAGTAACGAAGACCCAATGCAGCCAAAAATAAAATGTAAATAAAAAAATTTTAAAATGTATTATAAAAAAAAGATTAAGAGGGAAAATAAAAAATTAGCAAAGTTTATAATCATGCAATTAATATAGAAAAACTATAAATACAAAATAAGCATATGAAAATATATTTATCATCATAACTATGAAAGTGCTAATTATGATAGATATATATCACATAATATATATATGACAATGATATAATAAATAATATAATACACTGCAATATATTATACAATATATTTGCTAAATAAATATATTTGATAATGGTAAAAATATTGTAATTGAAAGTATTTGATAATATATGTATATTATATTTTATATACAAAATAATATATAATATACTTTTAAAACAATTTAATAATATATGCATATTATATATTACATATTTTATAAAGCAACTTGATATTATATTATATATAAGAATGTATTTTTAAGTAATTTGATAATAAATATATATCTTGAGTCTTTTGCTCCAGCAAATTCTATTTCCTTAATTTAATGTATTGAAAATTTAAAAATACACAACAAACATCTGTGAACTGAGATATTTGAAGTAAGGAAATTAGAGCTGTTAGGCAAATCACAATATTTTCTGTGGGATCACAATATGTTTCTGTGGGATTGGCATCAAATTATACAAAAAGCTTCCGAGGTTATGGACTTAGTATATATAAAAGGCATATAAAAGTCCTTTGGAGTTTTTTTTCAAATAAGTCAACAATGACTTATGTGTGTGTGTGTGTGTCTCTGTGTGTGTGTGTGTGTGTGTGTGTGTTTGCCAAGAGCTGTAGATCACCACAGGGTTAGGCAGACATATCCTTAAGCCTTCCACCCGAATGACTATATTAAGCATAAAAGGAAGAGCCCACTTATTTTAATTATCTATATCAAAGAGTGGCTACAATGTTCATTATAATTATCTTAAAACTCACCTGGCAGTTAATCTCACTACTTATCTTTCTAATTTCTATTGAAAGGACATGATTAAACATTTGCCAACATTATTTAGACTGTATGCTCATGAATCTGGGAGTTTGAGTCAAACTAGAGATTTCAGGGTTAACTATTTAGCTATAAAGATAGATTTTCTCGGAAAGGAGTGCAGTTTCTGTGGCTGTGTAGAAAATGTAGACTATTTCTTCTTTCTTGGACAAGTACCAACCTCATGTCAGTGTAGAAGGACCAGAATGTGCCTAGCATTCCAAATGGGTGTTTGCCAATTTGAAAGAGTTTTTAAAAGAAAAGGGACTATTGTACATTATTTTATTTTAAATCACAAAGTGTATGGTTGGTAGATCAGGCCACACAGGAAAAAAAAAAAAAAAAAAGGAAGAGAAATGAACTTTGCTGACCCTCCACACAAATTTTTTCTCCTTCACTTAGAAACTTGCAAGGCATCTTTTTATTTTGTTTTCTCTTTTTAACCTTTTGTCTTCTCTCTGGGCTGTCATTCTGTGTTTGTGGGGTAAAAGCATCCTGGCTAGAATATTAGCCCCCACTTAGGGACAGCAAGCCACTAGATAGTCACTTACTTTTATTACATATACCAAAGATGGGCTGTATACAAAAGGCACTTCAGCAGCATTCATATTTGCAGTTACGCAATGCAAGAGCAGAAAGTGGTTTGGATCAGACCTATGGACATAGAAAAGGGAGTTGATGAAGATAAAATGAAAAATATAAAGCATGAAACAACATTAATTACCTTTCAGGGTAAAAACCAGGAGGTCTATGACAGTGCTTAAGAGCTCAGACTTTGATGTCAAACAAACAGAAGCTGAAACCCCATCTGCTGCCATTAACCAGCTCTGTGACCTTGAGCAACTTACTCATGTTGTTAACTTCTGTTTCTTCATCAGTAAACGAAATGAATCATCTGTCATAGTGTTTTGAAGTGGTTGGTAACATATGACACATAAATTGCTGCGTCTAACATATGGTACACAGTAGATGTTAAAACACATATCAGTTGCTATTTTCACTAGGCTGTTATTATTACTATCACTTTTAAAAATGAACTTAGAGGAATGAATACTATTAGTCAATATTTAAAATTGTTGCTATACTTTTAAGAACTTTTTACTAGAAGGTGTTTATACAACTGAAGAAGAACCTCCATATAGTAAAATACGTAGTGGTATCTAAGGCTAAATTAATCATAAATTGTCATTCACCTGATTACCAAATGAGAAACACTAAATATATATTATTCTGGCAAGATTTTTCCCTTTCATATGGAAACATTACAAGAGCTCAGATGCTGTGTAGTCATTAAAACAATGTAAATTCTCATTCCACTACTAAAGCATTGAAGTGCTGATTAAAATTATTTTTGTAATGCTACAAAACACAAAGTTTACTTTTCTTAATTTTTTTATCTAGATAAGATATGGGAGAGAAATCTTTGCACGTAAGAATACCTGAGCAAACATAACAAAGAATGTTTTTTGTAAAATTACAGAATTGGATGGCAATATACACAAACACATTCTCCATAAACACACTACACACACGAATCTAGAATACACCGAGATTACATAGAATACAAGCTTATGATTGTCAGTATTCTTTTATGCATTCTCATTTGTTTATGTCAAAAGATGAATCAAAAAAATAACTAAGCAAGAGAGGCTAAATATTATTTTCCCCCACATCATTATAAACATGCATCTTTAAAAATTAAATCCTACAGCTACATACTATTCTGATAAATCAGCCTTCCATATTGAGTAATTGGAATTTCTTGATACTGATATATTGTGATAACAATAAACATTAATTATGTTCAGCACTAATAGGTGCTAAAAATATAAAATGTCACTATGTATATATTCAACACATTGTGTCTCCAACAAAACCTATCATGTGACTTGCCCTGTTGTAACATATCACCATTGCATTAACTTGGTTTCTGTCTTTTCCGTGGCCTGAGTGCTTACACTAGTTTCTGCCTGTTCTCTACTGCCTAAGACCCTGACTTCAAGTGTTTACTTTTTCTCAAGATGGAAAAAGTTTAAATCAGTAAAACTGCCTCATAGCCAGCATAATGGGGAATACAATCTTCTGTTTAATAGTAAGTTACCTACCTACATAGCTTCTCTGCTTTGATCAGCTCCTGAATGCTAATCCTGTCTGTGATTCATGTTTATAGAGATTATTTCTGTTATCTGCTGCCAGTAGAACCTTATCTCTGTTTCCTCTCTGCATGACTAAATTTCCACAATTTCTGCCTTCAGACATTTCTGTGACCATGTGTCAATTGACTCTAAAATTCTGAATTTCTTTTTTACTTTTCTAGATACAATTACATGTTCAAGTTGCTCTCATTGTATAAAATAATTTCCTGACTCTATTTCTGTCTGAATACTATCTATTCTCCTCCTTTATATCATCTACCCTTTTCAACAATGTAGATTCCACATCTCTAGAGTAACCTTAGGTATGATAGTTTTGGTTGTATCTGTTTACCTGCTGAAGTTGTTGCTAACTCTTACTGTTACTTTTTAAGTGTTCTGATTTAGATGGTAAATTTTATGCTTGTCCTACTCATTCAATACATTCCATAAACCACTATATTTAAGGTCCTGCCCTTACTAGCATATGGAACTTTGCTCACTAAATTCATCAGAGATTCATATTTGCCAATGAAAAACATTTCAGTCTTTATCTCAGATTCCTCTATATTTGGCACTCTATACCATTCCCTCCTTCATAAACCTCTGAAGCTTGAGTCTATGGTTTCACATTATCCACATTCCTTTACCTCTCGTCCCTTTGTTCTAGTTCCCCCTTGTTCACATTATTTCTTCTTCCCATCCCTTAAATATCGATATTGCTCAAGATTCTTTTTATCACCTTACTGCTCTTGTATGTATTTTCCTAAGATGATTTTGTGACCTTCCTAATTCTATTTACTCCTATTAGCAGATAATTCCCAAAGTAATATTCCCAAACATGCCTTTGTGCTTCAAGTCTCCTCTAACAAATTTTATAGGAGTGTACTTCATATCTGCCCCTGCCTCTTAAATGATAATATCTTTGTCCTGGGCTATTAATATAGTTTTATCATTAGTTTTCACTTCTATAGATTTAACTCTTTTAAAGCTGTCTTCTAACTAAAATAAAAGCATATCATCCCTGCTTACAACATTTCCATCTCTCTTTTCAGAAATCCAAATCCTTATGCTGGTAAATAAGACTCTTTATAATAGGGCCCTTGCCCACTTCTTCAGCCTTCTCTTTTCTCTCCACATGTGTTACCTTAATATTTTCCTCTAACACAGAGAAATCCCCATCTAATTCCAACCCCCAATATCTAATCACCCCCATTGCCTTTCCCCAAATACATTGTATATATATATATATCCATTAGCAGGCTCACTATACTGTTTCTCTGTCCATTTCTTCAATAGATAAATGACAGTTCTTCGAGGTACACATCACATCACCTCTGGTGTGTGTGTGTGTGTGTGTGTGTGTGTGTGTGTGTTTTCTAGCATTATAGGAGCTCCTTTTTAACTATGACTAGCAATGAGTTCTCTGTTTCTTGCTTATACATGTAACAGTGGCTGCAGCTGCAGCAGAAACAGGTATAAGAGTAAAATATTCATTTCTTTCTCAAAAATTATTAGGAAAAAAAATCTATAATATAGAAGAAATTCCCTCAAATTAAATATTATATTTGTTTCAGAGACCTTTGATTATATTTCAAATTTTTTGGAGAATTGTTTCATTAAGAACTGGTAACATTATATTATTTTAATACATGAAGATCTGACCCTGTGATTATGTCAGACATGAGCATAGAATGTTACAAAGTTATAATGGATTTGCCTTAATGTGAGGCAATAAAATTTAACTTCTTTTGATTTATTGTGAACCCAGAATTTAGATTTTCGTCATATCTACAATGAATTTGTTGAAGGAAAAGAATTTATATTTATTTTCCATAGTTAAACTTTCAACAAAGTATTTTATTATGCTTAAAAAACAAATTATCTATATTCCAAGGACAAATATCAGAATTTTTAAAAGATACTACTATGGGTGAGGAATTTGGTGTTGGATGAGTAGAGTAAAATAACACATTAAAATGATTATGGCAACTTTTACTCCCTAGAAAGGAAAATGCCCTGAATTTATCAGATATATTTCTTGTTGGTTGTAATTAGATGTTTTTCTTACAAAGTTGGATAGCAATTTTCCTCATTGTTTCTCTTAAATTTGAATCTTGTATGAATAAAATCCATCATTGTTTTAGACATCATTAAGTGGTAGTATTTATACACAAGTTCAAAAACTACACCAACTCTTTCTCTACATGGGTACTTATGTGAGGGTGTGTGAATTCATACAGAAATTTTATATATTCTCAGTGGCAAAAATGATCATTTTTCATGTTATAAATAAGCAAACTGATTTGGATCCTTGGTCTGTTTATTGCTATATTCTATTACAAGAGTCTACAGAATACCTAATGTCAAGGCATTCCATATGCATAAATTTTACCACATTGATTATTAAAACCTTTGGTAAGTTAACACCTTATTTTGTTAATAAACTATAATAATGATATTAATTCTTTGATATAAGGGATTTTTGGACAGTATAAAGCAGAAAGTTGTTAAGCATAAAATAACCTCTTGATAAAAACTGAGCAACAGCTGTGATGTTACTCGATGTGTGTCACCCTCTACAAGTTTTATTTAGTAGTGTAGACATGACTAGGTAACACTAGATAAGAAGCCCTAGGTATTTAAGCTCATGATACAATTTACAGATATTGAGTCTTAGGTAAACAGTAACAAGTGAGGTTAACTTGGACTGGACACTTCCATAACCCATTGGACTATCGTCACCCTGATGCCTACGATATGTTCTCCTATAAAAGGACTGGAAAATTAAAGATGTCCTCAGTTGTTTATTCATAGACTTCATACTACTCACTTTTTAAGAGTAGATGATTCATACAACTTTCAGTATTATTTATCATATCCAATGGCAACTGAATCTTTCAGTTGTTCAGGTCAGAAACATTTCTGGCATTCCTGACTCTTCTCTCACAATCACTTATCTGACAGCTCTACTTTCAATTCCCACTTATAATCAAATCACTTCACACCACCTCCACTGCTACCCCATAAGCCTAAGCCAGAAAAATCTCTTGCTTAGATTATTGCAATATCTTCTAAATAGTCCCGCATCTCCACCCTCGTACTTTACTCTACTGTCTTTTTCATCACAGCAGCCAGGGTCATCCTTTTAAATGTAGGTCAGATCATGACACTTCTGTGCTCAAAAGCTTCAAACATTTCCATCTTTGAGTAAAGTAGTGACAATAAAAATTCCTTATAATACCCTGCAAGGCCTGCATTCTTTTCCTCTTGCTGCATAAATTTAGAAGGCTTAAAATCACACACTTTTGTTACCTCACAATTTCTATGGGCCGGGTGTCTGGACACAGTTTATCTGGGTCCTTTGTTTCAGATCTCGCCAAACTGAAATCCTGGTGCTGACAAGGGTTATAGTCTCAATAGTTGTTTGACGTGGTTCCAATCTCCCTCAGGTTGTTGACAGAATCCATCTCTGGTTTGTTGGTGGTTGTAGGTCTTTCTGGCCTTCCTGAGCAGGTCACTCTGTATTGCTAGAGGTCATCTGCATTCCTTGCCCTGTGACCCTTCCATAGGCCCTCTCAGAACACAATAGCTTATTTTTTCAAAGCCAGCATGGAGAATGAGAATCTCTTGTGTGTAGGGGTGGGGTGGGGTGGGGGTATAAGTATAAAATCATATTGTAGTCATGGGAGTAACATCCCATCCTCTTTGCCATCTTCTAATGTGGGAAGCAATGAGAAGTCCTGCCTACTCTCAAGGGGAGAGGATTATACAGGACATGACTATGGAGACAACCACAGTGTTTGTCCACAAGGTCCTATGTGATCTCCCACTCAGTGCTTCTCTGACTTTATCCTCTACCACTCTCCCTTTTTCCCACTATGCTCCAGAAAGATTGGCCTCCTTGTTGTTACCTAAGTCAGAATGCAAACTGACATTTCAGAGCCTTCATGTTCACACTTTTTGCTGGTGGAAAAGCTCTTTCTGAGGAAATAAATCCATATGAATGGCAAGTGTACTGCATTTATGTCTGTCCTTGAATATAATCTTAGTGGGAAGAATATCCCTAACCACCCTATAAAATGTAGCAACCCCCATCCTCCTCACTCTGTATCTCTGAACTATGTCTCTCCATAAAATATTTCACTTGTCATTTTACTTATTTTTGATTGTGTTTTGTTGTCTTTCTCCCCAATGTCATCATGAGAGCACAAAATTTTTGTTTACCATTGAATTTCTAGCTCTAAGAACAGTGCTTGCTGTGCATTTGTAGAGGAAGGTGTTAATAAATATGTATGCAAAGCATCGCTGGGTTGTTCCTGTGCTTTCTGAATAGACACTGAATTAGATCAAAATGAAGATGTCATTTCTGAGAGAGAATAGTGTTTCAACAAATAGTCTATAATATAGAAAAAAAACTTACTCCTGGATATTTGATATTTCTCTTTATTGTATGTGAATTTCCCCTCGGATTTGATGGATGCATCTGAGGTTTAGTATTACAAGTAGACTTATTCATTATGCATGTAATCTGGTTGTTAAGAGCCTTGCTGGAAGGAAGACAGAAAAACCATGTATCCTGGCATAGATCTACTCAAAATTTTGCAGAGGGCCTTCCCTAACATTGGTATTCAATAAATAATCACTTAAATAAATAGGGCCTAAACTAAACAGTTATTTTGCAGCTCTGCTGGCTGTGCTCTTCAATCAACTGGAAATAATACAAACTGATTACATGGAACTGTGTAGTATTCTTATTTTTTATCACATTGATTATTAAACAATAATTATTAACATAGACCATTTCTTCAAGAATGTGTCTACTAATATTTTTGTCCATTCATCTGAATACAATTGAAGTGCAGTTTGTCAGGCTTAAAGATTTGTATTTATAGCTGTTTTTGTTTTATTTTCATGAAAATTCCATAGTGCCTGAGAAAACACCATTAGGTACACATACACAAATATGCACATCCAAACAAAATAAGATTTGGGATTCCAAAGGGAAGAAATATTATGCTAATTAGGTCAACAGAATTCAATGTGTGCCTTGGAAATAATAAGGACTCACGGAAGAAATAATTGGGATCAAGGTTATGAATACAGAGGAGGTTAAATAAAAGTATAAAAGCAGGATGGGTCAAGATATTAGAAAATGCTGCCAAAATATAGTTCCTGGATAAAATAAAGATGTATCCATATTAGAATTACCCATACAAAGGGATCTAATAATACTAGAAAGGAGACAAGATTATGAATTTGATTTAGTTATAGGTTATATTGGAGCTAACTTGCCATATGAAGAAAGGGGATAAGGGCTACATTTTTCTTAAGATAATCAAGAAAGGGAGAAAGGCAATTAAGTTGATAATAATTACAGCATGGTCTTCTGATAATAGGGTTACTATAAGTAATAAACAAAACACTTGATGTTCAGTGTAATTTAGTGTACTTCTCAAAAGTTAACTTTTATGGAATACCAATAAATCTGTTCTCTGTGGAAAAGATAATATAACTTTAATATTTAAAAGTCTTCACCTTGAGAAAAGACACTGTCATATGGTGTGGAGGGATATTTAATTGCTTTAAGATTTTGAAAAAGAGATTTGGCAGTGAGTATCCAAATCTTTTATGCACATATCCTTAACCCAGCAATTTCACTATTAATTAGTGAAATAATCGCAATTTCGCTATCAATATTTCCCACAGAGAAACATAAAGAATAAAAAAAAAGTGGTATATGCCATGTTGCTCTTTACAACATTGATTGTAATTGCGTGGGGAAAGCTAAAATCAACCTAAATGACTATGAATTTGGAGAAGATTTGAATAAAATACGATACATGTAAACTATGAAATCCTATGCAATATTTTTAGAAACAAGGTAAAATGCAATATGTTGATGTGGAAATATATTATGTGTTAAAGTTAAGCATAATACAATATAATTCTGTATACTATAATCATATATATTTTAAATGTATGTGCTAATATATGTTAAAATTTATATGCATCATATATGCAAATATAATATATACATATTAATATACACATGTATACATACATAAAAAGAAGGAACACTATTTAGGCTGTGAAATCTTGACTTCTTTGATTTAAATACTACCTTCATGACTTTGGGAGTTTCTTAAGCTTTCTGTGTCTCAGATCCCCATCTGTAGTATAAAATGTAAAATTTATTATAATGTAAAATGAGAATAATAACATTTACCTTATGGTTTATTTTGAAGATTAAGTATGTTAGTCCATGTGTACATTTAGAACACTGCCTGTGACATTATAAGCAGTTAATAAGAATCAGCCATCATTGTCATCACCATCACCATCATCATCTTTATCATTCTCTAGAAAGATATATGCATGGAAATGTCAATAATGTTTCACTATGTAACTCTGATGAAAGGAAATGGAATCTTTCTGGTTTTCATTTTTATTTCTGTATAGTTTGAGAAACATATATGAGAGAGAGAGTTTATGTGTGTACTTAGTCTTTAACATTTAAGCTATTAAATGGTAAGCCTATTTTAAAAGAGAATATATACCAGAAAACAAATTACTGCGTAAATGCACTTTGTTTGCTAGGGCTCCTGTAACAAACTACTACAGACTGGGTGGCTTAAACAACAGAAGTTAATTTTCTCACAGTTCTGGAGGCTAGAAGCCTGAGACCAGTGTCAGCAGTGTTGTTACCTTCTGAAGGCTGTGAAGGAAGGATCTGTCCCAGGCCTCTCTCCTGGGCTTGTAGATGGATATCTTCTCCTTGTGCCTTCAGATCATCTTCCCTCTGTATGTGCCTGTATCCAAAGCTCTTCTTATGAGGACATGAGTCATATTGGATTAGGGCTCACCCTAATGACTTCATTTTACTTTAATTTCCATTGTAAATACCCAAACTCCAAATGCAATCACATTCTAAAGTGGGATTAGTACTACAACATATGAATTTTGGTGGTCAGGTAGAAAGAGGGGACACAATTCAGCCCATAAAAGTATGCTAAATGCTAAACCCTCCCTCCTCTCAGGTATATTTTTTATTGTTACAATTTAATCATTTTGGAAATAGTGATCACAAAATGAAGGAGGGACAGAATTTTATTTATCTTTGGAACTTTAGATTTCAGCTCAATCTCTGCCATATTAGTGGAGGCTTTTTTGTTTTGTTTTGTTTTGTAATAGTTGGGACAGGGTATCATATTGAAAATCTCACTTTCTATTTTTAAAAAGAGCAATACCAGATTCCCATTGTTCTCACTAGGAAGCTAACATTTGTGAGTTATGTATGATGCCCCCTCACTCTTACTTAGGGATGATGAATGGGCCTTTTGTGTTTCTAATCAAACTTGACTTGTATCTTCCTTATCTCTGAGGATGGCATTGCGTATTTGTGTGTGTATATGTGTTTGTTTCTAAAATAAAATCACTCCTTATAGATGTGATGGCCATATGCCTTGTTTTACAGACAACAATCCAAAATTACATCTGTTAACCCAGATAATGATTAATAGGATCCTTTTTTACTCCCCAAACGGTCCTAAGACAATGAATTATATGGCCACCCAAATATATAGACAACCAAAACCTATTGTCTTAGAAATTAAGCCAGATAGTTCTTCACATGTCAAGGAGTGAAAAAGAAGGTAGCACAATTCTGTGTTATAAGAACTGAAGAACCTTGAATATCTCTGCCTTAAAAATTCTATTAAATCCTGTGAGTCAAATACCTCTGTGAGGAATAATCTCGATTTGATATCGACTCCATCATTAAAAGGTAAGTGAGCTTGAACAAGTGGGATAAATTCCCGATGTCTCAGTTTCCTCATTAGTAAAATGGGGCACTTATGCTATCTAACTTATTTGTTTTATTATTTTTTGTTTCTTTGAAACAAATCTTAAATGCAATAAAGTACTCATATTCTTACAAGAGTTTCGGTGAATGTACATATCATGTAATCTCGACCCAAATCCATTAGCTCAGATTGGCCCCTTGTACAATCTTACAATTTCCTTTCTTCATAAGCAACTGGGACTGTAATTTCCATCAACATAGATTATGTTTGCCTGTTCTTTATCTTAATACGAACTTCATGTGAATAATATGGTAGGTGTTCTCTTGTACCTGTCTTTTTTGCTTAACACAATGCTACTGAGATAGTCCACATTGTTCATTGTTCATTGATGACTCAGTAGCTCATTCCCTGAGTAGTTTCCCACTGTGTGAATATGACAGTATGTTTTACCATTCTCCTGCTTATGAATTCGTAAGTTGTTTTTCATTTGGCTTTTTTTGAATAATGCTGCTACAAACATTCTTTTAAGATTATTTTGTGATATTTTCCTTTCACTTGGTTAAAGTAAAATTCCTGGATCACAGGAAAGATATAGGTTTAACTTTTATATATTGTCAGTTTCATTAAGTGATTACATCATTTTTTTTCACATCAAAATTGTATGAGAGTTCCAACTTTTCCACTACTTCATTAACATTGGTGTTATCAGACTTTTCAATTTTAGTCATTCTAGAGGGTGTGTAGTGGTGTCTCATTGCAGTATAGTTTTAATTTGAATTACAAAGATGACTAATGATGAAGAGCAATTTAAGATGCTGATAATGCATCTTTTTCAGTGAAGAGTCCGTTAAAGTGGATTGTGCATTGTGATGGTTAATTTTATGTGTGAACTGAGTAAAGAAGTTGACCTTCCCCAATATGGATGGGTATCAGCAAATCCACTGAAGGCCTGAATTGAACAAAAAGGCAAAGGAAGATTGAATTCACTCTCTGCCTGACTGCTTGTGTTGAGATATCCGTCTTCTCTTGCTCTTGGCACTCTTGATTCTCAGGCCTTCAGATTCAGACTGGAATCTACACCAGCTCTCTGGCTCTCAGGCCCCTGAACCACAGACTTCCCTGGGTCTCCAGCTTATGGACAACAGACTATGGTACATTTCAGCCTCTATAATTGCATGAGCATCATATAATGTCTCTGTCTGTCTCTGTCTTTCTTTCCTCTCTCTGTCTGACTCTCTCTCTGTATATCTATCTTTATATATAGTTATAGAGATAGATATCCATTTTGTGTCTCTGGAAAACCCTGACTAATACTCGCATTTATATGGATTGTTTTCTTTCATAATTTATGTGGAAGAGTGATTTATATCTAGATACAGTCCTGGGTTAGAAATATATATGGCAAATATTTGCTCACTGTCCGTGGCTTTTCTTTTTATTTTCTAAATGGCAACTTTTGATGAGTTTATCATATTGATGGAGCATAATATATCAATTTTTAAGTTATGTATTTAGAGTTCTATGTGCCTCTTCTAAGATAAGTTTACCTACCCGAAGTAGTGAAGACAACTTTTTATGCTTTATTCTAAGAGTTTTATATCTCAAAACAGTTTTTCTAAGTGGTATATAATAGGGATTGAGGTACATATTTTTCTACACTGACATCCAGTATTTTTGTTGAAAAGCCTTTCTCTTCATCTTTGAAATTGCTTCATGTTGGTGTTGTTATATTTCTTATATATTTTCTGTTCCATTTATAGTATCGTCTCTGTTAATGCACTCTCTTGATTACTGACACTCTATTGTAAGTCCTGAAGTCATGTGGAGTAAGTCTTCCAAATTTGCCCTCTTAAAATTATTCTTGCTACTTGAATCCTTTCCAATTCTATGTAAGTTTTATAACTAGCTGTCAATTTCTATCAAAATAATTGTTCAGATTTTGATTGGATTATATCAAATTTATATATCAGATTAAGGAGAATTAGCTTCTTAACAATCCATTCACATGACATGCAGCCTTGCAGATGACATGCATCCATGCATTCAACATTTATATAAGCTTTAGTATTATAAAAATTAATAAATAAAAATCTCAGTTGAATAGATTTGGGAGACCAGAAGGGGGAGTTATCATGCCTTGCAACAACAGCAGAGCCCAACAGGAAGAAAACCAAATCCTCTTCATCCCTAGCAAGGGTTTAGCCAATGAAAAGCCATGGACACTGTTTAATATAGCCCTCCCAACTCCCTTTTCCTGTTTATAAAAGTGTTCCCCTTCCCTTGCCAAGTGGGGGACTTAAACGTGGCTCATCATGGTTGCAAAACTCAAATTGCAATTCTCTGCTGATCCCAAATAATCCCATCTTTGCTGAAGAAATATCTGACAGTCTATAAATTTCAGATCAGTGATATAAATGTCTTGCACATTCTTTTGGTGGATCTACTTCTTGGTATTTTATTTTCTTTTGCCTTTATTTTTCTTTTATTTTCATATATATATTAAACATATAAGGTTTTTTGGTTCATTTTCTAGTAGCTTGATCCAAATACTGCAAAATAGATTAAGATTTTGCATACTGACCTTGCTAAATTTCCTACTTAGTTTTAGTAGTTAATTTTATATTCATTAAAAATTTTAAATAAACAGCTATGTTTCTTGTGAATAGACAGTTATATCTTTTAAATCTATAACCGTAATTTCTCTTTACATTTTATTGCACTGAACATTGCATTAAATCAAGTTGTGAGACAATATCTCTGCCTTACTCCTCATATAATGAGCATGTATTGAGTAGTTCACACTAAATTTAACATTATTTGTGGTTTTCTCATAGACACTATCAATTGTATTTAAGAAATTTCCTTTCATTCATTTTGCTAAAATTTTTTATTGTAAAAAAGTATTGACATTCAACAGGTGCTTTTTCATCATTTTTTTGTAATGTATGTTTGTGTGTGTGTGTGTGTATGTACACATATATTTTCCTTTTCATGGAGTGAATTACTTTCACTGATTTTAAAATATTAAACCAACTTCACATTTCTGGAATAAATCTTTTTTAGTATTCAACATACTCTTAACATGTGCTACATTTGATTTGTCCTTTCTCGTATTTTACTTTGTATATAGCCCTGGATTTTGCTACTAATACTGTGCTAAAAATATTTGCTCTATACACATGGAGGTAATTTTCATTTATTTCAGTGTCTTTGTCAATTTTAGTATAAGGATTATATGATTTCATAACAGATTTCAAATTGTTTTCTCTTTATAGTTAAAAAATTTCATTTAAAAGAGCTATATAACTTCTTTAAATGATTAAAATAATTTACCATTAAAATATTTTGGACCTGGAACTTTACTTATAGCAAGTTAAATATGTGATTAAAATTTTTATCAAAGTTCTTGACATAAAATTATTCAAAATATTTAATATTTTTTTACTATTTTTAAAACATCTATAAAATTTATAGAATTATTTTCACTTTTCTGCTCTGGTTGATTGTGTTTTCTATTATTTTTGTTGTTCAGTATTGATAAGAGTTTATTCATTTTATTGATATTTGTAGAAAAACAAAATTTAGCAAATTAAACATCTTTTTTTAACTTTTTTTTTTAATTTCTCATCTATTTTATGTTCTTACTTCTCTGGACCTTGTGTAAAATTTACTGATTTTTTCTACCATATTGAGGTATAAAACTACTTCATTGATCCTAAAACTTTCTTCAAGTCTATATAAATAAGTAAAGCTAGACATTTCCCTCTAAGCACTGCTTTACATGCATCCTCAAATTTTTGATACGTTACATTTTCTCCATCACCTAGGTTGAAATATAATGTAATTTTACATTTTGACTTCCTACCTGATTCATATGTATATTAGAAGTTTGTTTTTTTTAATTTCTAAGATTTGAGCATTTTAGAGATATCTTATTGCTTCACATTATAACTTAATTATCTTTTGGTCAGATAATACAATCTACAATACTACAGTCTTTCTAAATTATTGATGCTTATTTTATGCTCCAGCAATAAGTACTATTTGGTGAAGAGTACTCTAAAGAAGCACCATTTTGCAGTTGCTAGGTGTACTTGCCTTATAAATTACAATTAGGTCAAGGTTTTTGATAATGTTCAGATCTATATCTTTATGACTTTTGTCTTTAATATTTTCATCAGTTATTGAAAATCAGTAACATATTTTCAAACTGTGTTTATGGATTTGTCTGTCTATTCACTTATTCATTTCTGTCAATTTATGTTCTGTATTTATGATCATTATGTCTTCCTAATTAATTAACTATCCTCTCACTATGAGATGACTTACTTTATTTCTTGTAATAATCTTTGTCTTGGAGTGTACTTTGATATTACAACCACACTAGATTTAATAGTCTTACTATTTGCCTGGGATATGTTATTCCATCCCTCTACTTTCAACTTATCTGTGCATTTATATTTAAACTGCCTCTCATTGATGTGGCATATGGTGGTGCCAAGCTTTTAATCAGTTATGACAACCTCTAAGGGCAAAAATTAGTTTATTATTATTTCATGTAATTATAGACATGATTAGGTTTAGTTTAGTATTTTACTACTTTTTTTGCCTTCATTCAAGTTAATACAAAATTTAAAGACAATATATATTAAGTATTCTGTTTATCCATAATGTTTTTTAGTGGTTGATCCACAGAGGAAAATATGTTATCTATGTAGAATTCACTTTCCTAAAAATGTTCTGTGCTCTGCCTATTCATCCCTCTCTCCCGTGAATACTTTCAACCACTCACCATTTACTGTCTCTATAGTTTTCACTTTTCCAGAATGTCACATAAGTAGAATCATACAGTATGCAGTCTTTAAATATTGACTTATTTCACTTAGCATTATGTACTTAAGTTTCCTCCATGTCTTTTTTATGGCTGTATAGCTCATTATTTTTAGCACTAAATAATCTTTCATTGTCTGGATGTATCTCGGTTTATTTATCCATTTACTTACTGAAGAAAATCTTTATTGCTAACAAGTTTTGGCAATCATGAATAGAGCTGCTATAAATATCTGTGTTCAGGTATTTGTGTAGATATGTTTTAAACTGATTTGTTGCACCATATCCTTGCCAACATTTGGTGTTGCCAGTGTTTTAGATTCTGGCCATCACATAAGTATAAACTGGTATTGCATTGTAGTTTTAATTTGCAATTCTCTTATGACATTTGATGTTGAACATACTTTCATATACTTACTTGTCATCATCCTTGGCAAAGTGTCTGTGAAATTCTTTTGCCCATTCTTTAATCAGTTTGTTTATTTTTATTGTTGAGTTTTCAGAGTTCTTTGTATATTTTGGAGAATAGTCCTTTATCAGATGTTTCTTTACCAAGTATTTTCTTCCAGTCTGTGGCTTATCTTCTAATTCTCTTGACATTCACAGAGCAGAAGTTCTTAATTTTAATGAAATCAGGTTATCAATTATTTCATGAATTGTGACTTTAGCATTGTATCCAAAAAGTCATTGTAATATCCAAGGACTTCTAGGTTTTCTTCTAATTTATGTTCTAGATGTTTTAAACTTTCATATATACATTTAGATCTATGATCTATTTTGAGTTAATTTTTGTGAATTGTATAAGGTCTGTGTCTAGATTTTTTTTTTTGCATGTTAATGCCCAGCTGATCCAGCACCATTTATTAATAATTATTTTCCTCTATTGTATTTCCCTTGTTCCTTTGTCAAAGACCAATTGACTATATTTATATGGTTTTATTTGTGGTCTTTCAATTCTATTCAATTTTCCTATTTGACCATCTTTTCACTAGTATCACACTACTTTGAATACTGTAGCTTGACTACTGTAAGTCCTGAAATATGATAGTGTCAATCCTCCAACTTTGTTCTTCTCATTTAATATCAAGTTGGCTATTCTCAGATTTTGCCTCTCCACATAAACTTTAGAATCTCTATGTCAATATCCACAAAATAACTTGTCAGAATTTTTATAGAGATCGCATTGAACCTATTGATCAATTTGGGAAAAGCTGTGTCTTTACAATACTGAGTCCCTTTTTCCATGAACATGGAATATCTCTCCATTTATTTAGTTCTTTGATGTCTTTTATCATAAATTTACATTTTTTCTTATATAGATCTTGTAAATATTTTGTTACATTTACGACTAAGTATTTCATTTTGGGGAGTATTAATGTGAATTGTGTTTTTAACTTTAAAGTCTGTTCATTACTGTTATAAGGAAAGTGATTAACTTTTGTACATTAACCTTGTATTCTGAAACCACATTATAATAATTTCTTAGGTTCAGGAGGGCTTTCTTTGCCAACTGTATGTATTCTCTACACAGACGATCATACCATCTCTGAACAAAGTTTTTTTCTTCCTTCTGATTCTGTATATCATTTGTTTATTTTCTTGTCTTCTTGCATTAGCTAAGACTTCCAGGATGATGTTGAAGAGCAGTGGTGAGAGGAGGCATCCTTACATTTTTCCTGATCCTTTTGTAAAAGCTTTGATTTTCTTACCATTAACAGAATATGTATTAGCTGTACATGTTCTGTAAAAAGTTGAGAAAGTTCACCTCTATCTCTAAAGATCAAGTATTGGATCTTGTCAAAGATCAAAAAAACAAAAAGCAGTATATGCTTTTGCAGCATATATTGATAAACTTATGTGATTTGCCTTCATTAGCCTGTAGATGAGATGGATTACATTAATTGATATTCCAATGTCAAACAAGCGTTACATATCTTGGATAAATCATACTTGATCATAATGTATAGTTGTTTTACACATTGTTGGATTTGATTTGTCAATTTTTGTTGAGAATGTTTGTATCTCTGTTGATGAGATAACTGGTCTGCAGTTGTGTGTGTGTGTGTGTGTGTGTGTGTGTGTGTGTGTGTGTGTGCTGTTTTTGTTTGGTTTTGGTATTAGGGTAATTTTGGTCTCATAGAATGTGTTAGAAAGTAGTCCTGTTTCTAGTTTCTGGAATAGATAATAAAGAATTAGTATAATTTCTTACTTAAATGTTTGGTAGAATTCAGAGGTGAACCCATTTGAGCACAGTGCTTTTCATTTTGCAAGGCCAGCAATTATTGATTCAATTTCTTTAATATATGTAGGGCTATTTGCAGTGTCTAATTCCTCTTGTTAGAATTTTGTCAATTGGTGTTTTTGGAGGAATTTATTCACTTCATCTAGGTTATCAAATCTGTGTGCATACAGTTGTTCAAAAAACTCCTTTATTATCCTTTTAATATTGACAGCATATATAGTGATGTCCCCTCTTTCATTTCTTATTTTAGTAATTAATTCTTCTCTTTTTTGTCCTTAGCTTAGCAAGAGACATCAATTTATTTATCTTTTCAAAGAACCAGTTTTTGTTTGTGTTGATTTTCTCTTTTAATTTCTGCTATAATTTTCATAATTTATTTTTGTCTGTTTACTTTGGATTTAATTTTTAATTCCTTTTCTGGTTTTCTAAGGTAGAAGCTTAGATTATTGATTTTTTTTTTTTTTGTGGTACATAGGCCTCTTACTGTTGTGGCCTCTCCCATTGCAGAGCACAGGCTCCAGACGCACAGGCTCAGTGGCCATGGGTCACGGGCCCAGCTGCTCCATGGCATGTGGGATCTTCCCGGACTGGGGCACGAACCTGTGTCCCCTGCATCGGCAGGTGAATTCTCAACCACTGAACCACGAGAGAAGCCCAGATTATTGATTTTATATCTTTTTTTCTCTTCAAATATATGCATTCAATGCCATAAATTTTCCTCTAAGCACCACAGTCACTATATCCAACAAATGTTGAAGACTTGTATTTTTTTAATTTATTTCAAAATACCTTAAAATTTATCTTGATATTTATTTTTTGACCAATATGTTACTTAGAAGTGTTTTTAATCTTGAAGTATTTGGGGATTGTCCAGCTACCTTTCTGATACTGATTTCTAGATTAATTCCATTGTAGTGTGAGGGCAGATATTATGTTATTTCTATTATTTTTAAATGTAAGATGTGTTTTATGACCCAGAATGCTGTTTATATTTGTGGATGTTCCATGTGAGCTTGAGGAGAATGTATCAATATGTTTTGCTATTTTTGGATGAAGTAGTCTATAGACATCAATTATATCAAGTTGATGGTGGTGGTGTTGAGTTCAACTATATCCTTATTGTTTGTCTGTCTATTGGATCTGTCCACTTCTGATAAAGAGGTGTTAAACTCTCCAAAAATAACAGTGGATTTATTTATATCTCCTTGCAGGTCTATCAGTCTTAGACTCATGTATTTTAACATTCTGTTGTCCAGTGAATACGTATTAAAATTGATTTGTCTTCTTGGAGAACTGACTCTTCCGTCATTATGTAATGTCCTTCTTTATTCCTAATAACCTTCCTTACACTGAAGTCTATACTGTCTGAAGTTAGTATAGCTACAACCATTTCTTTTTGATTAGTGCCATATCTTTCTCCATTTCTTTACCTTTAATCTATATGTATCATTTTATTTAAATTAAGGTTTTTGTAGATAGCATATAGTTGGATGTTGTTTTTTGATCCACACTGGTTATCTCTGTTTTTTACTCAGTGTATATAGACCATTAATATTATAGTGAATATTGACATAATTAGAATAAAATCAACAGTATTTTTTACTGTTTTCTATTTGCTGAACTTGTTCTTTGTTCTTATTTTTGTCTTCCACATTTTTTGTCTTTTATGGTTTTAATCGAAGATTTTATGATTTCAATTTCTCTCATTTCATAGTATATCAATTATACCTCTAATTTTACATTTTTAGTGGTTTCCCTACAGTTTGTAATATTCATATACAACTAATCCAACTCCACTTTGAAATAATACTGTACCACTTCACATGTAGAGCAAGTACTCTACAAAAACAAAATATTCCTAATTCTTCATCCCATATCTTGTATCATTTCTGTCATTTATTTTGTATTTGTAGATATATATAGATATATAGATATATATACATACATATACAGTTGACCCTTGAACAAAGGAGCAAAGCAGGGGTTAGGGGCACAGACTTTCCACACAGTTGAAAATCCACATAAAATTTACAATTGTCCATATATGGGAAAGAGCGAGAATACTTCTCTAGAAGTATACTTCTCTATATATGAGAATTCCCCCCCTCGTGCTTTTCTCAATAATTTTTTTAATGTTTGTTTTCCTAAAGTTTGAATATGGTATGCTGTAGTGTAATTTTTAACACCTATCCTGCTTGGTGTTTCTGAGCAACCTGAATCTGTGGTTTCATTTCTACCATTAATTTAAGAAATTTATCAGTCATTATTGCTTCACATATTGCTTCTCATCTTTTCTTTCTTTTCCTTTTATTTTTCCCATTGTGTGTATGTTACATCTTTTGTAGATGTAGCACAGTTCTTGGACACTCTGTCTGGTGGAGTTTTTTTTTTTCTTTTTTTTTTTACTTTTGGAAGTGTCTCTTGTCATATCTGCAAGCGCAGAGTTTCTTTCTTTGGCCATGTCCACTCTGCTGATGAGCCCATCAAAGGCATTCTTCATTTCTGTTGGCAGAGTTTTTGATCTAGCATTTATTTTTTAGTCTTTCTTAGAATTTCCTTCTCTATGCTTACATTATCTATTATTTCATGTTGTCTACTTTAGAATAGAGCTCTTAGCATATTAATTATTTTTTTAAAAAATCCTGATCTGGTAAGTCTAACATATCTGCTGTATCTGACTCTGGTTCTGATGTTTGTTTAGTCTCTTCAATTTGTTTTTTCTCCCTTTCATTATGCTTTGTAATTTTTGTAGAAAGTTGAACGTAACATCCTGGTTAAAAAGAAATGTAGTAACTAGGCCTTTAGTAATGTAGTGGTAAGGTGTGCGGGGAGGGGAAGTATCTGTAGTCCTATGACGAGGTCTCAGTCTTAGATGGGACAGAATGGCTGGAGGGGGCTGGAGTTGGGTGCTTCCTTTCCCTCAGGTAAGTTAGGCCCTGATTATATAATTTCTCCTGAAGTCATGTCTTGTTAAAAAGAAAGAAATGCTCTGGCATATTTCAAAATAGTATTTTCCCCCTTCTCTTGTTGAAAGCATGAGGGAATTTTTCTCTGTTATTCCCTGTGTGAATGTGGCAGAGCTCCTGGTGGTAAAACTCACAAAAGCATGGGGCACCTTGTATTACTGTATCCTTGTGGAATTTCTTAACTGTCAGAACTGTCTACACTTAGCCTCTAGTGATTCATCAATTATGGCTCAGGTTTTCCTACTCCAGTACTGGTTCCTGCAGACATTTATGCTCTGTGTGATAATGAATACATAACACTAAATTAAAACTGAGTTGAACACAGCCAGAAGGAGGCTTAAACAGAAGTCTATACACTTAAATGCTTATATTAGGAAATAAAACCTAAAAATCAATGATCTCACTATATAAATCAAAAGGTTAAAAATAGGAAACTAAACTCACATAAAATGTAAAACTGGAGCAATTAATAAAAATTTTAAAATATAAGACAAATACACATTAGAGAAAATCAACAAAAAGGAAAGCTTCCTCCATGAAAATACTAACAAGATTGAAAAAATTATACTTTTGAATAAAATAGGAGAAATACAAACATTTATATCAGAGGTAAAAATAGTCTTTCCACAGATTATGCTGTTATTAAAAGATAATGTTATAATAAACAACTTTATGCCAGTATAGTTTAAAAAGAGGTCAATTGAATAAACTCATAGAAGAGAAAACAAATGTAAAATTCTGAATATTGTATGTCTTGTATGTCTTTTTAAAAAATTGATTTATATCACTAATACAGTCCTGTTTAAGAAAAGAAATGATGGTCCAGATGTCTTCAATACTAAATTCCAACAAACATTTAAAGTAGAATAGATACAGATGAATATGCAACAACATTGACAATCAGAGCCTAAGAAGAATGAGGAAGAAGAGAGAAGCCACATCTGATTGTTCAGGTTGTGGCGAGGAAGATGCTATGTGACTCTTGGCAATAAGTACTATGCTCGGTATTTTGCACACCACATCTTGCTTAATCCTCACAGCAATATAGTGAGGCATGTAGATTATTTCTACTTATAGATATTTTAGGGACCTTGAGTTACCTGACCCAGGTCACATAATTAATAAACTGCAAAGTTGAAATTTAAACTCATGTCTACTTTTTTTTTTTTTTTGCAGTACGTGGGCCTCTCGCTGTTGTGGCCTCTCCCATTGCAGAGCACAGGCTCCGGACGTGCAGGTTCAGCGGCCATGGCTCACAGTACTAGCCACTCTGCGGCATGTGGGATCTTCCCGGACTGGGGCACGAACCCGTGTCCTCTGCATCGGCAGGCGGACTCTCAACCACTGCGCCACCAGGGAAGCCCACTCATGTCTACTTTTGTATGATTTCAAAGCTGTTTCCATTTCTAGCATGCTGTTCAGCAATTAGAATGTGTTCAGCAACACCTTCTGATTGATATAGTCTATGAAAATTTGGAGGAAGAGGAATCATAAATGCAAAAATCTAAAAACAATATATCTGAAGCTACAGATGTGAAAGCCTGGAAATAGAATCTTCAAAACTGTATTTGACCTAAAGGTCGTAAGTGCATACTACCAGCTGGAAGCTTTGGAATAGAAGGAATACCAAAAAATAGCTGTCAAATTGAATGAAAACAAAGAAAAGGGCCAGACTTAATGAATGTATAGGTTTAATCATTTTAATAGCCTACAATCACAAAATATACCAAATCATCACTTGCATCCACTTTACTGAAGTCTCAAATTGTATTTTCTGAATTTCCTTAAAGGATTTATTTCCTGTTAAACTGAAAAGGGTCATATACTAACAACAAAACAAGCAAAAAGAAAAACCAAAAGGAAACACAAATACACCAAACTGTTAAAGCCGATTTGAAATACATTTTTAGTTTTAAAAAATTAATTTTCTCTAGTCTAGCTAAAAGACTCTTTAATGACTATGGTTTACTTTTATAATATGAAAATAAATCTGATTCAAAATAACCAGTTTCCAATTCATAAACATATTAAGGAATTTAAGGAAAAGGCAATATTAGAGGCAGAGATTTATTAGAGAACATCTGTAAAAAATTTGGTGGCAGTACTAATTTTTCAAAAATGATAGAAATGGTTTACACAGAATGAAGAAAAGATAAAACAAATGTTGTTTCACTTGTCTTAAAGAAGCAGCCAAAAGCAGAAATATGGACATATGTGGCTTCGTAGACATGAGAAAGTTAGTTTATTTACTCACTTGGCAAATGATTAATGAGAGCCTTATAGTATAAAAAATACTTTCTACAGTAATTATAATTTAAAGAAATAAGGCTTTCATGTAAACCTGTCTATAAGTACGTTTACTTCTTTAATAAAGAATGGAGACTCTCCTCTGTTACTTAGGAAAGAAGGAGGAGGAGGACAAACTCAACAGTTAGGGATCAAAAATGTATGTTTTAATCAGTTCTCTAGATGATTACAATGTATGCTGAATTTTGAGCATGATTGAGTGAACTTAAAGAGAAAACTGGACAACTATGTTGACAAATTTAGATGACTTCTTCAACTTTGACAAGAAAGTATTAAAGTAATGATTGTCTGAAGGAAAAAGAAAAGTGAAAAAGAATAGGAATTACATATTTGGTTCATTCTGTGTCCAAAAATCCTGCTTTTTTAAAGATAAAAGAATATGATAGAATTTGAATGTGTATTTATCAATGGGAAAAGATAATTATAATAAATGATCACAAAAAGAAAAGAAGACGGTATAGAAGAGGAATGAGCAAACGTTTATTAATTGCATGCTATGCATCAGATGTTCAAATGTGTTCTCTCACTTAATCTTTACAACCCTCTAGTTAGTGGACGAGGACTGTGATACCTGTTCACCCGATCTATGGTGACTCCACATACTTGAAATATTAGTCAATAGGAAACATTTTACACCATCATGTGAATTTCAAATGTATTCAGGATTATATAATAGTTCATCTCTGAAAATAAAATATGCGAGAATACCTTCCCAGACATTGTGATATAAATGGGGGAGGGTGTTCATTATAAATATTAAAGCAAAAACCTATTAAAGCATTATTTGAAATAGCTCAAACTTGGCTATTAGTATTTAGTCGTTACCTCGAGTCTACTGCAGCAGGTTGATAAAGATCATTTCATTAATTACATAAAAATGAAATCCTCACTTTTGTCACACTTGATTGTTTGAGATGCCATTTATAGTCTTTTGGTGGGATTTTCTGTACTTAAAATTTCTTTGGAAGAAAATGATAGAAGTTCAATGAAAATTAAGTGAAAGAGGAGTTTACCGAAAGACCATGAACAAACAGAGCAGCCAGACTGATGGATGAGCACCCAGAACTGGTAAAAAAATATATATCCAAATGAATCTTGGTGGGAGCCAATAGTGTCTGCTAAAGAGACATGTGCAACTCAGCCTTAGGAACAACTGGGACTCAGTGATTGAATATTTTTGAGTGCATATCCCATTTCCACTCTGTGTGCTAGATTCCTTATTCTCTGCCTGTAGAATACATTTTTTCTGCAAGACAGCAGATATTACCTCTGTGTTCTATATATTGCAGGTTCCGTTGATGGAGAGAGACAAAATCTCTTAGTTCCAAGGGCAGAGATCCCAGAGAATAATTCACTGACCTTATTTTTCAAGGTCAGTTCATTTACCTTATTTTTCTTTGACTCACCTTGTTCAACTGGAGTTCAAGGGGTGGGGTGGTTTCTAAGAATATGCCAACTCCCTCCAGGGAGATCAGAGTATGGGAAGAGAGACGTACTTACCAGAAGAAAGGATTAATGCTAGGCAATTGGTCCTATTGTTCTAAACCGGGCCACTAAGTGTTAACTATGTAGACTCATATGCTGAATGGGACCTTCCCCTGCCTAGCTCCTCTTTGGTACCTAAACTGAGAGAAAAAAAAAAAAACACAATGATAATAATAAAGACTTAAATTTCCAAAGTAATAGCATTGTAAATGTAAATAGGGAAAAAAGAAGGTGAAATCTGAATCTATATAATGCTCAAGGATATGGAGGGTAATTAAAATTTGTATTATTTAATAATAATACACACGTGTATATAAATGCTCTCTAGATATTAATATTTTCCAAAACTTCCCTTCATTTACTTTGAAATATTCTTCTTTCTGGCGCATGAAATAGCTTGTTAAATAATTATCCATGCCTGTTTGCATGCTTAATTATCAAGACAGATTTTTAAAAAGCTCATTTTTGGTTCATTCAGTGGAAAGCAATGTCTGAAATTGCTTTTACTATAAGAAAGTAATGAAATATTATTTCCATTCCAGTGAAAATAACCAGTGTCTTTGAAAGATATATATATATTTGTAATTCAAAGAATACTGTCCTTTTTTGTGTGTGATGATTTAAATTCCTCTTGTAAAGTTTTAATATTTGTAAAATTGAAAGAGAAAACTCTTCTTTGAAATTAAACGTGTATATGCCATACTAATCTAAGCAAAATCCATCACTTAAACCATGCTTAGAGAGTGATTGACAATTCAAATTGCCTTTCATAACTTAGATCAATTGCAACATAGGAGTAAAATCAGAAATATATTTTGCAAAATGAGGAATGCATTCATTATAATGTTCTTCCCTATGGAACTTGAAAAAAGAAAATGGAGCATCTCAGCACTTTGAGGCATTGCAAATAATAAATGGCATACAATAGCTAGTAACCTCTATTCTATATGAATATTATATGCAATGAACTAATGAATTATCATTTATATTCTATCATAAATTAAACAGAAGGAGGTAATTCTCTATGGATAAAGTCTATCCAAATGCATGGTTTTGTGTATTTCAGAAGTTTGGTCAAATGACCAAATCTGTTCATGATTATGCTTGTTATAATTTCATTTATGTATCTAGTTTCCTTTTAAGACACTGTTATGCTTCAGTATATGCAAGAAGTGACTGTAAATGTTTCTTATTAGAAATAGCCTCAAAACTACAAACATGTCATCTTCAATGTAACTAAGGTTCAGGAAAATCAATTACTTGAATGTGTGGATTTCTGTGCAAAGATCCAAAGGACAACCAATAGAATTTTTAAAATAAACTTTATTGGTAGATTGATCAAGATGGCAGAGTAGGAGGATGTGGAATTCACGTACCCCCATGAACACATCAAATATATATATACATTTGGAACAATTCTCACTGAAAACTAAATGGAAACTGGCAGAAAGACTTCTGTACAATCAAGGCTGTAAGAAAGATGAACATGTAATTGGGTAAGAAGGGAAGACAATCAGGTTGGAACCTGGGACCATGGGAGGGAACTCAAAGGAAAATAGAGAATACATGGGCAGAAACCTGCCCATGGGAGTGAGTGGCAAGAGCCACCGATTGGGAGCACAAATCCTGGGGTCCTACACATGGAAGATGATGTGCTTTGTCTGGTGGGAAGATAACTGGGACTAACAGAAAGGCTGTGAGAAGCCTGCACTCCACTTGTGAGAAGCACATTCATGCTGGCTTAGCCCCAAAGCAGGGCAAAGGGGGCAGTTCAGAGACTGCTTTAGTGGCTGCCAGGTTTCCCACAACTGCCTTGGCATGCACCCCAGCTTAAGTAGAGCAAACGCTTCAGACCTGTTTACTGCACTTTGCAGTGTGGCACAGGATCTAGGGCTGCCATAACCAGGGAAAACTTGGCTATGGACTCCATGGAGACCCGGTCTTGGGGTGGGGTCTGGGTGAGGTGGTGGTCATTGTTGGCACCTACTCAAAAGTCCCTCAGAAACAGCCCAGAACTCTGACAATGGTCACTCTACTACAGCTCACACTTTGATATATGCCAAGAGTCCATGCGGGCTCCCCCCACATTATAGTGAGGCTCCGTAGAAAGAGGGGGGAGGGCAGTGGAGGCTAGGGGCAGTGATTGGCTGTGAGGGACAAAGGAGACTTGTACGTGAGTCTGCATCTGTACAGAGGAAGGGAAACAATTGTAGGTGCCGGTACAAACACTGCATTGAAGACAGCTTGGACCTCTGTCTGCTGCTGAAACAAACCAAGGACATGCACTGGCACCCCTTACTTCAGCACTCTCCCACTCTGGGGCAAGATTTTCTGTGCTGGAAGAGGAGGAAGCATACACTTGAAAGGAACAGAGCCAGCCCAAGGCTCACCCTCAGAGCTTCTGCTCCAGTAACTTGGAATCAGGCTCCACCTAAATAGGGTGGTGATGACTACTGAGCAGAAAGGAAGTCCTGTCTCACACCCAGCCCCAGCTCTAGCATCTCCATCTCCAGCCCCAACCACTACCAACGTGATAACTGTCAGAACAACCTGAGGAAAAATATGACTTGCATTGACATCAAATCTATCTCTCTTACCAAATGCACCGGGCACACATAGTCTGTATATGGACACTCCCACATAAGAGCACCACTTCAAGATCACAATAGGTAACTGTTTCATCTAAATTAATAGAGGCAGAGAAAGTTAAGTGAAATGAAAAGGCAGAGGAACTGGTCTCATTGAAAGAGCCAGAGAAAAGCCCTGAAAAAATAGTGAAACAGAAAGAAATTACCTTATAAAGAATTCAAAGCATTTATAATAAGAATGTTAACTGAATTATGGCAAAGAATAGATGAACACAGTGAAAATTTTAACAAGGACTGGAAAATATGAAAAAGACCCAAACAGAAATGAAGAATTAAATAACTGAAATAAAAAAAACACACTACAAGGAATAGATGAATAGCAGACTAAGTGATACAGAAGAACACATAAATGATCTGGAAGATAGAATAATGGAAATCACCTAATCAGAACAGCCAAAAGAAAAACAAATTTTTAAAAAAATGAAAACAGTTTAAGAGATCTCTGAGATAACATTAAGCTTACAAAAATTTCCATTTTAGGGGTCTTAGTTGGAGAAGATTGAAAGAAGGGGATCAAAAATACATTTGAGAAAATTATGGCTGAAAACTTACAAATATGAAGAAGGAAACAGATATCCAGGTAGAGGAAGCATGGAGGGAGGGTTCCAATCAAGATGAATAGAAAGAGACTCACACCAAGACATATCATAATTAAAATGGCAAAAGTTAAAGATAAAGAGAGAACTCTAAAGGCACAAAGACAAGAACAAAGAGTAATATATGTAAGGAAATCCCCACAGGCTATGAGCTGATGGATCTGCAGAAACTTCACAGACCAGAAGGGCGTGGCATGATATATTCAAAGTGCTGAAAGGGGAAAACCTGCAATGTGAGATACTACACCCAGAAAAATTGTCATTTAGAATTGAAGGATAGATAAAAACTTCAGGCAAGCAAAAGAATAAAAGAGTTAATCAATACTAAACCTACCCTAGAAAAATGTTAAAAGGTCTGGTCTAAGTGGAAAGAATCTATAGGAAAGGGAAAATCCCACTAGGAAAGGCAAATATATAGTAAGGACTGAGGATCATCACCTAATTGAGCCATACAAAGACTAAAAGGCAAAAAAAATGTAAGAGCACCTATAACTACAATAAACAAGGGATAAGCATGAAGATGTAAAGTATGACAACAGAAACACAAAATATGGGTGAAGGGAGTAAAAATGTAGATGTTTTTGAATGTGTTTCAACTTAAATGATTACCAATTTAAAATAAGAAGACATAGTTATAGGTCAACATATATGAACCTCATAATAACCACAGATCAAAGATCTACGATAGATATATAAAAACTGAAAAGAAAAGAACACAGGCATGTTACTAAGGAAAATCATCAAACCACAAGGGAAGAAACAAAAAGAAGAAATAAACAGGGAAGAACTATAAAAACAGTCAGAAAACAAGTGATAAAATGGCAATAAGTACATACCTATCAAAAATTACTTTAAATGTCAGTGGACTTACTGCTCTCATCACAAAACACAGGGTGGCTTATTGGATAAAAAAACAAGATCCATCTATGTGCTGCCCACAAAAGACTCATTTCGGAGTTAAAAACACACAAACACTGAAAGTGAGGTGATAGAAAAAGTTATTTCGTTCAAATGGAAATGAAAGAAAGTAAAGGTAGCAATACTCATATCAGACAAAAAGGAGTTTAAAACAAAGGTTATTATAACAAGAGACAAAGGAGAGCAATATAGAATGATAAAGGGATCAATATAAGAGGAGAATATTACGCTTGTTAACATATATGTACCTAATATAGGAGCACCTAAATATATAAAGCAAATATGAACAGACATAAAGAGAGAAATCGACAACAATGCAATAATAACAGGTGACTTTTAATGCCCTCTTTCATCAATGGATATATTACCCAGACAGAAAATCAGTAAGGCAACAATAGTCTTATATGAGACAGTAGACAATTAGACTTAATAGATATCTGCAGGACATTATATCCAACAACAAAAGAATACACATTCTTTTCAAGTGCACATAGAATATTCTGCAGGATAGATCACATGCAGCACCACAAAACAAATCTCAATAAATTTAAAAGGATAAAAAATACATCAAGCATTTTTTTTCCAAAAACAACATGAAACTGAAAATCCATTACAGAAAGAAAAATAGGAAAAGAGACAACACTTGGAGACTAAAGAACTTGCTACTGACAAACAATTGTTTTAATGCAGAAATCAAAGAGAAAATAAGAAAATACTTGGAGATAAATGAAACTGGAAAAAAAACTCTCCAAAATCTATGAGATGGAGCAAAAGAGAATCTAAGAGGGAATTTTACAGCAATACAGGCCTTCCTCAGGAAACAAGAAAAATCTCAAATAAACAACCTAACCTATTAAATAAAGGAACAGAAAAATAAGAACAAACAAAGCCCAAAGTTACCAGAAGGACAGAAATAATGAAGATCAGAAAGGAAATAATAAATTGAAGACCAAGAAACAACAGAATAGATCAATGAAAATAAGAGTTGGAAAAGAAACAATCAATCTGATTTAAAAATGGGCAGAAGACCGGAATAATCATTTTTCCAAAGAAGACATACAGATGGTAAACAGGCACATGAAAAGATGCTTAACATCACTATTTATTAGAGAAATGTAAATCAAAACCACAATGAGATATCACCTCACACCAGTCAGAATGGCTATCATCAAAAAATCTACATATAACAAATGTTGGTAAAGATGTGGAGAAAAGAGCCCTTGCACACTCTTGGTGGGAATGTACATTGGTGCAGCCACTATGGAAAACAGTACAGAATTTCCTCAAAAACTTAAAAATAGAACTACCATATGATCCATCAATTCCATTCCTTGGCATATATCCAAAAAACTAAAAATGTTAATTAGAAAAGATACATGCCCCCCCAATGTTCATAGCAGCACTATTTACAATAGGCAAGATACATGGAAGCAACCCAAAGGTCCATCAACAAATGAATAAAGAAAATGTGGCATATATATACAATGGAATGTTAGTCATAAACAAAGAATAAAATTCTACCACTTGAAGCAATGTGGATGGACCTAGAGAATATTATGCTTAGTTAAATAAGTCAGAGAAAGACAAAATACTCTGTTATCACTTATATGGGGAATCTAAAAAATAAAACAAACCAATGTATATAGCAAAAGAGAAAGAGACTCACAGATATAGAAAACAAACTAGTGTTTACCAGTGGGGAGAGGGAAGGGGTCAGGGGAAGGTAGGAATATAGGATTTAGAGATACAAGCTACAAGGTATAAAAGAAATAAGAAATAATGACATATTGTACAGCACAGGGAATTAAGCCATTATTTTGTAATAACTTTTCATGGAGTATAATCTATAAAGATACTGAATCACTATATTTTAAATCAACTATATTTCAATAAAAATATAAATATATAAACTTTATTATTCAAATCAGTTTTAGATATAGAGAAAATTGCAAAGTACTACATAGAGTTTTCATTTATCCTGTACCCTAGTGTCCCTATTATTAACAACCTACTTTTGTATTGCATGTTGATTTACAATTAATAAATAAACATTGATATATTATTATTAACTAAAGTCCATACTGTGTTCAGAGTCCCTTAGTTTTTGGCTAATGCCCTTTTTCAATTCCTGTATTCCTTTTAGAATATCACATTACACCTACTCATCATACCTCCTTAAGCTCTTCTTAGCTGTAACAGGGCCTGGAGCCCCTGATTCTGGAACCTGGAAACTTAGCCTTGACTTCTCAGATCTGCTGCTAAAGCCTTCTTCCAAAACTGCTTTGAAGTTGCCCAAATTGCCTCTCTTTATTGCAGTGCCAGACAGCAATAATACTTATAACACAGCAACAGTTTGACTTCCCTAAGAAGTTTCCATTTGATAATTGTATGCTAAGAAGTTTATGTACATTGCCTGACTTAATCCTCCCAACAACAATATGAGATAAATATATTTTAGAATCCCATCTGAAGTAATGTATTTACAGGAATGAGACTAGGAAGTGGCAGAACAATCCGCTTCTAATAATTATATAATTTTGCCTTTCATAGAGATCCAAATCAGAAATATTTATTGGTTTTGAGGTGGTTGGTAGGAATGATCAAGGAAATAAAAAAGGCTTATTAATAGTGTTACTTTGGAAGATTAACAACTATATATTGGGATAGAGAGTTTTTATTATTATTATTGTCTGTTTATTTGTATTAGCATAAGACAAACACATGTGAAGACATGTCATTATTTCTGAGAAACTGAATTCCAAGTAACCGAATTTCTGTTTTCTGAGACAGACTCCTTTAGTGATGGTAGACCAGATGGTACACACATTTTATGTCACAAAGAATTGGATTCAAATTTTGATTCTGCTGCTTGGTAATTCTGGGATCTTAGACATATCACTTGAGTTTCCTCAACCTCAATTCCTCATCTGAGAAACAAGGAGGATTATATCATTGTCAAAGGATTATGGTAAGAACTAAATGAGAGAATTAAGTCCAAATTCTGATGCACTTCTTGCTTTAACTGTAATCAAAGTATCTAATGAATAACCTCAAAGACAGGCTCAGAAATTTTCAGATTAATATAAGGTGAGCTCTTTCATTTTATTACTGTTCATTTTTCTGCCATCTGTAATAATAGGGGTTCTAAATACAACTTTATTTTGTGCCTTCTGGTAACTAACTAACTAAATAAATAAATAATTTCTTAAGTTTCTCTGAGTCATATTCTTTCCTCAGATATAAAATTAACTTCAATCCTGGGTTTTACAGGTCTAGATTTTGTCTTAACCTTATCCTGGTTTCTTCCTCATAACTTATCAGTATCTGAGTAGATATACCTTGTTCTAAGTCAACACTTAAACTACTCTTGTCACAACATTTACTGAGATTGAATATACTTTACCTATAGTAATTAATTAAAACAGAAAAATCCAACTTGACAATTCAGAGCTCTGACACTCAGTATAAACTCTTGATAAGTTCAAATGGAAGAATTCCTTTTGTTCTAATTTCAAATTTATGTTCTTTCCATTACAGCATGATGTTTTTGGCATTTTTAGGTATTTAATATTATGACTCATTATAGAATAGAATATAGCTATCTCTAGAATAAAGTACAGATATTATAAAATGAAAATTAATGTTCCCTTTAGAGACACTACCTGTATATTAGTAACAATCTCTACACTGATTGATTCAGTAATACCAGACTAGTTATTTAACTTTTCTTATCACAATGTCTGTTTCTTCTCTTAACTTAACCTTTAATCTCTGATCCTTTCAATAAGAGTTGGCAATCTTTTCTTAAAAGCCAGGTAATAAATGTTGTAGGCTTTTGAGGACAGATGATCTGTGTGGCAACCATTGGACTCTGCTACTGAAACACAAAAGCAGTCATAGACAACATGTAAACAAATAGGTGGGGTTTTGTTCTGATAAAATTATTTTTACAGGAACAGATTATTGACCAGATTTGACCCATGGGCCATAGTTTGCCTGAGTTGGGCTAAATTTTTAACGTTCCATTTTATAGCCTTTGCTCTATTCTCCAAAAGAAACATGAACTATGGTCATGATTTTAAATAAAGCAATCTGACATATTACAGAACAGAGTGAATACACAGACTACGTTAATACTGTCTAAAGTGTGGCTCCATAGAAGAGTGATTACGAATAACATCTCTGGAGCCAGAACTGCCTGGGTTTAAATCCTAGATTCTCCATTTATGAGTCCTGTAGTCATTAAAAAATATTTTACCTCTCTCTACACAGTTTTCTCAACATCAGTAGGGAATTGTGACAGTTTTAAAACAAATCTGTAAATTCTTTGACACTTCCTCCATTGAGAAGTGTGGTCCATGTGTCTTATTCTTGACTCTGAACTACTCTTTGTGATTTAAATATCCAATAGAATGCAGCAAATGGGATGCTTTGTCTACCAAGGCTGCGTCAGAATAAGCCATAGAGCTTCCACATGGTTATCTCTGTTGGCTCTGGCAGAAGTCAGCCCACATGTACAAAATCCAACTACCTGAGATCCACATGTATTCAATCCAGTCAACAGCTGCAGCTGATCTCACGGCCAATAACCAGCATCAATTGCCACCTGTATATAAGAGCCACATTAGAAATCTAGTCAGTTCAGGTATCTGTTTAAAAGACTCTAAACAAGAACTACCCAGGTGAGTCCTTAGCAAATTCCTAACCCATGAGATGTGAACAAAATGAAATAATTGTTGTTTTACGACATTAAGTTTTGGAGAAATATTCTATGCAACGGCAGAAACCAGAAGAGAAATCATGAAAGTAATACTTCCTCCATATCTTAGCTATTGTAAATAATGCCACTATGACCATTGTGGATAGATCTTTTCAAATCAGTGTTTTTGTTTTCTTCATATACATGCAGGAGTGGAATTTCTGGATCCTATGGTAGGTTTATTTTTAATTTTTTGAGGAATCCCCATACTGTTTTACACATACAGATACAGTGGCTACCACTGAGGAGAGGTGTGGGGAAAGAGGCAAGATAGGTGAAGGGGACAAAGAGGTACAAATTACCAGATATAAGGTAAGCTACAAGGATGTATTGTACAGCACAGGGAATATAACCAACATTTTATAATAACTTTATATGGAGTATAATCTATAAAAATATCGAGTCACTGTGTTGTGTACCTGAAACTAATATAATATCGTAAGTCAACTATATGTCAATTAATATATTAAAAAGTAATACTTCCCCTTATGCTTGTTATAAAAATTAAATGAACTAATGTATGTAAAAGTACTTGGAGCAATGGGTGGACTCTCAACCACTGCGCCACCAGGGAAGCCCAGGAAGTAGTAAATCTTAAGGATTAAATGAAAATAACAAAAATCACTAAACTAATGAATAAAATGTATTAATACGAAATGGAGTGACTTATCCATTAGGCATGGTGCCTAGGCCCCACGATGCTTTTAAGGACATGCAAAAATATTTTAATATTCACTTTTTTTTTAAGTAAATAGGGTTAGAATAGTGAATGTCTGATAGTAAATACAGTCTGGATTATGTTATTCCTTATATCAATGCACTCATAGCATATTTAAAATGTTTTTTTATAGAGGAAGGAGCTTACAAAGGCAAGAGTTCCATGAGTTCACAAAAGTCATAATGTGTCTCTATATAGATTAGTCTAGATTTATATTGTCCTTTTAGAGTTTCTAACCCTGATGTTACTCTGGAATTCTTGGTTATCAACTTGTCATTAAAAAAACAAAAACAAAAAAACAAACTCATCTGCTTATTTAAGTCCTTGTTCAGTGCCCTAACCCTTTGTGACAGTAATTTATATATGCAAGATGAATTGAAATTTCTATTGGTTAAAAGTCAAATGCTGGTGAAGTCAGAAAAGATTAGAATGAAACTCAGGAGAAACATTTAGGATAAATAATATATGATTGCCAAAGAGATGCCAGATTTCTGGAATTTCATCATAAATCTACTCTTAATTTTGTGCTTAGGGTCAGCTCCACCAAAAATAGTTTAATCTCTAAAATTTTAAAGTAGGGTAATTTCTAAGAACTGTTAGAATTTTAAATATTTTCATTGGCTCAGGCTCCTTTGGACATGAGGTGTTTTCAGATTTTGAAAATAGCTTTTAATCTGCTTTATGAAAAACAATGAGAAGATAAGCTACAGTCTGGGAGAAAATATTTGCAAAAGACACATCTGATAAATGACTATTATCAAAATATACAATGAATTCTTAAAATCAATAAGAACCAATTTTTTAAATGAGCCAAAGACCTTAAATGACACCTCATCTAAGAAAATATACAAATGGCAAATAAGCATATGAAAAGATGCTCAATGTCATATGTCATCACACAAATGCAAATTAAAACAACAGTGAGATACCACTACATACCTATTAGAAAACCTGGAATACTGACATCATCAGATGTTGACAAGGATGTAGAGTAACAGGAACTCTCATTCATGGGTGGTGGGGTTACAAGATGGTACAGCCACTTCAGAAGACAGTTTGATTGTTTCGTACAAAACAAAACATAATCTTACCATATGATCCAGCAATCATGCTCCTTGGTATTTACCTAAAGGAGTTGAGAACTTATGTCCACACAAAAATCTGCACATGATGTTCATAGCAGCTTTACTGGTAATTGCCAAAACTTGCAAGCAAGCAAAATATCCTTCAGTAGATTTGATAAACTGTTATACATGCAGACAATGGGATATTATCCAGTGCTAAAAAGAAATGATATATGCAGTCATGAAAAGACGTGGAGGAAACATAAATGCATGTGACTAAGTGAAAGAAGCCAATCTGAAAACCTATATGGTGTGTGATTCCAACTATATGACTGGAAAAAGTGAAATTATAGAGACAATAAAAAGATAAGTGGCTGCTAGGGACAGGGGGGTTGGGAATAGATAAATAGATGGAGAACAGAGGACTTTTACTGCATTGAAAATACTCTGTATGATACCATAAAGTTGAATATATGTCAGTGTATATTTGTCCAAACCCATAGATTGTACAACACTAAGAGTGAACCATAATATAAACTGTGGACTGGGTGATTTTGAAATGTCAATGTAGGTTCATCAGTTGTAACAAATATATCACTCTGATGGGGGATGTTGATAACAGGAGGCTATGCACGAGTGGGGTCAGGAGGCACATGGACTATCACTGCACATTTTCCTCTATTTTGCTGTGAATCTTAAACAGATATAAATAGTAAAGTATTAGTTTTAAAAATTACTTTAAGATGGCAAAATACATTTAGACCATTGTTGGTATGTTCATTCTGCAATTTACATGAAAGTATATTCTTCTGTGATTTTCTTGACATTGTACTTTGCATCAGCATTTAGAGAATACCTTTGGATTTAAAGTGGAATCTCTGATTCCTTTAGCAGAATGAAGTACAGCCAATCATTTTTTCTATTCTTTTTAGTTGATCTTAAATTAGTTCTAAAAAGAAAGGTAATTAAGAGCCCTGAAAGCACTCAGAATGTCCATGAGCAAAGCATGGGTAATGATGAAATAATAGTCAGAAAATTTTGTATCTAAATCAAACCATTCTAGTTATTTGATGCAATATTGACAAAAGTAAGTTAGTTATCTGACAAGTCTGAAAGAATATCCTGATTTAGGCTTCTCCAAAAATAAACTACAGTCTGCTTTAACTGACTTTCCTTGATTTTTAAAAATCTTCATATGCACGACACATACTACTGCTGTGAGAAAATATTCAAAATAGCCCTTGACAACGTGGGGATATAAACTAGTTTGTGAAGAAAGAACCTGAATATGATATGGTTCTGTGTACATGAAATTCACTAGACTGACAAAAGAATCACGTTCTGATTCTAACTCTATAACTTAATAATTGAAGAATTGTTACCAAATATTTTATCTCCCTGAGCTTTATTTTCTTCTGCTGCTAGTTAAAATAATTAAGTGTACTTCATCTGCTGCAACATGTGTTTATGAGGGAAAAGAGGGGGTATTACACATGAAATATTTAAATGGTAGTGAAAGAGAGCAGGTTTATAATTGTAGCAATAATAGCAGTACTGTTAATAACAAGGAATAAGGTATAAACTTTGGACTGACAGCATGTTACAGAAAATTTGGATTTAGAAAGAAATCTTCACAGGTATGTCTTTACATTCAAAAGCAATATTATTCAAGCCTGCTCTGCAAACAGAAAGCATATTGGCCCCAGGAATGTGAAATTTAATAGGAAATGACTAATACTTTTACACTGTAGAAGAAAAACTGTATATAAATAAATATAAGGTCTCATAATAACTTCAGCATAGACCATGACTTTTCAGATTACTAGATTTCATAACTTAATAACATCTTAAATTAGAGGGCTCATATTTTCATATTTTAGGAAAAGCTTTATGAAGGAGGTTACTCACAAGCTGAATCCTAGATTATGAAAAACAAGAGAGGAAGAAGCAAAGGTCAAAAATTTAAATTGTATAGCATAGTCATTAAGAGTTTGGCTTTGTGTCAGGAATCAGGTTAAATACTGACTCTGCTCTGTAAATCTGAGCAAGTCACTAGACCTATTAAACATATCTTTGTTTATCTATGATATGGAATTTTAAAATGTGGATTTCTTAGAAAATTGTGATAGCATAAGAAAATTTATTTTAAAATGTTATTATATCTGCTATATACTAAATACTAAATAAATACTGTTAATAGTTCTTTTTATCATTATTTTGTTACTATTACTATTATTATTTTATATAAACTGAAAAGTGCAGCAAGGTGTGTGAAAAGTGGAGTGAATGATAGTATGTTCCAGAACAAAGAGCATATTTTATGTCATATGAAGGTCCTGGACCTTTGGGAGAGCTAACCTGTATTTTGTTCTTAGAAAGTTGTTTTTGATATTACTGCATAGAACCAAATGCATGAGGCAAGAATTGCAGCACAATACTAGATTGGAGCCTGTTCCAATAGTCCAGGTGGCATGGCATGATGGCATACTATGGTGAACATGGCTATGAGGAGGAAGGTAATCATAAGGATTGTCGGAATTTTTAAGGAAATGATGAACACGGTGAATCAGCATGCACTGGGGTGTTTATGAAGGAGACAGAGAGTTTTCTAAGAGTTATGATTCAGTTATTCTATGTATCTTGATATAAACAATTCTATATATCAGAATAAACTATTTGGGGCATAGTGAGAATGTATTATTTAAAAAAATAAATCATGCCTTTGATCTGTTATTCAAAGCAACAACTTGCAGTGAACAAGGTGGTAGAAATCAGGTTTAAAATGTCTATAATCCCTCCATGTAGAGGAAATTAAAGTCAGTGATAAAATCATACAGTCCTTCATTATATTCCAGAGTTTTAAAGGAGATGATATTGGCTCAGTTGCCAATTTTTGTGAGAAGTTTGTTGATCTAAATGTATGTTTTTGTTTTTTGTTTTTTTTTAATAAGGTCAACATCTGTTATAAACAAATACAAGGGACTTCCCTGGCAGTCCAGTGGTTAAGACTTTGCCTTTCAATTCAGGGGGTGCAAGTTCAATCCCTGGTCTGTGAGCTAAGATCCCACATGCCTTGTGGCCAAAAACCCAAAACAAAACAGAAGCAATATTGTAACAAATTCAACATAGGCTTTAAAAATGGTCCACATCAAAAAAAATCTTAAAAAAAAAAGAAAACAAAAACAAATGCAAGTACTCTTCAAAGTAAAAGTTTGGGAGCATTCACTGACAGGGAGAAATATGCTAAAAAGCAGGTTTAGATAAGGAAATGATAAATGGAATCTTCAAATTCTAGCCTAGAAAATAACTTTTTAGCTTTGCAAATAGCAATGTTAACTGTAAAAATAAAAGTTATTGACATTTAAACTTGAATTCTATATAATGCTTCATGTTTGTCAATTCAATCAATGAATTTGAGCTTTAGTAATAGAATAAAAAGGGTAAGATAAAGATATACTAGCTATATACTGGATTGTCCATGTAGAATTACTGTCACCAGGCCAGTGGTAATTTTGACATTTTAATAGATAATATGTAAGATACAAGAAGCTTAAGCTATCTTCCCTTAAAACTGTGAGGAGGATAATAAGCTTGGATGTTAACAGAATTCTGTTAACAGAAATAATTCCAAAATTCTCTTCATACTTAAAGACTTCTAAACTTTCTTAAAATTACATTTTTGATTCACATGTGTCACAATTATGTCACTGAATGAACACTCTATTGATCCCAGGGAAGAGAGTAATTTTTCCATTGGCATTATTAGCTTAATAGTCTTCTTAGGACCCCATAGAACAATGAACGATTATAAATCCCCTGTGCAGATTAATACCCAGAAGAGATGTTTGAGTGTAACCAAACATCTGTCAAGGCATTTCAACAAAATGGAGTTTCAATAAAGAGCAAACAAATACTCTGGATAAATCTAGATCACAGTGTGGTATATGTTGCAATGGACACTGGGGCACTCTGCCTTCTTATGATCAAGTAATTAGCAAAGTTATTAAATTTGTATTTAAGTAGCAATATTAATTGTCACTTAAAGGTTAATGATGATGAAATAAACTATTGGCTTCACATTCTTTGCCCATTTTCTAATCAGGTTGTTTTTGTTGTTGTTGTTGAGTTGTAAGAGTCCTTTTCAAATTCCAGGTAATAACCCCTTGTCCTATGTATGATTTGTAAGTATTTTCTTCCACTGACCATAGAATTTTCAAGCAACCTGAAATCAAGGACTCCATCTGTCCTTTTCATCACTTTATCTCCAGTGGCTGGCACACATTTCATCATTTCTTTGTTTGCTTTCAATTACATGATTTTATTTTTTAATTTATATAAGAAAGAAAACTGAAAGCAAAAAATACCAAATATTAACTGATTATCTCTGAGTGGTAAAAATGATCATTTTTAATTACAGCTTTGTTTTCTATATTTTATGTATTGAAATGTACATTTTTACATCAGAGAAAGTTATTAATTCTGCCCAGAAAATGTACAATTTAGAGAACAATTTATATAAATATGTATAACTAAGTACAAATAGAATTTGAGGTTACAGTGATACCTCACTTACGTGTTCTCATTGTTGAATTTGTGGACCCTTCTGAGAATATGTGCCAAATACTGTGCATAGGTTTATACTTAACTTTGATTTATACTTACCTTCACAACAGTCTTTGGTGGCAGGTACTATTATAATAGTACTACTTTACAGATAGAGAAATTGAGGCTTAAAGATATTAAGTAAAAAAAAAAACAACATACAAATAATTATTGGAGCTAAGCTCAAATACACATATTCTTATTAGAAAGCCTGCCTCTTACTACTACACTAAAATTTTCTGTCTTAAAAAAATGACACTTGCTTTATGTAAGTTATCCATGGTGATCATTACTCCTTTTTTAATTTGACAAAAAACGTCTCTGGGCTAACACTCAGATTAATCACTCTTCATTATGAAGCAGAAAGGTGAAGCACAATGTTCCAATAAGAACTAAATGACTGTGTCCTGCAAAGGTCATGCATAAATTAGAATTAAGTAAAATATCAATAAGTCAATTGCAAGTACTTAAATAAAAAAGATTTCAATTGATTATCATTTGTTTAAAAGAAAATAATTTACATTTAACTGTAAAAATCTTGATGATTCATAATGTTGAAATAAATATTAAATATAAGTAAAAATAAGATATTCAATTATTCACCATGAAAGCAAATAAATATAAACTACCAACACTTTGGTTAAGTCATAATTTCCTGTGAATTAAAACAAAGAAGGAAACATAGAACTATATACTATTGTCATTGTTTAAACAACAAAACATACCAGTTATTTCTGAAAGGATATTCTTTACCCCTGACATGAATTCTAGCTTATTTTGACCATATCAATTTTATATAAGGAACAATAAATAACATAATGAGCAATTACTTCAAATTTGACTTTGCAGAGGGTAGAGGACTCTTGTGATGGACAATAAGAAGAGAAAATAATAATGTCCATGCTCCTCTCTTTGATTCATGCACTTAGATTCCAAACTGGGATGGACAGTGCACTATAAATTGGAAATTAGAAAAATAATTAGCCACTCTTTAAGCCACTGGCTGCTGGAGAAAGTCTCGTAGCCACGCATCTGACAGGGTTTTGGTGCTATGGTTGGGTGTCAGACCTGAGTCTCTGAGGTGGGAGAGCTGAGTTCAGAACCTTGGATCATCAGAGACTTCCCAGCCCCACATAATATCAATCAGCAAGAGCTCTCCCAGAGATCTCTGTCTCAACACTAAGACCCAGCTCCACCCAACGACCAGCAAGTTCCAGTGCTGGATGCCCCATGCCAAACAACTAGCAAGACAGGAACATTATCCCACCCATTAGCAGAGAGGCTGCTTAAGTCATACGAACTTCACAGATGCTCCAAACACACCACCAGACATGGCCCTGCCCAACAGAAGGAAAAGATACAGCCTGATCCATGAGAACACAGGCACCAGTCCCATTCACCAGGAAGCCTACACAACCTACTGAACCAATCTTCCCCACTGGGGGCAGACACAAAAAACAATGGAAACTATGAACCTGCAGCTTGTGAAAAGGAGACTGCAAAAACAGTAAGTTAAACAAAAAGAGAAGACAGAGAAATATACAGCAGATGAAGTAGCAAGGTAAAAACCCACCAGATGAAACAAATGAAGAGGAAATAGAGAGTCTACTTGAAAAAAAAATTCAAAGTAATGATAATAAAGATGATCCAAATCTTGGAAATAGAATGGAGAAAATATAAGAAATGTTTAACAAAGACTGAGAAGAACTAAAGAGCAAACACACAATGATGAACAACACAGTAAATGAAATTAAAAATTCTCTGGAAGGAATCAATAGCAGAATAACTAAGACAGAAGAATAGATAAGTAACCTGGAAGTTAAAATAGTGGAAATAAATGTCACAGAGCAGAATAAAGAAAAAAGAATGAAAAAAATTGAGGACAGTCTCAGACACCTATGGGACAACATTAAATGCACCAATATTCAAACTATTGGGGTCTCAGAAGAAGAAGAGAAGAAAAGAAAAGGGTCTGAGAAAACATTAGAAGAGATTATAGTTGAAAATTTCTGTAACATGGGAAAGGAAATACTCAATCAAGTTGAGGAAGGGCAGAGAGTACAGTACAGGATAAATCCAAGGAGAAACATGCCAAGACACATATTTATCAAACTATCAAAAAATAAATACAAAGGAAAAATATTAAAAGCAGCAAGGGAAAAAGCAGCAAATAACACACAAGGGAATCCCTAAAAGGATAACAGCTGATCTTTCAGCAGAAATTCTGCAAGCCAGAAGGGAGTGGCAGAACATATTTAAGGTGATGAAAGGGAAAAACCTACAAGCAAGATTACTCTACCCAGCAAGGATCTCGTTCAGACCTGATGGTTTTAGATTCAGAAATTAAAACCTTACAGACAAGCAAAAGCTAAGAGAATCCAGTACCACAAAACCAGCTTTACAACAAATGTTAAATGAACTTCTCTAGGCAGGAAACACAAGAGAAGGAAAAGACCTACAAAAACAAATCCACAACAATTAAGAAAATGGTAATAGGAACATAGGTATTGATAACTACCTAAAGTGTAAATGGTTTAAAGGCTCCAATCAAAAGATCTCACACCAGTCAGAATGGCCATCATCAAAACATCTAGAAACAATAAATGCTGGAGAGGGTGTGGAGAAAAGGGAACACTCTTGCACTGCTGGTGGGAATGTGAATTGGTACAGCCACTATGGAGAACAGTATGGAGGTTCCTTATAAAACTGCAAATAGAACTACCATATGACCCAGCAATCTCATTACTGGGCATATACCCTGAGAAAACCATAATTCAAAACGAGTCATGTACCAAAATGTTCATTGCAGCTCTATTAACAATAGCCCAGAGACAGAAACAGCCTAAGTGTCTATCATCGGATCAATGGATAAAGAAGATGTGGCACAATAGAATATTACTCTGGAATACAATGGAATATTACTCAGTCATAAAAAGGAACAAAATTGAGCTATTTGTAATGAGGTGGATAGACCTAGAGTTTGTCATACACAGTGAAGTAAGTCAGAAAGAGAGAGACAAATACTGTATGCTAACACATATATATGGAATTTAAGAAAAAAATATGTCATGAAGAACCTAGGGGTAAGACAAGAATAACAACACAGACCTACTAGAGAATGGACTTGAGGATATGGAGAGGGGGAAGGGTAAGCTGTGACAAAGCGCGAGAGAGGCATGGACATATACACACTACCAAGTTTAAGGTAGATAGCTAGTGGGAAGCAGCCGCATAGCACAGGGAGATCAGCTCGGTGCTTTGTGACCACCTGGAGGGGTGGGATAGGGAGGGTAGGAGGGAGGGAGATGCAAGAGGGAAGAGATATGGGAAGAGGGAAGAGATATCGGAACATATGTATATGTGTGGCTGATTCACTTTTTTGTAAAGCAGAAACTAACACACCATTGTGGAGCAATTGTGCTCCAATAAAGATGTTAAAAAAAAAAAAAACATAGACTAGGGGCTTCCCTGGTGGCGCAGAGGTTGAGAGTCCACATGCCGTTGTAGATGACATGGGTTCGTGCCCCGGTCCAGGGGGTCCCACATGCCACGGAGCGACTGGGCCCGTGAGCCATGGCCACTGAGCCTGCAGGTCTGGAGCCTGTGCTCCACATCGGGAGAGGCCACAACAGTGAGAGGCCCACATACCACAAAAAAAAAAAAAAAGACATAGACTGGCTGAATGGATACAAACACAAGACACATATATATGCTGTCTACAGGAGATCCACTTCAGACCTAGGGACACATACAGACTGAAAGTGAGGGGATGGAAAAAGATATTCCATGCAAATGGAAATCAAAAGAAACCTGGAGCAGCAATTCTCATATCAGACAAAATAGACTTTAAAATAAAGACTCTTACAAGAGACAAAGAAGGACGCTACATAATGATCAAGGGATCAATCCAAGAAAGAGACATAACAATTGTAAATATTTATGCACCCAATATAGAAGCACCTCAATACATAAGGCAAATGCTAAAAGCCATAAAAGGGGAAATTGACAGTAACACAAACATAGTAGGGGACGTCATCACCCCACTTTAACCAATGCACAGACCATCCAAAATGGAAATAAATAAGGAAACACAAGCTTTAAATGACACAAAAACAAGAGTGACTTAACTGATATTTATAGGACATTCCATTCAAAAACAACAGAATACACTTTCTTCTGAAGTGCTCTTGGCACATTCTCCAGAATAGATCATACTTTGGCTTGCAAACCAAGCCTTGGTAAACTTAAGAAAACTGAAATCGAATCAAGTATCTTTTCCAACCACAATGCTATGAGACTAGATATCAATTACAGGAAAAAAAAACTTTAAAAAATATAAACACATGGAGGCTAAACAATACACTACTAAAAAACCAAGAGATTGCTGAAGAAATCAAAGAGGAAATCAAAAACTACCAGAAACAAATGACAATGAAAGCACAGTGACCCAAAACCTATGGGTTGCAGCAAAAGCAGTTCTAAGAGGGAAGTTTATCCAATACAATCCTACCTCAAGAAACAAGAAGCATCTCAAACAAACAACCTAAACTTACACCAAAAGCAATTAGAGAAAGAAGAGAAAAACCCAAATTCAGTAGAAGTAAAGAAATCATAAAGATCAGATCAGAAAAAAATGAAAAAGAAATGAAGGAAAAATAACAAAGATCAATAAAACTAAAAGCTGATTCTTTGTGAAGATAAACAAAATTGATAAACCATTACCCAGAATCATGAAGAAAAAAAGGGAGAAGACTCAAATAAACAAAATTAGGAAAGAAAAATGAGAAGAAACAACTGACACTGCAGAAATATTAAGGATCGTGAGACATTACTACAAGCAACTATATGCCAATAAAATGGACAACTTGGAAGAGATGCACAAATACTTAAAAAGCACAACCATCCGAGACTGAACCAGGAAGAAATAGAAAAAATAAACACAAATCACAAGCACTGAAATTGAAACTGTGATTTAAAATCTTCCAACTGACAAAACCCCAAGACCAGATGGCTTCAGACGCGAATTCTATCAAACATTTAGAGAAGAGCTTACACCTATCCTTCTCAAACTCTTCCAAAATATAACAGAGGGAGGAACACTCTGAAACTCATTCCTGAGGCCACGATCACCCTGATACTGAAACCAGACAAAGATGTAGCAAAGAAAGGAAACTACAGACCAATATCACTGATGAACATAGATGCAAAAATCCTCAACAAAATACGAGCAAACAGAATCCAACCACACATTAAAAGGATCATACATCATGATCAAGTGTGGTTTATCCCAGGAATGCAAGGATTCTTCAGTATATGCAAATCAATCAATGTGATACACCATATTAACAAATTGAAGGATAAAAACCATATGATAATCTCAATAGATGGAGAAAAAGCATTATAAAGAATTCAACACCCATTTATGATAAAAACTCTAGAGAAAGTAGACATAGAGAGAACCTACCTCAACATTATAAAGGCCATAATGATTTTTCATCATTATCAATGGTGAAAACTTGAAACCATTTAACCTAAGATCCGGAACAAGACAAGGTTGTCTACTCTCACCACTATTATTCAACATAGTTTTGGAAGTTTTAGCCACAGCAATCAGAGAAGAAAAAAGATGTAAAAGAAATCCAAATTGGAAAAGAAGGAGTAAACTCTCATTATTTGCAGATGACATGACACTATACATAGATGATCCTAAAGATGCCACCAGAAAACTACTAGAGCTAATCAATGAATTTGGTAAAGTTGCAGGATATAAAATTAATGCACAGAAATCTCTTGCATTCCTATACACTAATGATGAAAAAACTGAAAGAGAAATTAAGGAAACACTCCCACTTAACACTGCAGCAAAAAGAATAAAATATCTAGGAATAAACCTATCTGAGACAAAAGAACTGTACTCAGAAAATTATAAGACACTCAAGAAAGAAACTAAGGTTGATACAAACAGATGGGGAGATATACCATGTTCTTGGATTGGAAGAATCAATATTGTGGAAATGACAATACTACCCAAAACAACCTACAAATTCAATGCAATCCCTATCAAGTTACCAATGGCATTTTTTACAGAACTAGAACAAAATATTACACAATTTGTTCGGAAACACAAAAGACCCTGAATAGCCATAGCAATCTTGAGAAAGAAACACGGAGCTGGAGGAATCAGGGTCCCTGACCTCAGACTATACTACAAAGCTACAGTAATCAAGACAGTATGGTACTGGTACAAAAACAGACAGATAGATCAATGGAACAGGATAGAAGGTCCAGAGATAATCCCACACACATATGGTCACCTTATCTTTGATAAAGGAAGCAAGAATATACAATGGAGAAAAGACTGCCTACTCAATAAGTGTTGCTGGTAAAACTGGACAGCTACATGTAAAAGAGTGTAATTAGAACACTCCCTACCACCTTATACAATAATAAACTTAATTAAAGACCAAAAATAAAACCAGGCACTATAAAACTCTTAGAGGAGAAAATAGGCAGAACACTCTGTGACATGAATCACAGCAAGATACTTCTGACACTTCTCCTAGAGAAATGGAAAGAAAAAGAAAAAGAAACAAATGGGACCTACTGAAATTTAAAAGCTTTTGCATAGCAAAGGAAACCATAAACAAGACAAAAAGATCACCCTCAGAATGGAAGAATATATTTGCAAATGAAGCAACTGACAAAGGATTGATCTCCAAAATATATAAGAAGCATATGCAGCTCAACATGAAAAAAAAACAAACTACCCAATCCACAAATGGGCAGCAGACCTAAATAGACATTTCTCCAAAAAAGATATACAGATTGCCAACAAAAACATGAAAGGATGCTCAGCATCAGTAATCATTAGAGAAATGCAGATCAAAAGTGCAAGGAGGTATTACTTCACACTGGTCAGAATGGCCATCATCAAAATATCTACAAACAATAAATGCTGGACAGGGTGTGGAGAAAAGGGGACCCTCTTGCTCTGTTGATGGGAATGTAAATTGATAAAGCCACTATGGAGAACAGTATGGAAGTTCCATAGAAAACTAAAAATAGAACTGTCATAAGACCAAGCAACCCCACTACTGGGCATATACCCTGAGAAAATCATAATTCAAAGAGAGACATGTGTCACAATGTTCATTGCAGCTCTATTTACAATAGCCAGGACATGGAAGCAACCTAAGTGTCCATTGACAGATGAATGGATAAAGAAGATGTGGAAAGTATACACAATGGAATATTACTCATCCATAAAAAGTAACAAAATTGAACTATTTGTAGTGAGATGGATGGATTAGATTCTGTCATACAGAGTGAAGTAATTCAGAAAGAGAAAAACAAATAATGTATGCTAACACGTATATATGGAATTAAAAAAAAAAAGGTTTGATGACCTAGGGACAGGACTGGAATAAAGACACAGATGTAGATAATGGACTTGAGGACACGAGGAAGGGGAAGGGGAAACTGGGACAAAGTGAGAGAGTAGCATTGACATATATACACTACCAAGTGTAAAATGAATAGCTAGTGGGAAGCAGCTGCACATCACAGGGATATCAGCTTGGTGCTTTCTGACCACCTAGAGGGGTGGGATAGGGAAGATGGGAGAGAGATACAAGAGGGAGGATATATGGAGATATAGGTATATGTATGGCTGATTCACTTTGTTATAAAGCAGAAACTAACATAACATTGTAAAGCAATTATACTCCAATAAAGATGTTAAAAAAATAAGGCAATAAATATAATATTTCACTTTCACACTTTTCAATAAAAATAATTGTAGTTTCTTCACTTAAAAAAATAATTACAATGGATTCCCCATGTAAGCAATATCGTATGATATTTGTCTTTCTCTGTCTGACTTACTTCACTCAGTATGACAATCTCTAGGTCTGTCCATGTTGCTGCAAATGGCATTATTTCTTTGTTTTTAATGGCTGAGTAATATTCCATTGTATATATTACCACATCAACTCTACCCATTCCTCTGTCGATAGACATTTAGGTTGCTTCCATGTCTTGGCTATTGTAAACAGTACTGCAATGAAAATTGGGGTGCATGTGCCTTATCGGACCATGTTTTTCTCCAAATATATGTCCAGGAGTGGGACTCCAGGATCATATGGTAGCTCTATTTTTAGTTTTTTAAGGAAACTCCATACTGTTCTCCATAGTGGCTGTACCATTTCCATTCCCATCAACAGTAAAGGAGGATTCCCTTCTCTCCACACTTTCTCCAGCATTTATTGTTTGTGGATTTTTGATTTGCATATCTAATAATTAACAATGTTGAATATCTTTTCATGTGCCTCTTTGTCATCAGTATGTCTTCTGTGGAGAAATGTCTATTTAGGTCAAATGAACTTATTTATGAAACAAAAACAGACTCACAGACTTAGAGATAGATAACTAATAGATAACCAAATAGATAACTAATAAGGACTTGCTGTATAAAAATAATTAAATTTAAAAAGAAAAGTCCCATCTGTATTATGCAGGGAACTCTACTCAACACTCTGTAATGACCTATATGGGAACAGAATCTAAAAAAGAGTGGATATATTTATATGTATAACTGATTCACTTTGCTATACAGCAGAAACTAACACAACATTGTAAATCAAATATACTTCAATAAAAATTAATTAAAAAATGATATAGTGTTACTGAATGGATGAAAAAACAAGACAACTTGTGTGTTGCCTATAAGAGATTCACCTCAGATCTAAAGACAGACCCAGACTGAAAATGAGGGAATAAAAAAGGCATTCTATGCAAATGGAAATAAACAAACAAACAAAATGCTGGAGTAGCAATACTTACATTAGAGAAAATAGACTCAAAGACAGTAACAAGAGACAAAAAATATTACATAATGACGATGGGATTAATCCAACAAGTAGCTATAACATTTTTAAATATATGTGCACCTGAAATGGACCACCTAAATACATAAAGCAAATGCTAACAGATATTAAGGGAGAAATTGACAGTAAGAAGATGATATTAGGGGACATTAACACCTCATTTACACTAATGGACAGATCATCCAGACAGAAAATCAATAAAGAAACATTGGCCTTAAATGACACATTAGATCAGATTGACTTAAGAAATATATAGACAACATTCCATTAAAAAACAGGAAAATACACATTCTTTTCAAAGGTACATGGAATATTCTGCAGGAGTATCACATGCTAGGCCACATAACAATCTCAGTAAATTAAATAAGATCAAAGGAATATCAAGCATCTTTTCTAGCCATAATGGTGTGAGATTACAAATTAATTATAGGGATAAACATATGGAGTTAAAACAGTATGCTACTATGGTGCTGAACAATTAATGGGTCATTAAAGAAATCAAGGAGGAAATCAATAAATACCTGGAGAGAAATGAAAATGGGAAGTCAACATCTGTAAATCAGTGAGACACATCAAAAGCAGTTTTTTTTTCATTTTAACATCTTTATTGGAGTATAATTGCTTTACAACTGTATGTTAGTTTCAGCTTCACAACAAAATGAATCAGTTATATATATACACATGTTCCCATATCTCTTCCTGCTTGCGTCTCCCTCCCTCCCACCCTCCCTACCCCACCCCTCCAGGCAGTCACAAAGCACCGAGCTGATCTCCCTGTGCGATGTGGCTGCTTCCCACTAGCTATCTACCTTATGTTTGGTAGTGTATATATGTCCATGCCTCTCTCTCTCTTTGTCACAGTTTACCCTTCCCCCGCCCCATATCCTCAGGTCCATTCTCTAGTAAGTCTGTGTCTTTATTCCTGTTTCACCCCTAGATTCTTCATGACATTTTTTTTTCTTAAATTCCATATATATGTGTTAGCATACGGTATTTGTCTCTCTCTTTCTGACTTACTTCACTCTGTATGACAGACTCTAGGTCTACCCACCTCATTACAAATAGCTCAATTTCATTTCTTTTTATGGCTGAGTAATATTCCATTGTATATATGTGCCACATCTTCTTTATCCATTCATCCGATGATGGACACTTAGGTTGTTTGCATCTCCGGGCTATTGTAAATAGAGCTGCAATGAACATTTTGGTACATGACTCTTTTTGAATTATGGTTTTCTCAGGGTATATGCCCAGGAGTGGGATTGCTGGGTCATAAGGTAGTTCTATTTGTAGTTTTTTAAGGAACCTCCATACCATTCTCCACAGTGGCTGTATCAATTTACATTCCCACCAACAGTGTAAGAGGGTTCCCTTTTCTCCACACCCTCTCCAGCATTTATTGTTTCTAGATGTTTTGATGATGGCCATTCTGACTGGTGTGAGATGATATCTCATTGTAGTTTTGATTTGCATTTCTCTAATGATTAGTGATGTTGAGCATTCTTTCATGTGTTTTTTGGCATTCTGTATATCTTCTTTGAAGAAATGTCTATTTAGGTCTTCTGCCTATTTTTGGATTGGGTTGTTTGTTTTTTTGTTATTAAGCTGCATGAGCTGCTTATAAATTTTTGAGATTAATCCTTTGTCAGTTGCTTCATTTGCAAATATTTTCTCCCATTCTGAGGGTTGTCTTTTGGTCCTGTTTATGGTTTCCTTTGCTGTGCAAAAGCTTTGAAGTTTCATTAGGTCCCATTTGTTTATTTTTGTTTTTATTTCCATTTCTCTAGGAGGTGGGTCAAAAAGGACCTTGCTGTGATTTATGTCATAGAGTGTTCTGCCTATGTTTTCCTCTAAGAGTTTGATAGTTTCTGGCCTTACATTTAGGTCTTTAATCCATTTTGAGCTTATTTTTGTGTATGGTGTTAGGGAGTGTTCTAATCTCATACTTTTACATGTAGCTGTCCAGTTTTCCCAGCACCACTTATTGAAGAGGCTGTCCTTTCTCCACTGTACATTCCTGCCTCCTTTATCAAAGATAAGGTGACCATATGTGCGTGGGTTTATCTCTGGGCTTTCTATCCCGTTCCATTGATCTATATTTCTGTTTTTGTGCCAGTACCATACTGTCTTGATTACTGCAGCTTTGTAGTATAGTCTGAAGTCAGGAAGCCTGATTCCTCCAGCTCCATTTTTCATTCTCAAGATGCTTTGGCTATTCGGGATTGTTTGTGTTTCCATGCAAATTGTGAAATTTTTTGTTCTAGTTCTGTGAAAAATGCCATTGGTAGTTTGATAGGGATTGCATTGAATCTGTAGATTGCTTTGGGTAGTAGACACATTTTCACAATGTTGATTCTTCCAATCCAAGAACATGGTATATCTCTCCATCTATTTGTATCATCTTTAATTTCTTTCATCAGTGTCTTATAATTTTCTGCATACAGGTCTTTTGTCTCCTTAGGTAGGTTTATTCCTTGATATTTTATTCCTTTTGTTGCAATGGTAAATGGGAGTGTTTTCTTGATTTCACTTTCAGATTTTTCATCCTTAGTGTAAAGGAATGCCAGAGATTTCTGTGCATTAATTTTGTATCCTTCTACTTTACCAAATTCATTGATTAGCTCTAGTGGTTTTCTGGTAGCATCTTTAGGATTCTCTATGTATAGTATCATGTCATCTGAGAATACTGACAACTTTACTTCTTCTTTTCTGATTTGGATTCCTTTTCTTCTCTTATTGCTGTGGCTAAAACTTCCAAAACTATGTTGAATAAGAGTGGTGAGAGTGGGCAACCTTGTCTTGTTCCTGATCTTAGTGGAAATGCTTTCAGTTTTTCACCATTGAGGATGATGTTGGCTGTGGGTTTGTCACATATGGCCTTTATTATGTTGAGGAAAGTTCCCTCTATGCCTACTTTCTGTAGGGTTTTTATCATAAATGGGTGTTGAATTTTGTTGAAAGCTTTCTCTGCATCTATTGAGATGATCATATGTTTTTTCTCCTTCAATTTGTTAATATGGTGTATCATGTTGATTGATATGCATATATTGAAGAATCCTTGCATTCCTGGGAGAAACCCCACTTGATCACGGTGTATGATCGTTTTAATGTGCTGTTGGATTGTTTGCTAGTATTTTGTTGAGGATTTTTGCATCTATATTCATCAGTGATATTGGCCTGTAGTTTTCTTTCTTCGTGACATCCTTGTCTGGTTTTGGTATCAGGGTGATGGTGGCCTCATAGAATGAGTTGGGGAGTGTTCCTCCCTCTGCTATATTTTGGAAGAGTTTGAGAAGGATAGGTGTTAGCTCTTCTCTAAATGTTTGATAGAATTCGCCTGTGAAGCCATCTGGTCCTGGGTTTTTTTTTTGTTGGAAGATTTTTAATCACAGTTTCAATTTCAGTGCTTGTGATTGGTCTGTTCATATTTTCTATTTCTTCCTGATTCAGTCTTGGCAGGTTATGCATTTCCAAGAATTTGTCCATTTCTTCCAGATTGTCCATTTTATTGGCATAGAGTTGCTTGTAGTACTCTCTCATGATCTTTTGTATTTCTGCAGTGTCAGTTGTTACTTCTCCTTTTTCATTTCCAATTCTATAGATTTCAGTCTTCTCCCTTTTTTTCTTGATGAGTCTGGCTAATGGTTTATCAATTTTGTTTATCCTTTCAAAGAACCAGCTTTTAGTTTTATTGATCTTTGCTATCGTTTCCTTCATTTCTTTTCCTTTATTTCTGATCTGATTTTTATGATTTCTTTCCTTCTGCTAACTTTGGGTTTTTTTTTTTTGTTCTTCTTTCTCTAATTGCTTTAGGTGCAAGGTTAGGTTGTTTATTCGAGATGTTTCCTGTTTCTTAAGGTAGGATTGTATTGCTATAAACTTCCCTCTTAGAACTGCTTTTGCTGCAGCCCATAGATTTTGAGTCATCGTGTTTCCATTGTCATTTGTTTCTAGGTATTTTTTTATTTCCTCTTTGATTTCTTCAGTGATCACTTCATTATTAAGTAGTGTATTGTTTAGCCTCCATGTGTCTGTATTTTTTACAGATCTTTTCCTGTAATTGATATCTAGTCTCATAGCATTGTGGTAGGAAAAGATACTTGATACAATTTCAATTTTCTTAAATTTACCAAGCCTTGATTTGTGAGCCAAGATATGATCTATCCTGGAGAATGTTCCATGAGCACTTGAGAAAAATGTGTATTCTGTTGTTTTTGGATGGAATGTCCTATAAATATCAATTAAGTCCATCTTGTTTAACGTATCATTTAAAGCTTGTGTTTCCTTATTTATTTTCATTTTGGATGATCTGTCCATTGGTGAAAGTGGGGTGTTAAAGTCCCCTACTATGAATGTGTTACTATCGATTTCCCCTTTTATGGCTGTTAGTATTTGCCTTATGTATTGAGGTGCTCCTATATTGGGTGCATAAATATTTACAATTGTTATATCTTCTTCTTGGATCGATCCCTTGATCATTATGTAGTGTCCTTCTTTGTCTCTTCTAATAGTCGTTATTTTAAAGTTTATTTTGTCTGTGAGAATTGCTACTCCAGCTTTCTTTTGGTTTCCATTTGCATGAAATACCTTTTTCCATCCCCTTACTTTCAGTCTGTATGTGTCTCTAGGTCTGAAGTGGGTCTCTTGTAGACAGCAAATATATGCGTCTTGTTTTGGTATCCATTCGGCCAATCTGTGTCTTTTGGTGGGAGCATTTAGTCCATTTACATTTAAGGTAATTATCGATATGTATGTTCCAATTCCCATTTTCTTAATTGTTTTGGGTTCGTTATTGTAGGTCTTTTCCTTCTCTTGTGTTTCTTGCCTAGAGAAGTTCCTTTAGCAGTTGTTGTAGAGCTGGTTTGGTGGTGCTGAACTGTCTCAGCTTTTGCTTGTCTGTAAAGGTTTTAATTTCTCCATCAAATCTGAATGAGATCCTTGCTGGGTAGAGTAATCTTGGTTGCAGGTTTTTCTCCTTCATCACTTTAAATATGTCCTGCCACTCCCTTCTGGCTTGCAGAGTTTCTGCTGAAAGATCAGCTGTTAACCTTATGGGGATTCCCTTGTGTGTTATTTGTTGTTTTTCCCTTGCTGCTTTTAACATGTTTTCTTTGTATTTAATTTTTGACAGTTTGTTTAATATGTGTCTTGGCATATTTCTCCTTGGATTTATCCTGTATGGGACTCTCTGTGCTTCCTGGACTTGACTATTTCCTTTCCCATATTAGGGAATTTTTCAACTATAATCTCTTCAAATATTTTCTCAGTCCCTTTCTTTTTCTCTTCTTCTTCTGGAACGCCTATAATTCGAATGTTGGTGTGTTTAATGTTGTCCCAGAGGTCTCTGAGATTGTCCTCAGTTCTTTTCATTCTTTTTTCTTTATTCTGCTCTGCATTAGTTATTTCCACTATTTTATCTTCCAGGTCACTATCCATTCTTCTGCCTCAGTTATTCTGCTATAGATCCCATCTAGAGTATTTTTCATTTCATTTATTGTGTTGTTCATCATTTTTTTTTTGTCTTTAGTTCTTCTAGGTCCTTGTTAAATGTTTCTTGCATTTTGTCTATTCTATTTCCAAGATTTTGGATCATCTTTACTATCATTATTCTGAATTCTTTTTCAGGTAGACTGCGTATTTCCTCTTCATTTGTTAGGTCTGGTGGGTTTTTATCTTGCTCCTTCATCTGCTGTGTGTTTTTCTGTCTTTTAGTTTTGCTTATCTTACTTTGTTTTGGGTCTCCTTTTTGCAGGCTGAAGGTTCGTGGTTCCTATTGTTTTTGGTGTCTTTCTCCAGTGGCTAAGGTTGGTTCAGTGGGTTGTGTAGGCTTCCTGGTGGAGGGTACTAGTGCCTGTGTTCTGGTGGATGAGGCCGGATCTTGTCTTTCTGGTGGGCAGGTCCACATCTGGTGGTGTGTTCTGGGGTGTCTGTAGACTTATTATGATTTTGGGCAGCTCTCTGCTAATGGGTGGGTTTGTGTTCCTGTCTTGCTAGTTGTTTGGCATAAGATGTCCAGCACTGTAGCTTGCTGGTCGTTGAGTGAAGCTGTGTGTTGGTGTTAAGATGGAGATCTCTGGGAGATTTTTGCCATTTGATATTATGTGCAGCTGGGAGGCCTCTTGTGGACCAGTGTCCTGAAGTTGGCTCTCCCACCTCAGAGGCACAGCACTAACTCCTGGCTGCAGCACCAAAAGCCTTTCATCCACACGGCTCAGAAGAAAAGGGAGAAAAAGTAAAAAGAAAGAATTAGTAGAAGTAGAAAGAAAGAAAGGAGGGAGGGAGGGAGCAAGGGAGGAAGGAGGGAAGAAAGGAAAAAAAGAAAGAAGACAAAGTAAAATATAATAAAGTAAGATAAAATATAATGAAGTTATTAAAATTAAAAAAATAATTATTAAGAGGAAAAAAAAACAAAAAAAAGGATGGATAGAACCCAGAACAAATGGTGGAAGCAAAGCTATACAGATGCAATCTCACACAGAAGCATACACATACACACTCAGAAAAAGAGGAAAAGAGGAAAAAGTCATAAATCTTGCTCTCAAAGTCCACCTCCTCAATTTGGGATGATTCGTTGTCTAAAGGAGGGAAGGAAGGAAAGAAAGAACGAAGATAAAGTAAAATAAAATAAGGTTATTAAAATAAAAAGTAATTATTAAGAAAAAAGAACAGGATGGATAGAACCCTCGGACAAATGGTGGAAGCAAAGCTATACATACAAAATCTCACACAGAAGCATACACATACACACAAAAAAAGGGTAAGGTGAAAGAATACTAAATCTTGCTCTCAAATCCACCTCCTTAACTTGGGATGATTCATTGTCTATTCATGTATTCCACAGATGCAGGGTACATCAAGTTGATTGTGGAGCTTTAATTCGCTGCTTCTGTGGCTGCTAGGAGAGATTTCCCTTTCTCTTCTTTGTTCTCACAGCTCCTGGGGCTCAGCTTTGGATTTGGCCCCGCCTCTGGATGTAGGTCGCCGGAGGGCGTCTGTTCTTTGCTCACACAGGACGGGGTTAAAGAAGCCGCTGATTCGGAGGCTCTGGCTCACTCAGGCTGGGGATAGGGAGGGGCACGGAGTGTAGGGCGAGTCTGTGGCAGAGGCTGGAGTGACGTTGCGCCCAGGTCCTGACTTTTCCTAGGACTGCCTCCCGGCTAGCTGCGGTGCACTAACGCCCTGCAGGCTGTGTTCACGCTGCCAACCCCAGTCCTCTCCCAGCGCTCCGACTGAAGCCCAAGCCTCAGCTCCCAGCCCCGCCCGCCCCAGCGGGTGAGCAGACAAGCCTCTCGGCTGGTGAGTGCCAGTTGGCCCTGATCCTCTGTGCGGGAATCTCTCCGCTTTGCCCTTCGCACCCCTGTTGCTGTGCTCTCCTCCGTGGCTCCAAGCTCCCCCCGTGCGCCACCCGCAGTCTCCACCCACGAAGGGGATTCCTAATGTGTGGACACTTTTCCTCCTTCACAGCTCCCTCCCGCTGGTGCAGGACCCATCCCTATCCTTTTGTCTCTGCTCATTCTTTTTTCTTTTGCCCTACCCAGGTACGTGGGGGGTTTCTTGCCTTTTGGGAGGTCTGAGGTCTTCTGCCAGTGTTCAGTAGGTGTTCTGTAGGAGTTGTTCCACGTGTAGATGTATTTCTGGTGTATCTGTGGGGAGGAAGGTGATCTCTGCGTCTTACTCTTCCGCCACCTTCCCAGAAGTCCTCAAAAGCAGTTTGAAGAGGGAAGCTTATAGAAATTCAGGCCTAACTCAGGAAACAAGAAAAATCTCAAATAAACAATATAACATTACACTTAAAGGAGCTAGAAAAAAAATTAGTAGATGAAAAGAAATAATAAATATAGGAGTGTATATAAATGAAATAAAGACTAAAAACAATAAAAAAGATCAATGAAACCAACAGCTGGTTCTTTGAAAAGATAAACAAAATTGGTAAGTCTTTAGCCAGAGTCCTCTAGAAAAAAAAAAGATGGGGCCTAAATAAATATACCAGAAATGAAAGAAGAGAAGTTATAACCAACACCATGGAAATGCAAAGCATCAAAAGTGATTACTGTGAACAATTATACACAAACAAATTGGACAAAGTAGGAGAAATGGGTAAATTTCTAGAAGCATGAAATATCCTAAAACTGAATCAGGAAAAAATAGAAGATATGAACAGACTGATTGTTATCAATAAAGTTGAATCAAAAATTTAAAAACACTCAACAAAATTCAGAACCAGATGGCTTCACAGGTGAATTCTACTAACATTTAAAGAAGAGTTAACAACTATCATGATCAAACTATTCCAAAAAATTAAGAATGTTCCAAAAACATTCTACAAAGTCAACATCACCCTGATTGCAAAACCAAAGACACAGCAAAAAAAGAAAATTACAGCCCAATAACACTGATGAACATAGATGCTAAAATCCTCAACAAAATATTAACAAATCCAATTCAACAGTACTTTAAAAAGATCATATACCATGATCAAGTGGGATTTATCCCAAGGAAGTAAAGATAGTTCAATATTTGCAAATCAATGTGATATAACATACTAACAAAATGAAGGATAAAAATCATATGATCATCTCAAGAGACAAAGGAAAAGCTTTTGACAAAATTCAACATCCATTTATGATAAAAACTCTCCAGAAAGTGGGTATAGAGGGAAGATACCTCAAAATTAAAGAGGTCTTATGTGACAAGCCCACAGGTAACATCATACCCAATGATGAAATGCTGAAAGCATTTCCTGTAAGATCAGGAACAAGACAAGAATTTCCACTCTCACACTTTTATTCAACTTTATTCTAACCTCATCAATCAGATGAGAAGAAAAGAAATAAAAGAAGTCTAATTTGGAAAGGAGGAAGTAAAACTGTCACTGTTTGCTGATGAAATGATAGTATATGTAGAAAACTCTTATGACTACCAAAATGCTATTAAACCAATAAATGAATTCAGTAAATTGACAGGACACAAAATTAACATTCAGTGAACAGAATTAAGAAGTACACACTTCCAGTTATAAAATAAATAATCATGGAGATGTATTATACAGCATAATTAATATGGTCAATATTGTAATAAATTTCTATAGGGATAGATAGTAACTAGATTAATGTGATGATAATTTTGTAATGTATTTAAATGTCCAATCACTATGTTGTACACCTGAAACTAACATAATATGTCAATTCTATTTCAATTTAAAAAAATACTCAGATACATTTAATACCAGTTGATTTTGACATAGGTTTTAGTTTATGATGCCCATATTTTCTATTTGTTATTACTAAAACGTGCTCCTCTCAACCTCAGTAATGCCACTGCATTATTTAGAGTTTATATTGGGGTAATAGTGCCACTAGGCCATGCTTTCTAGTAGTATAGACTTGGAAATTTAATCTGTTTCTGAAATGGAAATTGAGATCAGAGAGACTTGCTCTTCATGTAACTATTATATTTTTTTCTAATTTAAAACAAGGTTTTTACTAAAAAATTATATATAAATGTATACTTTATCTATATAAATGGTACAGCAAATGAAATACCAATTTAAGCAAGAATATTGGAAAATCTACAGCTTCTAGGAGTTTTGACTTGCTTCTCATTATCTAACTTCAATTTTTAATCCTACTACAAGTTTTTATTTTACTTAATCATGTTTGCAGGCACATAGCTTTTTATTTAAGAGTTCTTTTGTTTCTCATGCTCTAGAATTCTTAGTTTTAATCTGCTAGACCTGCTTACTAGCTGCTAGATCATATTAGAATCTAAGGCTCTCAGTTATTTACTGATATCCTTATGCTTCTCTGTGAACTCAGGACTAGCTCTCTTGTTTCTCCAACTATGCTCTACCTTAGACACTGAAGCATTCATGTACAGCAGTGGTTCTCACATTATAATGTCTAAGAATCACACTAAAATCTTATATACAGAGATTCTGGCTTAGGAAGTCTTATATAAGCCATAAATACGCATTTTGAAATTCTTCCAAATCTTTTGCTGTCTATGGCCTTGAGTTACTCTTTGAGAAACACTGCATTATCTCTTGCCACCAAACGCCACATTGTAGACTGCTGCAGCCAGCCTCGGGAGCTTGTTCTAAATTCAGGGCAGATATCCTTTCCTGCTGCTCTCTGGACCAGCCTCATTACAGATCCCACAATTCATTACCTGAGCCCTAGTTTTGCCTCTTGACTGAGAATAGATGGATTAGGTAAGATGAATGTTTCTCTACTGTTTTCTGCTTTCCAAAATTCAGTGAAAAAGAAGATAATCTTCCAATAATACAGCTTTGCCACCTTCTGTTCTCATAATTGCTTTTTGTTTAACATATCTTGAAAAAAAGATGTGGAACAGGAAGGGAAAACACATCTTCCTGGCCTTTGTGATATATCTCCCAAATTCCCTTATTTATAATGCTTTAGGTGATGAAGGGGAGATTTCCTAGACCCTTCTTTTTTAGCAGTACAGGTCAATTTCACATGTAATGAAAACTGTTTATTTCCTTCTATTTCTGTAAGTAAGCACTTTCTGTGTCCTCCTGACTGAAGCTGGCAGCAATTAATTTTTAAATGGCCAAAACCCGCTTGTGAACAATTTCAAATATTTTCCACATAACTTTGAGCAATTATCCATAACTCTGCACTTTCTCACACAAAATTATGTCCATGTATGTTATATTCCTGAAGTGTCTAAACATGTATGTCTCTATCTTAAATACATCAGTATCAGTAGAAATCAATTTTTAGACTTAAAAAGGAAGAAAGAGACTATGGAAAGGAGCAAAGATTTATGTCTAGATACCTGTCTTAATGTCTTTCAATCAAGATAGTTCCATCATTTTAGATGCCTGTTTCTTCAAACTGAAATAAAATGTAGTTGGAAGTGAAATATTGCTGTTAATAAAAATACTTCATTTGTTCTTACTTGCTAACAAAAATGGCATAATTAAGACCAGTGAGAAAATCAATTCTATATTACTTCATACCACTTACTGTTGGGAGTGGGGAGGAAGATTATTAAAAATCCTAAAGCCTTTGCCAGATCTTATGTATGGTGAAGAGTTAGATCCAGAGTAGATGGATATCTGTTTGCTAGAGTCTATTAATTAATCCTTAGATATGTGAAGAGTGATCGGGATTCAAGATGTTGGTTACAGTTTTCAATAAGAAAGAACACGAAATTGAATTTCCAAAGATATTATCTTAAGGAAGAGGTGATATATGAGAGAGAACAATGTGTAAAGGAGAAAGTAAGAATAAGGCTCTGGAACAACATGGAAAAAAGTAAAATTCAGTGAAGGAAGCAGGGATGGCCAAAGGAATTTTACAAACAAGGATGTCTAATATTCTATTTTAAGTTTCTCCTGTATAATATTGTTTATAGCTATTGTCTTAAGAGTTCCAATAACTCAGTCAAATACAACAAGACCGTTGGGCTTCCCTGGTGGCGCAGTGGTTGAGAGTCCGCCTGCCGATGCAGGGGACACGGGTTTGTGCCCCGGTCTGGGAGGATCCCACATGCCACGGAGCGGCTGGGCCCGTGAGCCATGGCTGCTGAGCCTGCGCGTCCGGAGCCTGTGCTCAACAACTGTGCCACAACAGTGAGAGGCCTGAGTACCGAAAAAAAAAAAATGGGGGTAGGAGATGATTCTGGGTATATTAGCATTAAAGTGAACCTATGGATATTACGACATTGAAAATCCATATCCTCAATTTAGGATTCACATATTGACCCTTAATGTTAATTGACAGATAAAAGAGGTCTTCAACTATAACCAGGACACACACTAACTTAGAGCCTGCAGTTAGGGAAAAAACCCACAGAATTAGCTTTAGAAATAAAACTGACCTCAGAGTCTTAGATTTGCCAAGAAAACAGCAAATGGAAAATTGAAGAGTTTCCATAGATAAAACAGAAAAACAAATTTCCTATTGAGTAGTCCTTAAAAAGAGGGAAAGTGTAATCCAATTTGGATTTTTTCATTAAAAAATTCATTTCAAGGATCTTATGGGAATTATGAGAAAGAGAAGCATTCTATAGTTCTGGAAATATGACAAAATGGACTATCTGTGATGTAATTTCAGGATAGAAAACTGTCAAGTTCAGTCCAAAGGGACATAACTTCTATAAGGAGAAAGAGTGATTTATTCAAACTTTTTAGTGCTTTTTGAAAATGTTAAAGCAATTAAAATTTAACATGGAAGTTTATGGATCTCTTGAATATTAATAAAGTCATGTTTATTTCCTTTCTTGGCTTTTTTTCTTCCTTTTCTCATTCTTTCATTTATTCATTCTCCAAAGAACATGAATTAAGGGTCTATTATGGACAAGGTACTTTTCCATGTCCAGGAGAAATAAAGATTAAAAAGTAAACAGAGGTCTTCAAAGAACACGATTTAGTCATGAGGGAAACATAATTACAATGAATTGTTGTATGAACATAAAACAGTATTAAAGCAAAGGATGAAAGGAATAATTGACTAATTCAAGTGTAAAGAAAAAAATTAGTCAGTAAAGGCCATATAGGAGGATTCTTAAGCTACTTGAATTAAAAGAAGGAATTTTATAACTAGAACAAATGAAATCATTTTAACTGTAGGAAATAGAATACTCTTTAAAAAGGAGCTAAGCAATCACATAAGTAGCGTAATGCTTATTCATTAATTTTTTAAAAATCTTCAATGTAAGTAAAATAAATGCATCTATTTTCTAAAGAAAGATAAGCTTTATTCTGACTTTCTTCTGGAATTAAGTAGCAATTATTGCCTTGATCCTGCCTGATTTTTTTTCAGGTGGCTCTATTTCAGTTTTTCCCTTATTCCTAAGGTGCAGTGCTTATTCCTAGGGTGAGGGAATTACTTTTAGGGTATGTATCTTCTGCAAAGATTTTCGCCATAAGGATTTTCCACTAAAAACCCACACTGTAACAGCTCTTCCACATTGATATGACATTAAAGTACAATCTTGCTTTTCAGAAATCTGCGGTTTCTGAAATGTCTCTTTAGTATTTTTTCCGCCCCCACCCCCAGCTTGCTGTGTTCTACTGGGTAACTTAAAGTTGTACTTTTCAAATGCACAGCTCAGAACTCAAAAAAATTGGGTGATTTTGGTTACAGTGTTGGAGTCCATTCCCTTAAGATCAATGTTTCTGTGAATTAAGAGAGACAGGTTTAGGTATTGGATTCCATTCCCCACCCCAGCTGCAATGGTTTTCTGCTAGTATGCACAGGTTATAAGTTTTGATGACTTTCTTTCTGGAGTCTATTTTTGCATTGGAAACAAAAGAAGTGAGTCAGGGCAGATTTCAGCAATGGTTTCTGTTGCCCTCTCCCAGTCAACAAGGAGTGGAGGGTGGGGGTGGTGGGAAGGTTTTCTCTAGCTTTTTATGATCCACTCTTAAGATTCCAGTGGGGTTCCTAAAGGCAATGCAAGAGGCTGAGCACCCCATGTGTCTGTCACATCAAGAGTCTTCATACTCTCACACTTGATCTTTAGAAATTCATTAAAAATTTCTAGCTTAATCATCCCACTGAATTGTTTGGCTTCAGGTAGTATCTTCCTCGAGTAACTAAATGTTCAGGTCATTTTCCTCCCTGAAGCTATCCTCTTTCCAGATTTTTCTTGTTTGTTTGCCTTGCAACTTTAGTTCTATGATGAATTCAAGAAAAGTTAATTTGTAATGTGTCCAAGATTTTTAGTTGTGAGACTATTTTCAGCTCTCTACTTCTTTGAACTGCAAACCAGAACCCAGAATATACATTATTGTTTTACATCCCTCCTAAAATTGAAATGAAAGAGTAGTAGAAAATTGTCTTACTTTCCCCAAAATATACGAATAAAAATACATTAAAAATAGGAAATAAGATTTTCAAATATTTACTTGTTAGGAAAATGATAAATTATATTTACTTATATACTTTGATATTTGATACTACCTTTAAATTTTAATCTATTTTTCTTCTTTAACATACTACCCAAAATAAACAATGTTGATTTCTTGATTAACCTCAACCTAATTCATTGAAAGACTCTATCTACCCTCCCTGACCCCAGTTTATTTCGAAAATTGGATTAGAATCTGATTTATAACTCAATAACTTGGTATTTAGAATTGAAAGTACCTTAGAGACAAGATCAGTTCTAGTCAAGACATAAATGAATTGTCAAATCATGTCTCTAGATATTTCTGAAATATTCCAAGGAATAGGCTACTGTATTTTATTAAATTTGCAAAGGTACTGCCGTATATATGCCATATTCCTAGAGAAATTTATCCTGCTGCTCACAGTCTTAATTCTTATACTTATCATTTAGAACTCAGGTAATATATCCTTTCCAGAAAATCAAAAGAAAAAAAAATAAGGAAACAAGATTTTCTGTACCTGAATTGTGTGTTAATATCAAAATCCTCAGTATTCCCTTGAGTAAAAAATTTACCTGTCATGTTCCATGATCATGACTATGGCTTTGATTTGTCCCACTGGTGGGTTTACAACACTAGGATATTAAGTCAACACCATAAATAATACTGATAAGTGCATTGATTACACAGGAGAGATACCATCCCACACAGCAAATTTATGTAATTGAGAGTATCTAATTCACCTTTCTTATTTATTCCTGTAATGAATAGGTATATTATGATAAAGTTTATGGAGCTCTCAAATGACTATTTTAAAAGGACTTTTATTCATAAAAGAAAAATATTGAATAATATAAAATATTAATAAATACTTGAAGCATTTAGTAGAAAATACTGATAGCTAATTGATTTTATAAGAACAAGAAAAATACGAGTACATTAATGATAGGAAAAATATATTGAAAAGTATAAGTAGAAATAAGTGCTAAAAATGAGGCCATAAATTTAAAACCTCCAAAATATTGAGTATACACAAATTTCAATGGGCTCAAGTATAGTTAGCTTAGAAATTGAAAGGAAAATGCCATTGTAAAATGTAACTGTGAGGCTCATCTAGACCTAGGCAAATAATGAAATAAGTAAGTTTATTTTCAAAACTACCCTGCCCTCATTTGTTCATTCCTATACACCTATCACCTTGGCCTATCCTATTGATAGGATGTAAAATAATCCCCAATACCAAGCTCAGTGTACAGCATAAAATTAGTGCTTAATCTATACTTGGTAATAATTGGATGAATGACATCAAACTATTAGGGTTTTACTATCATTTGTACTGTAGTGTGCCTTCTGAAACTACCTGACAAATTTCTCCCTGCCACTAAAACTTAAATTTTTTTCTATCTCATTTTCTCATTGGCTTTAATTTAGAAAAAAAGGTCAGTTAATTCAACATAAGATATAAGTGATTAGGTTGATCTTAGTATGCCAATTTCCCAAGAGGGAAGAGGCAATATTGTATATATCTTCATATTCCCAAAAAAATTTGGCTCAGAGTGGGAAATGGGGTAGGGTGGAATAAAAAGTTGATTTTCTAGTTTTGTGGACCATAATGTATGAGTTATCAGTTGCATTCTAATCCACCAATGTTGTCTGTCTACATTTCCATTTTCTGTCAAAGTTGAGATTGGTTGGTTCTCTCACTGAATATTTTTATGATAATGAAATAAGTGAATTTATAAATGAGGTACTATTTATTATTTAATAATAGTTTACCTTTGGCTGGGAGGGAGACATAAGAGGGAGGAGATATGGGGATATATTTATATGTATAGCTGATTCACTTTGTTATAAAACAGAAATTAACATATCACTGTAAAGCAATTATACTCTAATAAAGATGTTAAAAATAAATATTTTAAAAATTCCTTTTAAAGTATAAGTTCATTCTAACATAGAATTTTCAAGATATTGTATGTTCTACAATAAAATGTATCTATAAACTTACAATTGACCCTTGATTTACATAGCTAGTGTGTATTCTGTAAACTAATCAAATGTTTTTTGAGAGTTTCTTTAATTCATAAAGTCTAACTAATGTTATTTTTGTAACTGGTTTGTTTTTCATATGCCAAACAATTTCCTATAATTAAGCTTTTAAATATTGGGTCATAGTTTTCAATTTGTTCTTTTAATTTACTATTAACCAAAGAAGATAGTATATTCACTTAAGCACTCTAGAAAAACATATTATATACTGACTGGAAAATACTCTTCAGGAAAAATATATCTAAATGATTTTAAATGTTTATAGCTATTCAACTTATCATACTTCACAAGTTCCGAGCAGAATGTCATTCTACATTAAAATATCTTCTAACAAAAAAAAAATAATTATCTGACCCATGATAGCACTCAAGAAACAAAGTAAATAAATATAATAAGTGGGAAATGATCTTCAGATAAATTATAATTTCCTTGAAGTTGTCTTTCACTTTTTCCTAAATCTCAGAGTAGTGGCACAGAATGGGTTATTAATAACTTATTAGATGGCAATTAAAGTTGATTGTTGTAACTACTCATGTTAATAAACATTAAAAGTGAGATAAATCAAATACTCAGGAGAAGGTTAAATACCTTTTGAAATACAAAATATATTTATCAACACAGCACTGTGAATGTTCTCTCACTCCTCCTCTGGCAAAACAAGAAACTATCAAATTAAAATAAATTCCTCAAAGACTGGAATTTAAGACTACTATTTTTTAGTTACCTGAACCCAATAGTATAAACTCAGTTTTGGAAGAAACTGGTACATATTTGTTAATGGAAGTGACTACATGCATATGCACACATACTGATATCAGCTTTCAAATATGTTTCAGACATTGTCTTAAGTATTCTATATGTATCTGCTCATTTAATTCATACTATAAACTTATACATTAGGTATATTCTTATATTCTTATTTTTCATATGAATAAACTGAGACACAGTAGCATAATTTAACCTAGGTGACACAACTAAAAAATATTTTTAAAATATTTAAATCCACCTAATCCAGCACAGGATTTTGCACTTTAAATTACTTTCATGAATCCCAATATTCACTGCACCACTATTTACAATAGCCAGGACATGGAAGCAACCTAAATGTCCATCAACAGATGAATGGATAAAGAATATGTAGTACATTTATACAAAAGAATATTATCCAGCCATAAGAGAATGAAATAATGACATTTGCAGCAACACAGATGGACCTAGAGATTATCATACTAAAGAAGGAAGCCAGACAAAGACAAATACCATATGATATCATTTATAGGTGGAATCTAAAATAAAAAAATGATACAAATGAACTTACATACAAAACAGAAATAGACCCACAGACATAGAAAACAAACTTATGGTTACCAAAGGGGAAAGGGAGAGAGGGATGAATTAGGAGTTTGCATTAACATATACACACTACTATATATAAAATAGGTAACCAACAGGACCTACTGTAAAGCACAGGGAACTATACTGAATATTTTTTAATGGCCTATAAGGGAAAAGAATCTGAAAAATAATAGATATGTATGTATATATAACTGAATAACTTTGCTGTACACCTGAAATTAGCACAGTATTGTAAATCAGCGATATTCAACTAAAAAAGAAAAAAAAAACTTTCAATGCTTCCTTGTAAATGAAAGAAAATTCCAAGGGGATCTTTTGTGTCCCCTACCCTGCATCATATCATTTAACATTACACAGGAAACATGATATGAACTAGATATGAACTAGAACTTTGGTAATTAAAGAACTGTTCTTTAAATCAAAAGCTCTGCATGAATAATAAGCTCATTTACCTAAATAAAAATTCTGGTAAACTGGGCAATTAAAGAAATTTTCCTCTACTTTTTAAATTCATGTCTTAGTTGCATGCTGGACTTAGGTGAAGAAGCCTTCAATTCCTTCTTTAAGGGAAAATTAACACCGCCAAGTAAATATTGATTCTTCCAATCCAAGAACATTGTATATCTCTCCATCTGTTTGTATTATCTTTAATTTATTTCATCAGTGTCTTATAGTTTTCTGCATACAGGTCTTTTGTTTCCTTAGGTAGGTTTATTCCTAGTATTTTATTATATTTGTTGCAATGGTAAATGGGAGTGTTTCCTTAATTTCTCTTTCAGATTTTTCATCATTAGTGTATAGGAATGCAAGAGAGTTCTGTGCATTAATTTTGTATCCTGCTACTTTACCAGATTCATTGATTAGCTCTACTAGTCTTCTGGTAGCATCTTTAGGATTCTCTATGTTTAGTATCATGTCATCTGCCAACAGTGACAGATTTACTTGTTTTCTGATTTGGATTCCTCTTATTTCTTTCTCTTCTCTGTTTGCTGTGGCTAAAACTTCCAAAACTATGTTGAATAATATTGGTGAGAGTGAACAACCTTGTCTTGTTCCTCATCTTAGAGGAAACAGTTTCAGTATTCACCACTGAGAATGATGTCTGTTGTGTGGCTGTCATATATGGCCTTTATCCTGTTGAGGTAAGTTCGCTCTATGCCTACTATCTGGAGGATTTTTATCGTAAATCGGTGTTGAATTTTGTCAAAAGCTTTTTCTGCATCTATTGAGACGATTATATGGTTTTTCTCCTTCAGTTTTTTAATATGGTTTACCACATTGATTGATGCGTATATTGAAGAATCCTTGCATTCCTAGGATAAACCCCACTTGATCATGGTGTATGATCCTTTTAGTGTGCTGTTGGATTCTGTTTGTTAGTATTTTGTTGAGGATTTTTGCATCTATATTCATCAGTGATATTGGCCTGTAGTTTTCTTTCTTTGTGACATCCATCTTTTCCTGGTTTTGGTATCAGGATGATAATGGCCTCATAGAATGAATTTGGGAGTGTTCCTCCCTCTGCTATATTTTGGAAGAGTTTGAGAAGGATAGGTGTTAGCTCTTCTCTAAAAGTTTGATAGAATTCACCTGTGAAGCCATCTGGTCCTGGGCTTTTGTTTGTTGGAAGATTTTAAATCACAGTTTCAATTTCAGTGCTTGTGATTCGTCTGTTTATATTTTCTATTTCTTCCTGGTTCAGTCTCAGAAGGTTGTGGCTTTCTAAGATTTTGTCCATTTCTTTGAGGTCGTCCATTTTATTGGCATATACTTGCTTGTAGTATCTCTCATTGTCCTTTGGATTTCTGCAGTGTCGTTGTTACTTCTCCTTCTTCATTTCGAATTCTATTGATTTGAGTCTTCTCCCTTTTTTTCTCTGCTGACTCTGGCTAATGAGTCAGCATTATTGTTTATCTTCTCAAAGAACCAGCTTTTAGTTTTATTGATCTTTGCTATCATTTCCTTCATTTCTTTCTCATTTATTTCTGATCTGATTTTTATGACACTTTCCTTCTGCTAATTTTGGGATTTTTTGTTCTTCTTTCTCTAATTGCTTTAGGTGTAAGGTTAGGTTGTTTATTTGAGATATTTCTTGTTTCTTGAGGTAGGATTGTATTGTTATATTGTTATAAACTTCCCTCTTAGAACTGCTTTTTCTGTTTCCCACAGGTTTTGGGTTATTGTGTTTTCACTTTCATTTGTTTCTAGGTATATTTTGATTTCCTCTTTGATTTCTCCAGTGATCTCTTGGTTATTTAATAGTGTGTTGTTTACCCTCCATGTGTTTGTATTTTTTACAGATTTTTTTCCTGTAATTTATTTCTAGTCTCATATCACTGTGGTTGGGAAAGATACTTGATATGATTTCATTTTCTTAAATTTACCAAGGCTTGATTTGTGACCCAAGATATGTGCTATCCTGGAGTGTTCCATGAGCACTTGAGAAGAAAGTGTATTCTGTTGCTTTTGGATGGAATGTCCTATAAATATAATTAAGTCTATTTGTTTAATGTATCATTTAAAGCTTGTGTTTCCTCATTTATTTTCATTTTGGATGATCTGTCCATTGGTGAAACTGGGGTGTTAAAGTCACCTACTATGATTGTGTTACTGTTGATTTCCTCTTTTATGGCTGTTAGTCTTTGCCTTATGTGTTGAGGTGCTCTTATGTTTGGTGCCTAAATATTTATAACTGTTATATATTCTTCTTGGATTAATCCCTTGATCATTATGTAGTGTCCTTCTTTGTTTCCTGTAATAGTCTTTATTTTAAAGTCTATTTTGTCTGATATGAGAATTGCTACTCCAGCTTTCTTTTGATTTCCATTTGCACAGAATACCATTTTCCCTCCCCTCATTTTCAGTCTGTATGTGTCCCTAGGTGTGAAGTGGGTCTCTTGAAGACAGCATATATACGGGTCTTGTTTTTCTATCCATTCAGCCAGTCTATATCTTTTGGTTAGAGCATTTAATCCATTTACATTTAAGGTAGTTTTCAATATGTATGTTCCTATTACCATGTTCTTAATTGTTTTGGGTTTGTTATTGTAGGTCTTTTCCTTCTCTTGTGTTTCCTGCTCTGAGAAGTTCCTTTGGCATTCATTGTAAAGCTGGTTTGGTGGTGCTGAATTCTCTTAGCTTTTGCTAGTCTGTAAAGATTTTAATTTCTCCATCGAATCTGAATGAGATCATTTCTGGGTAGAGTAATCTTGGTTGTAGATTTTTCCATTTCATCACTTTAAATGTATCCTGCCTCTCCCTTCTAGCTTGCAGAGTTTCTGTTGAAAGATCAGCTGTAACCTTATGGGGATTCCCTTGTATGTTAATTGTTGCTTTTCCCTTGATGCTTTTAGTATTTTTTCTTTGCATTTAATTTTTGATAATTTAATTAATATGTGTCTTGGTGCATTTCTCCTTGGACTTATCCTGTATGGGACTTTCTGTTCTTCCTGGACTTGACTATTTCCTTTCCCATGTTAGGGAAGATGTTAACTATAATCTCTTCAAATATTTTCTCCATCCCTTTCTTTTTCTCTTCATTTTCTGGAATCCCTATAATTCACATGTTTGTGCATTTAATGTTGTCTCAGAGGTCTGTGAAACTGTCCTTAATTCTTTTCATTCTTTATTCTGCTCTGTGGTAGTTATTTCCACTATTTTATCTTCCATGTCACTTATCCATTGCTCTGCCTCTATTATTCTGCTATTGATTTCTTCTAGAGAATTTTAAATTTCATTTATTGTGTTGTTCATCATTGTTTGTTTGCTCTTTAGTTCTTCTAGGTCTTTGTTAAACATTTCTTGTATTTTCTCCATTCTATTTCCACAATTTTGGATCATCTTTACTATCATTACGCTGAATTCTTTTTCAGGTTGACTGCCTATTTCTTCTTCATTTGTTTGGTCTGGTGAGTTTTTACCTTGCTCCTTCAACTGCTATGTGTTTCTCTGTCTTTTCATTTTGCTTAACTTACTGTGTTTGTAGTCTCCTTTTGGCAGGCTGCATGTTCGTAGTTCCAATTGTTTTTGGTGTCTGCCCCCAGTGGCTAAGGTTGGTTCAGTGGGTTGTGTAGGCTTCCTGGTGGAGGAGCCTGGTGCCTGTGTTCTGGTGAATGAGGCTGGATCTTATTTTTCTCATAGTCAGGACCACCTCCAGTGGAGTGTTTTGGGATGTCTGTGACCTTATTATGATTTTAGGCAGCCCCTCTACTAATGGGTGGTGTTGTGTTCCTGTCTTGCTAGTTGTTTGGCAGAGGGTGTCCAACACTGTAGCTTGCTGGTCGTTGAGTAGAGGTGGGTCTTAGCATTGAGATGGAGATCTCTGGGAGAGCTCTTACTGATTGATATTATGAGGGGCTGGGAGGTCTCTGGTGGACCAATGTCCTGAACTCGGGTCTCCCACCTCAGAGGCACAGGCCTGACACCCAGCAAGAGCACCAAGACCCTGTCAGCCACATGGCTCAGAAGAAAAGGGAGAAAGAAAGAAAGAAAGAAAAAAAGAAAGAAAGAAAATAAGAAAAAAAATAATTAAAGTTAGTAAAATAAAAAATTTAAAAAGTTATTAAAAAGAAAAAAAACATTAAAAAGTAATATAAAAGGAAAAGTAAAGAAAAAAAGAAAGAAAGAGGAGAGCAACCAAATCAAAAAACAAATCCACCATTGATAAGAAACTCTAAAAACTATACTAAAAAACAAACAAAAAATGGACTGAGGGCTTCCCTGGTGGCGCAGTGGTTTGAGAGTCTGCCTGCCGGTGCAGGGGACACGGGTTCGTGCCCCTGTCCGGGAGGATCCCACATGCCGCGGAGCTGCTGGGCCCGTGAGCCCTGGCCGCTGAGCCTGTGCGTCCGGAGCCTGTGCTCCGCCACGTGAGAGGTCACAACAGTGAGAGGCCCGCGTACCGCAAAAAAAAAAAAAAAAAAAAAAAAATGGACAGAGAGAACCCTAGGACAAATGGTAAAAGCAAAGCTATACAGATAAAATCACACAAAGAAGCATACATATACACACTCACACAAAGGGAAAAGGGAAAAAATATATATCTATAGATCGATAGATAGATAGATTAAAACCAAATCAGTAAACAAATCTACTAATGATAATAAACTCTAAATACCAAATTAAGATAAACAAAACCAGAAACAAATTAGATGCAGAAAGCAAACCCCAAGTCGATAGCTGCTCCCAAAGTCCACTGCCTCAATTTGAGGATGATCTGTTGTCTATTTAGGTTTTCCAGAGATACAGGGTACATCAAGTTGATTGTGGAGATTTAACCCACTGCTCCTGAGGCTGCTGGGAGAAATTTCCCTTTCTCTTCTTTGTTCGCACAGCTCCTGTGTTTCAGCTTTTGATTTGGCCCTGCCTCTGAGTGTAGGTCGCCTGAGGGCGTCTGTTCTTCCCTCAGAAATTATGGGACTAGAGTAGCATCTAATTAAGGGCTTCTGGCTCACTCAGGCTGGGGGGGAAGGGAGGAGTACAGAATGAGGGGTGAGCCTGTGGGAGTAGAGGCCTGCGTGACATTGCAACAGCCTGAGGCATGCCGTGTGTTCTCCCTGGGAAATTGTCCCTGGATCACGGGACCCTGGCAGTGGCGGCCTGCACAGGCTTGTGGGAGGGCAGATGTGGATAGTGACCTGTGCTTGCACACAGGCTTCTTGGTTGCTGAAGCAGCAGCCTTAGCATTTCATGCCTGTCTCTGGTGTCCTTGCTGATAGCCGTGGCTCGCACCTGTCTCTGAAGCTCGTTTAGGTGGTGCTCTGAATCCCTTCTACTTGTGCTCCCCAAAACAATGTTCTCTTGTCTCTTAAGCAGTTCCAGACTTGTTCCCAGACTCCCACCTTGCTAGCTGTGGTGCACTAGCCCCATTCAGGCTGTGTTCACACAGCCAACCCCGTCCTCTCCCTGGCATCTGACCTGTGAAGCTGGAGCCTCAGCTCCCAGCCCCCACCCACCCCAGCGGTGAGCAGACAAGCTTCTCTGGCTGGTGAGTGCTGGTCAGCAGCAATCCTTTGTGTGGGAATCACTCCACTTTACCCTCACACCCTCCTGTATGACTCCAAAGCTTCCCCCCCAACCCCCTTTCCCCACCAGTGAAGGGGCTTCCTAGTGTGTGGAAACTTTTCCTCCTTCACAGCTCCTTGCCAGAGGGGCAGGTCCCCTCCCTAATCTTTTGTCTCTGTTTTTTTCTTTTTTTTTTTTTGCCCTACCCAGGTACCTGGGGAGTTTCTTGCCTTTTGCGAAGTCTGAGATCTTCTGCCAGCATTCAGTAGGTGTTCTGTAGGAGTTGTTCTGCATATAGATGTATTTCTGATGTATTTGTGGGGGGAAGGTGCTCTCCACATCTTACTCCTCTGCCATCTTGAAGGTCTCCTCTGTTTTGTATTTTTAATTAAGGTATTTCATTGTTATGTTTTAAAACACAAGGCTATTGCACATTTAATAGAGTGAAATATAGTGTAAACCTAACTTATTTTTTATATTTTTTAATTTTTTTTGGTTTGATCTATAGTTGCTTTACAGTATTGTTTTACTTTCAGGTGTACAGCAAAGTGATTCATTTATATATATATATTTTTTTCTTTTATAGATTATTTTCCATTATAGGTTATTACAAGATATTAAATATAGTTATTTAGTAAAATCTTGTTTGCTTATTTTATACATACAGGTATCTATTTGTTAATTCCATACTCCTAATTTATCCCTCCCCCTACCTGTCCCCTTTGGTAACCATACATTTGTTTTCTATGTCTGTGAGTTTGTTCCTGTTTTGTATATAGATTCGTTTGTATTACATTTTAGATTCCACATACAAGTGATATCATACATTTGTCTTTCTCTGTGTGATTCCGCTTAGTATGATACTTTCTAGGTCCATCCATGTTGCTGCAAATGGCAATATTTCATTGTTGTTTTATGGCTGAGTAATATTCCATTGTATATATGTAACACATCTTCTTTATCCATTCATCTGTCAGTGGATGTTTAGATTGCCTCCATGTCTTGGTTATTGTAAATAGGACTGCTATGAACACTTGGGTGCATGTATCTTTTCAAATTAGAGTTTTTGTCTTTTTTGGATATATGCCCAGGAGTGGGATTGATGGATCATATGGTAACTCTATTTTTAGTTTTTTAGGGATTGTCCATATTGTTTTCCATAGGGGTTGCACCAATTTACATTCACACTGTGTAGGAAAGTTCCTTTTTCTCCACACCCTCTCTAGCATGTATTATTTGTAGACTTTTTGATGATGGCCATTCTGAATGGTGAAACGTGATAACTCATTGTAGTTTTGATTTGCATTTTTGCAATAATTAGTGATTTTGAGCATCTTTTCATGTGCCTGTTGGTTGTCTGTATGTCTTCTTTGGAGAAATGTCTATTTAAGACATGCCCATTTTTTGATTGGCTTGTATGTGTTTTTGATATTGAGTTGAATGTGCTGTTTGTATATTTTGAAATTAAGCCCTCTTCAGTTACATCATTTGTAAATATTTTCTCCCATCTGTAGGTTGTCCTTTCATTTTTTTTACAGTTTCCTTCACTGTGCAAAGTGCAAAAGCTTGTAAGTTTGATTAGGTCCCATTTGTCTATTTGTTCTTTTATTTCTTTTGCCTTAGGAGACTGGTCTATGAAAATATTGCTATGATTTACATCAGAGAATGTTTTCCCTATGTTATCTTCTAGGAGTTTTATGGTGTCGTGTCTTGTATTTAACTCTTTAAGCTATTTTGAGTTTATTTTTGTGTATAATGTGAGGGAGTGTTCTAACTTCATTGATTTACATGAAGTTATCCAGCTTTCTCATCACCATTTGCTAAAGAGACTCTCTTTTCTCCATTGTATATTCTTGCCTCCTTTGTCAAAGATTAATTAACCATACGTGTTTGGATTTATTTCTGGATTTTCTAGTCTCTTCCGTTGATCTATATGTCTGCTTTGGTGACAATAATGTGCTGTTTTGATTACTGTAGCTTTGTAATATTTTCTGAAATCTGGAAGGGTTATGCCTCCAGCTTTGCTCTTCTTACTCAGGATTTCTTTAGCAGTTCTAGGTCTTTTATGGTTCCATATAAATTTTAGAATTATTTGTGCTAGTTTGGTGAAAAATGTCATGGGTAATTTTATACGAACTGCATTAAATCTATAGATTGCTTTGGGTAGTATGGTCACTTTAACTATATTAATTCTTTCAATCCAGGAGCATGGGATATCTTTCCATTTCTTTGAATCATCTCCTATTTCCTTTATCACTGTTTTATGGTTTTCAGTGTACAGGCCTTTAACCTCCTTGTTTAGGTTTATTCCTAGGTTTTTTTCTATATTTTGTTTGTTTGTTTGTTTTGTTTTCTTTTTTCTTTTTTTTTGGATGGGGTTTTAAATAATTTTTTTTAACTTTCTCTTTCTGATATTTCATTGTTTGTGTAAAGAAATGCAACAGATTTCTGTATATATATTCTACATATTAATTTCTCCTGTTTCATTTTTCATTTTGTTTATCTCGGTCTTTTTTCTTCTTAGTGAGTATGTCTAGAAGTTTGTCAATTTTATTTATCCTTTCAAAAAAAAAACAGCTCTTGATTTTTTTCTATTTTTTAGTGTCTATTTTATTTATTTCCTCTCTAATCTTTATTACGTCCTTCCTTGGGCTGACTGAGGTCTTGTTTGTTCTTCTTTTACTCTTTCTTTTAGGTGGTAGTTTAGGCTGTTTATTTGAGATTTTTCTTTTCTTTTTATTTATTTATTTTTTTCTGAAGAAGGCCTGTATCACTATGAACTTCCATCTTGCTCATCCCATAGGTTTTTTTACAGTTGTGTTTTCTAAACATAACTCTTATGTGATCTTTACATACTAGAAAACCAAAAAAATTGTGTTATTCTTTTTATTATGATATTTGCTTTTTCTGGTGGTCTGGAAATAAACCCACAATGCCTCTGAGGTATGCTTGTACATTTCAATGGCATTAGTACATTTACAATGTTGTATAAATGTCACCACTATCTATTTCCACAGTTTTTTCATCATCCCAAATAGAACCTCTCTACCTGTGAAACAATAAGGTCTAACTCTTCTTTCCCTTCAGATTCTGGTAACCTCTATTTTACTTTCTATCTCTATGAATTTGAATATTCTATATAATTAATATAATTAGAATCATACAATATTTGTCCTTTTGTGTCTGGCTTATGCCACTTACTAAAAAGATTCCAAATTCTTTCATGTTGTAGAATGTATCAGAATTTCATTTATTTTTAAGTCTGAATAATATTCCATTGTATGTATACACATATAATGCATAGTGTGGAAGACCCAAGGTGATTTGTCCAATTTATGCTGTCTGCTTAGTGTGTGTGACAGTAATGGATATACTATATAAATACTGGAGAATAAGGTATAAGCAAAATCATTTCTTTATTATATCCAAAGCATAAAAACACATATTCTAAAAGAGATGGATTTTTATAACTAAGCATTAATTTCATTCTTCTCATTAAAATATTATAAGGAATTACCTTGCAATTATAATACCTTCATACTTTGCCTGTTGGACTATCATGACTTTCACATTAAAAAGTAAAATTCATAAATAATAGTACAAAATATCAATTGAAATCTAATCCATAAAATCTGTAAGAAAATGGAACATGTTTATCAGATGCACCCCAGCATCTCTATTCATAGCAGAACTAGGCACAAAATTGACACCCAAAATATTACCTTGAATGCATAAATTAATGAATACTCATCTAAATAATTTTTGCGACTTTAATATAATTACAACTGTACAGAAAATTACAAGAATAGTGCAAATAAGTTATATACACTCTTTAAGTAGATTAATAATTAGTTGATCACAGATAAGTTGCCCCATTATTTTATCATTTGGTCTGCATACTTGATGTTTCTACTTTTTCTATTATTTGGTCTCCATTTTTTTTCTGAGCAATTTGAGCATAAGTTGTAGATAATACTGTGTCCTTTCATTCCAAATACTTCAATGCATTTTTTAAGAACAAAACGTTTCTTTTTCATAACTGTATTACAATGATAAAAATCAGAGGTTTACAATAAAATACGCATCTAATCCACCTTAGACAATCAAATTTAACTAATTTTCACAATAATGTTCATAACAACTATATTTTCCATGTCCACAATCCAATCTAGTGTCCCACATTGCATTTAGATATCCTGTCTCTTTAGTCTTCAATCTGGTTTATTTTCTCAGCTATCCTTGTCTTCTATGGCCTTTAAATTTTGAAGAACACAGACCAGTTACTTTTTCAAATGCCTTCATATCTACTTGGTTTCATGTTTCTTCATAAGATTCAGAATATACATTTCTGGCAGGAATATTACAACTTTAACAAGCCTAAATTCTATAGTCTATTATTATCATTGCTGCCTTACTTATGCACTCAAGTTCTTTTACCCTCTTCCCCTGGCAAAACTCCAATCCTAATTACAACTGTCTTTCTGCCTATTCCATGCCTTTACTTGTGTAACTGAATGTGGCTGAGACAAAAATATCTCACAAACTATGCTAACAGGTCTTTATTTTCATGCTTCATATATATACATATATATATATATATTTCATTATGTTATACTCTTCTTATACATTAAGACAAGGAAATTTGCTTTGTAGACCTGCACTAACCAATATGGTATCTGCTAGCCACTTGTGGGTATTGATCACTTGAAATGTGGCTGGAGGGACTGAGGAATCGAATTTTAAATTTTACTTAATTTTAAATTTGAACGTAAAAACTGATTTTCCATTCACTTACTTGAAAACTTTTAAGTACGTTTGGAACAACTCAAGTGTGTAAATCTACTCTTTCAGCTATAAACGTTATTAAATATACATGCAAATTTAGTGTTCCTCATGAAATTTAGTATTTCAATTGAGGTAGGCTGTAAATGTAAAATACACACCAGCTTTGGAAGACTTGACACCAAATAAAAGAGATGTAGAATAGTTCATTGATTTTTTTATATTGATTACATTCTGAAATAATAATATTTTGGATAAACCAGGATAGATTAAATATATCATAAAATTAATTTCCCCTGTTTGTTTTTACTTTTTTTATTCTTTGTTAGTTCCAGAATATTTAAAATTACATATGTGGCTCACATTGAATGTCTATTGGACAGCACTCTCTAGATCCTCTAACCACACTCGCAGTGCTTGGGAAATATTGGTAAGAAATACACACAGAATGCTAAGGTCATGCACAAGGGGAGACTAACTCAGAGTAATGGCAAAACATTTCTACAACTGACAGTGACTGGTGAGCACAACTGGGGACAACTAAAGAGTAAAGGATTATGTGATGGGCTATTCTTTCATTCAGCAAGGATTTTGAGAAGTTTGTATTACATAAGATACTAGGTATACAAGGATACATTTGGAAAGTTGTGCTTTTAAAACATGATTCAGTATCTGCCCTTTCTTCTCCACTGTTAAAACACAGCCTCTCAGTCATCACCACCTCTTTTTTATTGGATTATGGTAATTGTATTTTAACTTATTTACATGATCACCCCTACACTATTTCTCCCACCACCACCACTACCAACACACACACACACACACACACACACACACAGTTAGGGTTTAATTTCAACAATGAATCCAGAGTGATCATTTAAAAATGTAATATAAATAATCTCACCATACATCTCAAAACCCTCTAGTGGATTCTCATGTCCTTCAGAATAAAAGTCAAATTTCTTATAATATCCTACATGACCATCCAATACCTGAGCATCTGGCGACTTCAGTATATGAACTCAGATACTAAAGCTCTCCTCCAGCCTCAGTCCCAACCAGAAACCTTGGTCCTTGCTCCATCTTCTATCTAGACTGCTTTTCTCACAGACATCTAATATTCTCAGTCATTCCTCACTTCTGGTCTTTGCAAAAGTGTCCACCTTATTAAAGGGACCTTTCTTGAACATCCTACTTAACATAGTGATTCTTCCTTACCCCGTTACTTTGAATTCCCTGTTTCAGATATTTGATCAATATCTGAAATACTGTGTATTTACTACATACTTTATTGCATATAGCTTCCCACTCTCACTAATGCAAGGTCTTTGAGGGCAGGGACTTTTGACTTTTGTATTCACTCTTGTATCACTATTGACTAGAAGAGGGCTTGTTCTATAGTAGGCGTGAAGTAAATATTTTGAAATAATATTTTTTTAAAAACTGGAAGAAAGTCAGATATCAAGGTTAAAAATGCTTAAGTTACAGCAGTCAGTAAGCTAAATGGTAATGGCAGCATTTCATCAAGATAGTGACATTAAAAATATAATTATAGAATTTCTATTGTTTATTAATGTAAATGCATATTTGTTTTGGAAGATCCTTTGAGGCTCAGTTTTTTTGTATTTCAAAATTCTAAAAGTTAATAAAGGTTTTATTTTGATGGTACATTTAAGATTAAGTAATTGAGTCAAAAAGTGAATGAAAAGAAATAAATATTAATTTTGAAATACAAACTGATGAAAGGGACTAAAAGGTAAAAATGTTTTTGAAGCTCTGTCTAGAACATTAACCATCAATGATCAGATATAATTTTCAGATATAAAATATTCTGATATGTACATAAATGTTATCTAAATTTAAAGACATTTATAATATTTTAAACATTTTATACTTAATAAGGTTTTTCCAAAGTCTATAGTTATTTTCATGAACAGAAGGCTTAATATTTTCAAGGTACAGAAGACAAGCTGAAGTTTATGCCTAGTTTGAATAAAGAAACAAGGAGCTAGAATAAGTGGGCTACAAGGTGATGATAATGATAGGAAAACTAAACCCAGGAAAAAGAAGTTTAATTAATGTAAAACTAATATGAGGAGGTCATAAAATGATTTAACTTTAACATTTTATTAAAGTGACATATATATATATAATATGTTTGTGTATATATATATATATATATATGTGTGTGTGTTTGTGTGTATACAAAGTCACCACTCAATAAAAGCTGTATTAGCTCCCCAAAATCTTCCCTTTATATCTCTTCTAGCCACTTTCCCCACCTTAAATGATTATCATTACTTTGACTTATAACAGCATAGATTAGTTTTGCTTGTATTTATATTTCATAAAAATAGGATTAGTACATACTTTTCTGGAAAGTACAAACTTCTTTCATTCAACATTTAATTTTGAGATTCAACATAATGTTGCTGTATAGTATTCTATCCTTTAAATATACCATAATTTATTTATCCATTCAAACACAGTTTCCAGTTTGGCGGCTGCTGCAAATAGGGGTTCTATAAACATTCTACTACATATTTATATGTGTGTATAGTGAATATATGTGTGTGTGTAAATATACACACATTCATAATTCTGTTAGGCATATTACGGGGATTGTATATTTGATAAGACAAGTATTATAAGTACTATTGATTGTAGTTGGTGGGATAGTAGAATCTATATAAGAATTAATTATTGGGAATCATTTAAATGGTGTCTGGTAAATGCTTAATAAAAGTTAAATATTATTATTAGTAGTAGTATTTCAAATTACCAGAACAAATGTCATTTAGCAATATAGCAAAGAGGTTAAATATTTGAACTGTAGACATAAATAGGCTGAATCAGAATCTTTATTGTGTCACTTCCAATCTGACTTGTGTTTAGGTGCAAAACTTAAAAATTGTAAGTCTTATTTTCCTCACGTTACTGTAAAATGTACAAACCACAGGCTGTTATGAGTGCTAAAGAAGACAGTAAATGTAAGGACAGCACAGCACAATATGTAATGGATGTTCAATAACTGTTAGTAGTTATTAGTATATTATGCAATTAACAGAGCAGCTAATATTATCCTTTACTAACACTGTCTTTGTAATGCACCATAAGGAATTTAAACTGAGGCTATGCTTAATATCTTAGCTCTTTCTCTGAACACAGATATGTGTTGTCCAAGAAACCAATGATCTCTTAACAACTCCATGTTCCGATGCCCTTTTAACTTGGAACTTTTTCAGATGCAATGCTGGATCTTTCTGAACTTCTGGATCAGATCATAATATCCAGGTACCAGAGAGTTAATATAAAATGACTAGAGTCAACAACGATTTTATTTCTTTGACTTTAAAATGCATGAAAGACAAGGTTGCTTACCATGCTAAAATTAATATGGAGTGAGTCTGAAAGTAGAGACTCAAAACACTCAGCATTACTGAGAAGTACAGCCCAGGGCTTATAAGCTAATTAAAATTCTGCTTAAACTTATATTTCAAATGACTATATTTATATTCACTTGAAACGAAGAGGCATCATTCTTTGTTTAACTAAAGCTCACTGTTGCATTTTATCAAAGAAAAATCCATAATGTGATGTTCTTTAAAACAAATCCCTGGGTTTTATTAATGTACTAAAGATACCAATATATGTGACAGTGGATTTTCTGAGAAAAAGGTATTTTTTTCTCTTCTACACTAATAAAATATGAGGTATATATATTTCTTGAAGGAATTTGTGTGGGAAAAACCCCACAACTCCTAGAATATATCATATTTATACAGTTGCCAAACCTTTCTATCAGCTTTCTCTTTAACAAAAATGCAGCTTGCCTAGATAAAGTTGGTTTTTAGTTAAACATTCTGTGTCATTCACAAGTGAAAATGAACCAGTAGGAATATATTCATATGAGCACATCAGAATTTTAGTTCTAAAATCTGCTACGAATTATGGGTTATTTGTACTAATCATGTCCACAGAGGTTAAAAAAGAGATATTACAATATATTTAGGCACAGATATTCTAGACTAACAGTGATTTTCAAAAGCACACAGGACATTAAAAATGTCATATTCAAGCTGGCAGTTCATTCATGGACTTCCAAGTCCTTGCCTAATAATTTTACTTTATTTGATTTAACCATATTAAAAGACTTAACTACAGAATGAAGACATACATCCATGTTTTAGGAGATATACAGTATATATGTCATGATCTTTTCTTAATGAATCCCTTGAGAACAGATTTATTTTAAGAAATGTGGTGTCTGTCTATTATCATAGTTTTTTCTAATGTTAGTGAAAAATTCTATAGGGAATATTTCCCTTTACAATAATAATAACCAATGACAATTGTATTTCTTTTTTTAATAATAAAACCTAAAATTTTTCCAAAAATCCAATTCATTACTACAAAAACCACATGAAATAAAATGTTTCCTATTTCCTTAGAATAAAGCTTACCACTAACTTTAATAGATTTGGAAGTTGAATGAATACAATAAGAAAGATCCCTTATGCTCATGTGAGGTTCTCTATACTACATTATTCTTCCTTCAAAGTCTTGTGCCCTGTTTACTGTTTGTAGTAGATTTAGAAGTGATCATATCTAAGGCCCAAATTTCCTATTTCTATGGCTCAGAGATTCTTAGGAAAAACTAGTTTTTCACCCTTCCATCTCAATTCACAAACGTACCCCCAGGAACATAAACATCACCTCATCAAACTTCAGTAAAAGCAAGTTCAGAATATTCCTTTCTCTCCCTCCCTCCCATTGGTACGATATTTCCAGCTCTAAGCTTTATTTATTTATTTACTGTTTATTCATTCATTCATTCATTTTGCCCACAGACTCAACCGGTCATCAGGACGCTCCTTTATCCACAGAGACAACACTAGAAAGGAGAGCTTCAAGGGTAAGAACCTGAGGTTTTATAACCTTCCTCATCTAAGCTGAGCTGTCACATACAAAGGAGAATTAAGACTAATGTATATTTAGAGCTAGAGTTAGCAAAAGTAGTCTCTTGTTTAAAGAACAGTGACAAAAGAGGCTCTTCCAGAGGAGATTACTTGAGCTTTTCATGGCCTAATAATGTATGTACTAAATAATTTCTCTCTGAGAATATGTTGTTTCATGTGGGCAATAAGTTAATTTGTAAAAGCCATATATAATCTGATAACATAATTCGAAGACTTCCTCACAGATATAGCTTCACATTTTTTCCCAAATGACAATTTCCTGCTTATTATTTGTATACAGTAGGAAACAAAATAATTGTCTATCGTGTGCAGCTGAAAGGAAATATTATGTATAATAACTCTTAAAAGGATGCACATTAAATATGTTAAATGAATAAAATAACAGGCAATAACACTTTTTTATTTGAAAAGCATGATTTTACTATAATTTTTTTTGAATTGTATTTTATTTATTTTTTGTACAGCAGGTTCTTATTAGTCATCCATTTTATCCACATCAGTGTACACATGTCAATCCCAATCTCCCAATTCATCACACCACAACCCCCATGCCCCACCACTTTCCCCCCTTGGTGTCCATAGGTGTATTCTCTATGTCTGTGTCTCAACTTCTACTTGGCAAACCGGTTCATCTGTACCATTTTTCTAGGTTCCACATATATGCATTAATATACAATGTTTGTTTTTCTCTTTCTGACCTACTTCACTCTGTGTGACAGCCTCTAGATTCATCCATGTCTCTACAAATGACCCAACTTCATTCCTTTTTATGGCTGAGTAATATTCCATGGCATATATGTGCCACATCTTCTTTATCCATTCATCTGTCGATGGGCATTTAGGTTGCTTCCATGTCCTGGTTATTGTAAATAGTGCAGCAATGAACATTAGGGTGCATGTGTCTTTTTGAATTATGGGTTTCTCTGGGTATATGCTCAGTAGTGGGATTTCTGGGTCATATGGTAATTCTATTTTTCGTTTTTTAAGGAACCTGCATACTATTCTCCATAGTGGTTGTATCAATTTACAACCAAGCAATCAATTTACAATTCCAACCAACAGTGCAAGAGGGTTCCCTTTTCTCCACACCCCGTCCATCATTTGTTGTTTGTAGGTTTGCTGATGATGCCCATTCTAACTGGTGTGAGGTGATACCTCATTGTAGTTTTGATTTGCATTTCTTTAATAATCAGTGATGTTGAGCAGCTTTTCATGTGCTTCTTGGCCATCTGTATGTCCTCTTTGGAGAAATGTCTATTTAGGTTTTCTGCTCATTTTTTGATTGGGTAGTTTGTTTTTTTGATATTGAGCCAAATGGGCTGCTTATATATTTAGGAGATTAATCCTTTGTCTGTTGATTCATTTGCAAATTTTTTTCCCATTCTGAGGGTTATCTTGTTTGTAATTTCCTTTGCTTTGCAAAAGCTTCTAAGTTTCATTAGATTTGATTTGTTTATTTTTGTTTTTATTTCCATTACTCTAGGAGGTGGATCAAAAAATATCTTGCTATGATTTATATCAAAGAGTGTTCTTCCTATGTTTTCCTCTAAGAGTTTTAGAGTGTCGGCTCTTACATTTAGGTCTCTAATCCATTTTGAGTTTATTTTTGTGTATGGTGTTAGGGAGTGTTCTAATTTCATTCTTTTACATGTAGCTCTCCAGTTTTCCCAGCACCACTTATTGAAGAGATTGTATTTTCTCCATTGTATATCCTTGCCCTTTGTCATAGATTAGTTGACCATAGGTGCGTGGGTTTATCTCTGGGCTTTCTATCCTCTTCCATTGATCTATAATTCTGTTTTTGTGCTAGTACCATATTGTCTTGATTACTGTAGCTTTTTACTATAGTCTGAAGTCAGGGAGTCTGATTCCTCCAGCTTTTTATTTTTCCCTCAAGACTGCTTTGGCTATTCAGGATCTTTTGTGTTTCCATACAAATTTTAAGACTTTTTGTTCTAGTTCTGTGAAAAATGCTACCAGTAATTTGATAAGGATTGCAATGAATCTGTAGATTGCCTTGGGTCATATAGTCATTTTCACAATATTGATTTTTCCAATCCAAGAACAAGGAATATCTCTTCATCTGTTGGGATCATGTTTAATTTCTTTCAACAGTGTATTATAGTTTTCTTAATAGAGGTCTCTTGTCTCCTTAATTAGGTTTATTCCTAGGTATTTTATTCTTTTTGTTGCAAGGGTAAATGGGAGTGTTTCCTTAATTTCTCTTTCAGATTTTTCATCATTAGTGTATAGGAATGCAAGAGATTTCTGTGCATTAATTTTGTATCCTGCAACTTTACCAAATTCATTGATTAGCTCTAGTAGTTTTCTGGTGGCATCTTTAGGATTCTCTGTGTATAGTATCAAGTCATCTGCAAACAATGACACTTTTACATCTTCTTTTCCAATTCGTATTCTTTTTATTTAGTTTTCTTCTCTGATTGCCATGGCTAGGACTTCTAAAACTATGTTGAATAATAGTGGCAAGAGTGGACATCCTTGTCTTGTTCCTGATCATAAAGGATATGCTTTCAGTTTTTCACCATTGAGAATGATGTTGGCTGTGGGATTGTCATATATAGCCTTTATTATGTTGAAGTAGGTTCCCTCTATGCCCATTTTCTGGAGAGTCTTTATCATAAATGGGTGTTGAATTTTGTCAAAACTTTTTCTGTATCTATTGATGATCATATGGTTTTTCTTCTTCAATTTTTTAATATGGTGTATCACATTGGTTGATTTGTATATATTGAAGAGTCCTTGCATCTCTGGGATAAATCCCTTTTGATCATGGTGTATGATCCTTTTAATGTGTTGTTGGATTCTGTTTGCTAGTATTTTGTTGAGGATTTTTATATCTATACATTCATCAGTGATATTGGTCTGTATCTTTCTATTTTTGTAGTATCTTTGACTAGTTTTGGTATCAGGGTGATGGTGGCCTCCTAAAATGAGTTTGGGAGTGTTCTTTCCTCTGAAAATTTTTGGAAGAGTTTGAGAAGGATGGGTGTTAACTCTTCTCAAAATGTTTGATAGAATTCACCTGTGAAGCCATCTGGTCCTGGACTTTTGTTTTTTCCAAGAGTATTAATCACAGTTTCAATTTCATTACTTGTGATTGGTCTGTTTATATTTTCTATGTCTTCCTGGTTCAGTCTCAGAAGGTTGTGCTTCTCTAAGAATTTTTCCATTTCTTCCAGGTTGTCCATTTTTTCCAGGTTGTCCATTTTATTGGCATAGAGCTGTTTGTAGTAGTCTCTTACGATGCTTTGTATTTCTGCAGTGTCAGTTGTGATTTCTCCTTTTTCATTTCTATTTTTATTGATTTGAGTCCTCTCCCTCTTTTTCTTGATGAGTCTGGCTAATGGTTTATTAATTTTGTTTATCTTCTCAAAGAACCAGCTTTTAGTTTTATTGATCTTTGCTGTTGATGTCTTTGTTTCTATTTCATTTATTTCTGCTCTGATCTTTATGATTTCTTCCTTCTGCTAACTTTGGGTTTTGTTTGTTTTTCTTTCTCTAGTTCCTTTAGGTGTAACTTTAAATTGTTTATTTGAGATGTTTCTTGTTTCTTGAGATAGGCTTGTATAGCTATAAACTTCCCTCTTAGAACTGCTTTTGCTGCATCCCATAGGTTTTAGATCATCATGTTTTCATTGTCATTTGTCTCTAGGTATTTATTGATTTCTCTTTGAATTTTTCAGTGATCTCTCAGTTATTTAGTAGCGTATTGTGTAGCCTCCATGTATTTCTGCTTTTTACATTTTTTTTCCCTGTAATTGATTTCTAATCTCAAAGCATTGTGATCAGAAAAGTTGCTTGATATGATTTCAATTATCTTAAATTTACTGAGGCTTGATTTGTGTCCCAAGGTGTGATCTATCCTGGAGAATATTCCATATGAGCTTGAGAAGAAAGCGTAATCTGCGGTTTTTGGATGGAATGTCCTATAAATATCAATTAAATCTTCTATTCTATTGTGTCATTTAAAGCTTGTGTTTCCTTATTAATATTCTGTATGGACAATCTGTCCATTGGTGTATCTGTCCATTGGTGTGAGGTGTTAAAGTCCCCCACAATTATTGTGTTACTGTTTATTTCCTATTTTAGAGCTGTGAGCAGTTGCCTTTATATGGAGATGCTCATATGTTGGGTGCATATATGTTTATAATTGTTATATCTTCCTCTTGGATTTATCCTTTGATCATTATGTAGTGTCCTTCCATGTCTCTTCTAACATTCTTTGTTTTAAAGTCTATTTTATCTGATATGAGTATTGCTACTGCAGCTCTCTGTTGATTTCCATTTGTATGGAATATAATTTTTCATCCCCTCAGTTTCAGTCTGAATGTGTCCCTAGGTCTGAAGTGGGTCTCCTGTAGACAGCATATATATGGGTCTTGTTTTTGTATCCATTCTGCAAGCCTGTGTCTTTTGGTTGGAGCATTTAATCCATTCACATTTAAGGTAATTATCGATATGTATGTTCCTATTGCCATTTTCTTAACTGTTTAGGGTTTGTTTTTGTAGGTTCTTTTCTTCTCTGTGTTTCCCACTTAGAGAAGTTCCTTTAGCATTTGTTGTTGGGCTGGTTTAGTGGTGCTGAATTCTCTTAGCTTTCGCTTGTCTGTAAAGCTTTTGATTTCTCCCTCGATTCTGAATGAGATCCTTGCTGGGTAGAGTAATCTTGGTTGTAGGTTCTTTCCTTTCATCACTTTAAATATGTCATGCCACTGCCTTCTGGCTTGTAGAGCTTCTGCTGAGAAATTAGCTGTTAACCATTGGGAGTTCCCTTGTATGTTATTTGTCATTCTCCCCTTACTGCTTTCAACAATTTTTCTTTGCCTTTAATTTTTGCCAGTTTGATTACTATGTGTTGCAGGATGTTTCTCCTTGGGTTTATCCTGCATGGGACTCTCTGCACTTCCTGGACTTAGGTGGTTATTTCCTTTCGCATGTTAGGAAGATTTTGACTATAATCTCTTCAAATATTTTCTCGGATCCTTTCTATCTGTCTTCTCCTTCTGGGACCCATATAATGTGAATGTTTTTGCGTTAAATATTGTCCCAGAGGTCTCTTAAGCTGTCTTCATTTTTTTTTTTTCATTCCTTTTTCTTTATTCTGTTTGGCAGCAGTGAATTCCACCATTCTGTCTTCCAGGTCACTTATCTGTTCTTCTGCCTCAGTTATTCTGCTATTGATTCCTTCTAGCATAGTTTTCATTTCAGTTATTGTGTTGTTCATCTCTGTTTGTTTGTTCTTTAATTCTTCTAGATATTTGTTAAACATTTTTGCATCTTCCCGATCTTTGCCTCCATTCTTTTTCTGAGGTCATGGACCATCTTCACTGTCATTATTCTGAATTCTTTTTCTGGATGGTTGCCTATCTCCACTTCATTTAGTTGTTTTTCTGGTGTTTTATCTTGTTCCTTCATTTGGTACCTAACCTTCTGCCTTTTCATCTTGTCTATCTTTCTGTTCATGTGGTTTTAATTTCACAGGCTGCAGGATTGTAGTCAATCACATTTTATATACTAAGAATCTATGCTTATACTACCCAGAAGGATGATTGCCATCTAATAACTCTATTTAAATTTATCCTGAAAATATTGGTCCCATATTAAGAGGGCATTTTATGCATATTAAATATATTGGTCATATGTGTTATGAATGAATTTTTTAAGATTTTTAAAAATTAATTTAATTTATTTTTTATTTTTTTCTGTGTTGGGTCTTATTTGCTGCATGAGGCTTTCTCTAGTTGCCACGAGAGGGGTCTACCTTTTGTTTTGGTGCACAGCCTTCTCATTGTGTTGGCTTCTCTTGTTGCAGAGCACAGGCTCTATGCACATGGTCTTCAGTAGTTGAAACATGTGGGCTCAGTAGTCGTGGCTAACATGCTCTAGTGCACAGGCAAAGTAGTTTTGGCACATGGGCTTAGTTGCTTCGTGGCATGTGGGATCTTCCCGGACCAGGGATCAAACCTGTGTCCCCTGCATTGGCAGGCAGATTCTTAACTACTGCACCACCAGGGAAGCCTTATGAATGAATTTTTTAGCAGTAGTGCAATGCTTCAGACACTCTAGAAATGACACATCAAAAGTGGTCTTATGAACGCAAAGGATACATGTCAAATAATGTCCCAGTTATTTTCTCTTTAAATGAGAAGTAATTTGTGAAATTAGAGAACAGATTAACTTCTCATCTGTCTTATTCTCAATCAAATTATATGGCATGTTCCTTTTTGGGAGTAACAAGGGTTCTCTGGTTATCCTGGAAAGGACATAAGTTTTTTTTTGTTTTTTTTTTAATTGCAGATTTAGAATATTCTTTCCATCTCCAGACCTCAAATATGTAGGCTTAAAAAATTATATTCTTAGAATTAAAGGAATGCTTTTATGGTTAAAAGATATGATTCATTACCACACTCAGCTGTTCATTTTGGTTTCATTTGGAAAGTTTTTAGATGAAGACCAGCTAACTGTGTTAAACAATCTCCACTCCTCCCTACTACAACATTGGTGTGCTGGCAGTTTCCTTTCATTGCACTCTGAATGTTCGTATTGCTGTCATGAGACATTAAGGATTTGTGGATTCTCAAGAATTCCTTCAGAGTCCCTTCTTTCTTCATGTAATATCTGTTCTATTTTTCTCTAAGTTTCTCTATGTGGAAGAAGATCACAGATACCCTAGATCCCACAATGAAAAATATTTATCTGTAACTGAAAACATTGCCAAAGTAAGATGAGCTTCTAGAATTTTATGGATATTCAATATTAGAATTATTGAAATTATTATCAAGCTTTACATAATAGCCACACCCTTAACGAAAACACTTAAGAAAAATATTTCCAAATACCATGTCTATTTAATTAGCAATAAAATAATTTAGAACATCTAAGGATAACTAGGTTTAAAAAAGAATTCTCATGTATGATTACTAAATCCACAAAATATGAGGAAATTTTAATGACATAGGATATTAGAAGGAATATATAAAAGGGTATGTTTGGGCTTCCCTGGTGGCACAGTGGTTGAGAATCCACCTGCTGCTGCAGGGGACATGGGTTCGTGTTCCTGTCCAGGAAGATCCCACATGCCACGGAGCGGCTGGGCCCGTGAACCATGGCCGCTGAGCCTGCGCATCCAGAGCCTGTGCTCCACAACGGGAGAAGCCACAACAGTGAGAGGCCCACATACCGCAAAACAAACAAACAAAAAAGTATGTTCAAAAAATATGTTAAAATTTTCTTAATGCTATGGATAGAAGATATTGTCAAAAACATTTCAGTCACAGACATATACAAGTTATTTGTAATTCTCATTTGATCAGGAAGATTTTTTTCTTTTCATTTTTTTTTTTTGCAGTACGCGGGCCTCTCACTGTTGTGGCCTCTCCCGTTGTGGAGCACAGGCTCCGGATGTGCAGGCTCAGTGGCCATGGCTCACGGGCCCAGCCACTCCGTGGCTTGTGGGATCTTCCCAGACCGGGGCACGAACCCGCATCCCCTGCATCGACAGACGGACTCTCAACCACTGCACCACCAGGGAAGCCCAATCAGGAAGATTTTAGGTGTGCCAATCAACAAGTAAGTTAAAGTATGTGAACTGTCTACTTATATATACCATAGTGTTTGAACGAGTTTTGATAAAATGAAAGAAATACATAATCATAATGCCTCCTAGCTTTGTTTTTTTTTTAAATCTTTTAAAAAGTATACAACTTTAGAATGACAGAAACAGTTTTCTTCAAGCTGTTTTGTTTGTTAACTGAATATAAATTCAAGAAGTGTAGAAGGTCAGATATTATAGGTTATATCAGAGTTCTCAAAGTTAAAATTATAATCCACTTGCCCTAGGATTATACAGCCAGAATTTTAGAGAGTCAATTGTAGAGCTCATCTGTTACAAATATCTTTCCATCAAACATAGAAAGGATATCAGAGAAAACAAATGAGATGATGTGTGTTAATGTGCTTTATCTTAAACATGTGTTAAGTACATATACTATTCTTGGTAGTAACAGAGCTATGAAAAAATTATTACAAATCTGAGTATCCTGATTCCTTATTAAGTTCCTTTTTTCATGCTACCATGCAACTATCATAAAAAAAAAAACTTGATAGAACATATAATTTTCAGAAAGTTCAGGCACTTATAGTGATGTTCTTAGTTCAGCATGTTTAAAGAAAATAATATTTAAAACTATTTTATATTTCCATATTCAATATATCATTTTGATCTATATCATCCCAACCATTGAATTCATAAAGAAGATTGCTTTCTTTGTATTTTAAATCTGATTTTCTGAGATCATAACAGTCATTATCTCAAAATCCAAGCTTTATTTTTTTAAAAAATAGTTTTCCAAATTTCCCAAATCCACATTTTAATATGAAGAACCAGATCTAAAATTCTTAAACTTATAACTTCACAATTTTTAGCAGAGTTATATAATTTAGTAAAATTTCCAAACAGCAGGAAGGGCTCTTCTCTTTGCAACAAGGTGTGGGAAAACCAGAATGGGGGGCCGGAGAAGGAGTTCAAGAGAGAAAGCACAACCAGAAGTAGATTTGAAGATTCTGACTTGTCCCTTGATACAAAAATAGTTAAATAGTAGATTGAGGTTCAGTAAACACCTAGGACAGAGGTGTTTATCCTTCACCATAATGACTTTGCTGAAAAAAACTGAAATATCCTACAGGAAATCTCTAGATTGCTTGCAGCATCAGAAATGTATGGTGATGCTCAAGAAGAACATTCAGAAATTCTTGCATATTATGTATAAATTCATTATTTTGAAAAACTGAAAAATAAGGGGAAAGAGTGAGGCATTTATCCTGTGGTTCCTATGTAAGCATTACTAATGAGTATAAAATAGTAGATCAAGAAATTTTTCTTTTGCAGAAATATTTCATCCTTTTTTCTATGCTTTGTTCTCCTGGTTCTACTCTCTGTATCATCTTTTCTTTTTCATGAAGGGTAACAATCACATGTTGACATCTGAAGGATTTTCTTGATTTGCTTCCTGCCAACAGAGTTTTTAGGGTTGAAATAAGCTCTTCACTTTGTACTCAATGTCCAAGATGACAGTATTTCCAATATAATTTGCTTAAAATATTTTGGATGCCCTCTAAATCATTTTAGGTTTTACTAAATTTAACAAAATGTTTTACACCATGTATCTCTTCCATTCCCATTCCTATATAACATATCCTGTGTTAATAATGGGTAACATTATCTCAGTATATAAGTTACAAGATATCAAAGAGGGATGTGATTGACTGAGAAGAGAAAAGAATCACTCAAAGATGATAAAATGATATTTAGGTCCTTCTTTTTCACTTGGGGAAAGGGCTAGTATTTTTTCACTTGCACAAGGTGATACTTGCTTCAGGTAATGTGGAAACATGGTTTTCTATTTTTCTTCTTTGGAATTTAAATATGGTTAAAGAAATTATGTATATATTTCCAGGTTCACAAAGGCAGATGGTGATGATGTTGTAACATTCCTTAGCTGAATTCAAGCTAAATGTTCCAGCATTTCTTGGTAATGCTCAGATTAGGTTAGACAAAAATAAAATATATGATATATGTATAAATTATTTTTCAAATTTTTTTTCCCATTTAGGTTATTATAGAATATTGAGCAGAATTCCCTGTGCTATACAGGAAGTCCTCATTGGTCATCTATTTAAAATATAGCAATCCCAAACTCCTAATCTATCCCTCCTGTCTGCTCTTCCCCCCAGTAACCATAAATTCATTCTCTAAGTCTATGAGTTTATTTCTATTTTGTAAATAAGTTCATTTGTATCATTTTTTTTTAGATTCCACATATAAGTGATATCATATGACATTTTTCTTTCTCTGTCTGACTTACTTTATTTTATCTTCTTTATCCATTCCTCTGTTCATGGGCATTCAAGTTGCTTCCATGTCTTGGTTATTGTAAACAGCACTACAATGAACACTGGGGTACCTGTAACCTTTCAAACCATCTTTTTCTCCAGATATATACCCAAGAGTGGGATTGATGGATCATACGGTATACAGCCATACCTCCCTGAACACACCCGCTCTTGTGGGCCAGGTTTATGTGTAGTTCAGTAGGAAAGAACACTAGCTTCCTCTACACTTCACCTATGTCACCAAGGTTGGTGGCACTGAGACTCTGGCATACGTCCAATTTACCCTCACTCTCCTGCTCTACACCAAATTTTTCATCTTAATCGTTGGTCCCACTGACCTATGGCAATTACAGACTTATCACCTGATACACAGGTAGCATGTTTTCACATATTTCTGTACCAGGTCCCACAAATATGTGAGGTCTAATTCTTACAATTAACTCCTTTTATCGCTATCCCTATTAGGGGTTCTACTTTCCAAGTAAAAGTCAACATGATAGAGCAGGTCAGTACTGAAGTTTAATTACTCAAGATATTTCAAGAGAGTTTTTGGACATATAAATGCTATGCAGTTGTTATGAACAAATAAAATGCTCTTACTTCTCCAGATATAGGGATACAAACTGGGTCCTTTTCCTACACTAGCAAAAGGTAGCTCTGAGTCACTTGCACTCTGTTGTCTCTTCTGTTTCAAGAGCAATGATTTGAACCAATGATTGAAATGAATTAAAGCATATGCTTTGGTCACTTCCTACTTAAAATAATATCTCACGCATTCTCAGTTACCTTCAAAATGAAGTCTAAATGATAAACCAAAAAGCCTTATCACTCATCAGTACTCTCCAGCTATGTATATTCAGACTTACCGAAACTATCTACTTCCCTTTTTTCAGAGCCACCATATTTGTTAAGGCACATTGTCCTTACACATGTTTTTCCTCTTACTGAAATCTTCCTGATTGGCCTTTTCATAGCTAGTAACTTTTAATATTTTAAGAATAATATTATGAAACTTAATTATCTCTGTTAAATTCTCTTCCTTCTTTCCATACTGTTACATATACTCTAATGTAGTATTTATTGCTTGCATCTCACTTCTTTGTCTTCTTAATTATACTCTGATTGCTAAATGAAGGAATAGATGGAGAAATGTATGTAGAATTAACTATAAATATGAAACAGCCCAACCTTGGCAACTTAGATACCATAATGTATATGGTCAGAGTCCCTGGTGTTCATTTGCTGCCTTTCTAAAAAAGGTTACACTCTAACTATAGCAATAGAGCCTTGTATGGTTTCTGCCTAATGCTTAGAGCTTTGTAGGCATTCAGAAAATATAAAAAACAGAAGACAATTTTAACATCAACAATGAAAATGGACAGCTATACAATAAACTTCTGTAGCACTACAAAATGAAACTAAGGAAAGTAAAATGTTGTTTAGGACATGAAAAATAACACTTTTCTTTATTATCTGAAATGTGTTTGGAGAGCTGTTGATATTTGGGTTTTGGTAAAATAGAAAGGTAGAGAAAGACATTAAAGATAAGGAGAAACCAGGAAATGTTTTGCTGCAAATACTTAAAAATCATTATGTGTAATTCTCTTCCTAATGTCTGGTATTAGACATTGTGATTTTGAGTTTGCTACTGAGAATGAGTCTATAAGTAAATACATAATATGGATTTTTTCCTCACAGAGCTACACATTTGGTAAGGTACAGTTATAACTCCACATGCATCTTTGGTCATGAAATGGTTTTATTTTCTCAGATATATACCATCAGCATCATCAAAATAGAAACAAATGCAGCCTAATAAAGCAGTTGTTTGTGGAGGATTCAGAGAACCTATAGCTTAATTTTCCATACCCATTATTAGCTACGTAAGTTATGAGTATAATGACTAAAAAAGTAATCACCTAATAATTACATTTAGTATGAATGATAGACTATGTAAGAGTTTTTCTTATTCTACTTAAGACATTCCTGTGCTGGCAATTTTCTATTCATGTTGAGACTACATTTACAAGTATATAGATATGAAAATATTTTGAGGATATTGGAAAGCCTTCAAACCCCCAAGTATTTTATCATATGCACACTGTTGGATGATATTTTAAAAATCTGCACAAATTAATATTTCTTAATTTAATGCATGAAAGTACATGGTAATATCAGCATCATAGCTGATGAACTGGTAACATAGCAAAACATTCTGGATCTGTTTGCTATTTTAAAAAATAAGATAAACCTACCATCTACCTGATAAAAATTTTTGTGAGGAGTAAACAACATAAAGTGTATGAAGTGCTAGGCAACTCCACATAATAATATAGTTTAGCTACTATATCTACTTCTGTGTCTAAATATTCACCATCAGATTATCCTGGAAAATAAGTTTGAATGGGAGTGCAGGAAAGTGAAAATTGAGGAACTTTCAAATCGTAGGAAATGGTGACATGAGTAGAGAATTACATTAAAGTTTGATAAATAAAGCCTAATATCAGAGACAAAGTATGAAGTATGAGAACATCAGATTTGGCTTAGGACTGCCAGGGCCCAAGATCATTTTAGCTCATTTCACAGTATTATATTCCAATGAGTTTATTAAGCTCTTAGATATTCAATTTTTCATCTTATAAAATGGAATAATAATATATATTTAATTAACTGATATGTCATGTCCCAAAGCCGCCATCCTAAATCACATTTCTTTGGCTTGCTTTCATAATGATGGTAAAATTCTTATCAAAGAATCGGGGTCATAACTAAAGAAAAAAATAGATAAATTATAATGTATTTAAGCTTTATTTTCATCCTTTTGCTCAGAAAGGATATGTTGAAAGTATCTTGTAAGTTTCAGGCAGAAATTGTGATTGGCAGGTTCTTTATATCTCTAGCTTTTACCACAGTGACTGGCACGTAGATTGGAGTCTATAAGTATTGAATGATTTAATGAATAAATAAATAAAAGTGGTATTAAAGAACTTCATTTTTAAAAAAGATCAAACTCAGTACCTTTAAAATATAAGGAAAAGATAAAATAAATGATTTTCAGTAAAGATTTAATGAAGTAGGGTAACGAATTCTGAAATTCTATTTAGCAAAAATATCCCATTTCAACCATATTCCGTATCTGTTTATGACCAGATGCTCTTTATTTATTTAAGGAGCTCTTTCCCCAACCTTATATGTTGCTTCCTAGATTCTGAAAAATCAATTTAAAAAAATCTAACATTTGCAAGGAAGCACTCAAGCTGTTTTTAGGAGTTAGCACATTTGTCTACAGCCAGGGGAAACTAATTGCCACTAGACTCACAACTTTTATGAATTGATGACTCTATTCTGAGCAGAATGTCAAGAATGTGGTTATGTCCTACCTAGAAAATGAAACTGAAAAGAACATTTGATTAGGTTGGTAGAATTCTAAAGTAAATCTGGAAATAAATGTATATAAGTTTTACTGTGCCCACTTTAGCGGGAAGTGTCTATTCTGTTTGCTCCAAAGTTCTGAAATGCTCTTTACAGCACATGCTTTCAAAGACATGACCTTTGCATGTGCAGGATATAATCAATCCATTGACAGGCAAATGCAAATTTTTAATGATGCTATCTGATATGACGTTTTACGTTTAACTCCAGATTTCTTGACTTTGTGTCTTCATTTCATGAACAATAGCAATAATGTAATACAATATTTCAACAGTCTGTACTTCTAAATGGAAGGTTGATGCTGACTTGTCAGAAATATTTTCTGAACTTTATTTGTTTATTTATTTACTTTTCTATTTATTTATTTAGTCATCATTCAACAACCATTTTCTATGCATTAAGTCCTAGGGATAACTAATATCACTAATGTTCAGTGAACATTGTGGTAAGTTGAATTACACTTCAGAACTATATTCCTCCCCCTCACCTTCATGGGAAGAGTAGATATTCGGACTTCATTGTTGTTGGAATTGACAATGTGACTCTCTTCAACTAAAGGATGTTAACAGACAGGATATAGTAGATACTCAAAATTTTCTTTTGTCAAAGGATTCATGCTCTTGACATGTTAGCAATTGAGTCTCTTCCAATCTGTAAGCATGCTATATCTCTTCATTTACTTAGTTTTTCTTTAGTTTATCTCAGTAATATTTTGTAGTTTTTATTATACTTACATATATTTTTGTTAATCTAAGTATTTCATTTTTTATGCTATTATAAATGGCATTTTTTTCTATTTCTATTTGTAGCTAGTATATAAAAATGTAATTAGCCTTATATTCTGCAACCCTGTAGATTCCTAAGGATTTTTTCATTGAAGTATAGTTGACTTACAACGTTATGTTAGTTCCAGGTGTACAGCCACATGGTTCAGTTATATATATGTGTGTTCTTTTTCAGGTTCTTTTCCATTATCGTTTATTACAAGATATTGAATATAGTTTCCTGTGCTGTCCTTGTTGTTTATCTATTTTATATATAATAGTGTGTATCTGTTAATCCCAAACTCCTAATTGGTAACCACAGTTTGTTTTCTATGTCTGTGAACCCATTTCTGTTTTGTAAATAAGTTGATTTGTATCATTTTTTAAGATTCTACACCTGATATCATGATTTTTGTCTTTCTCTGTCTGACTTACTTCAGTTAGTATAATAATCTCTAGGTCCATCCATGTTGCTGCAAATGGCATTATTTCATTCATTTTTATGGCTGAGTAATATTTCTTATATATATATATTGGATGGGCCAAAAATTGCCTTTGATTTTTTAAGTAAAAATAAAAGACACATTCATTTTCACTAAGAACTTTATTGAACAATGTATTTACCATTTTGTTCCACTACCTTCGGCCATTTTTCAGGCAACTTCATAATTCCATCTTCCCAAAACTTTTTATGTTTTTGAGCAAAGGAATTGAAAATTCCAGTCTTGCAAGGAATTGAAATTTTTTTCATTAAGAGAACTTTGTAAAGAGCAAAATAAATGGAAATCTAAAGGTGCAATGTCTGATGAATATGGCGGATGAATCAGAACTTCCCAGCCAAGCTGTAACAGTTGTTGCCTGGTCATCAAATAAACATGCAGTCTTAAGTTATCCTGATGGAAGATTACGCGTTTTCTGTTGACTAATTCTGGACACTTTTCATCGAGTGCCGCTTTCAGTTGGTCTAATTGGGAGCAGTACTTGCTGGAATTAATTGTTTGGTTTTCCAGAAGGAGCTCATAACAGAGGACTCCCTTCCAATCCCACCATATACACAACATCACCTTCTTTGGATGAAGACCTGCTTTTGATGTGGTTGGTGGTGGTGCTTTTCGCTTGCCCAATGATCTCTTCCATTCTGCGTTATTGTACAGTATCCACTTTTCAACACCCATCACAATTTGTTTTAAAACTGGAGTGTTTTCATTAGATTTAAGTAGAAAATCGCATGCTGAAATATGGCCAAGAAAGTTTTTTTCACTTAACTTATGTGAAACACAAACATCAAAGTGATTAACATAACCAAGCTTGTTCAAATGATTTTTAATGTTTGATTTAGATATTTTGAATATGTTGGCTATCTCCTTCATGGTATAACATTGATTGTTCTCAACTAATGTCTCAATTTGATCGCTATCAACTTCAACTCGTCTACGCGACCGAGGAGCACCCTCCAGCGAGAAATCTCCAGCACAAAACTTGGCAAACCACTTTTGACACGTTCAATCAGTCACAGCACCTTCTCCATACACTGCATGTTTCTTTTTGCATTTCAGTTGCGTTTTACCTTTCTTGAAATAATAAAGCATAATGCACCGAAAACGTTGCTTTTCTTCTTCCATCTTCAATATTAAAATGGCTACACAAAAATTCAGCAATTTTGATGTCTTTTTTTAATGCACACTGACATGACAGTTGTCACATACAATCTAATAAAATTGTTTCAAATGAAGTTAGAGACAACTAAATGCTACTAGAGCCATCTTACAGAAAAAAAAAATGAATATTTAGGCCCACCCAATATATCACATCCTCTTTATCCATTCATTTGTCAGTGAACATTTTGGTTGCTTCCATGTCTTGGTTATTGTAAACAATGCTGGAGATACATTGAAGTGCATGTATCTTTTTGAATTAGAGTTTTTGTCTTTTCCCTATATATGCCCAGGAGTGGTAGTGTTGGGTCATATGGTAACTTTTGTTACACATTTTAATTCGGTAACAATCATGTATTTAGTAGTTGGGCTAACTGCCTAAACTGGGAATTTACATTTTCTTCTACTTCTTTAATTTTCTTTGTAGGTTTTTTCTTTTCTGATTATATAATTCTCATATTCCAAGCATGTTTTTCTTTTCATTTTCTTATTGGGATTCAAACAGAATAATCACAATGTCAAACTAAGCCTCTTTCTATTTTTCCCACAAATTTTCCCCTTTTTGTCTTTGAATTAGACTAGTTCTTTTGGACCATTCAGGAATAATTAGCTCACCAAAGTGTCAATTTGCCTATAGTAATCCAAAATTGACTATAATGGCTATAGAAGAATAATTTTGACCAGTTTTGTCTGATAAAATCAAGTGTAGGTGGTTAAATATGATATTTGCATTTTATTCTATGTTATGCCAGCTCATGACAAAAAACACTTGGTCCATATATAGTACTTTTCACAATTTTTATTCTTTAAGCTTCTTTTAAAAATGGCATTTATAATATCTAATAATACAGATAGGCTGTAATGGAAGAATCTTAAACATAATCCCTAATGACAAAATACTATTTTGGTTTTTGTTCATTAGATTATCAATTCTATTTTACTATGAAATGTACTTAGTTTAGTTTTTGATTTATAATCAAAACATGATCTTTGCATTCTCTCATCTAAAATATATAGATACAACCCCCTTGCTGTAACCTCGCTTCCCTTTTTATGTCACTCAATTCAGTTATATAATTATTCTCAGTCTTTCCATTGGTCAAATCTGCATTTTTCAAACAGCATACCAGAACTTCCATTCCTTCATCCAAATACATAGATGCTATATTTTGACTCCCTGTTCTGTCAGATGTAAATTTGAGCATTTAATCTTTTCCTTCATCCTCTTCCACTGTTTTCATTCACAAGTCTCAATCACAGTGTTGTAAATATGTTTTTGAATTTCCAACAGAAAATATTTTATTATAAGTCATAATTGTCTTTTAAGATTGGTTGATGATTTTTTATTGCTGTTGCTATTTCTTTCTTTCTTCCTTTCTTTTGATTTTTGTTTTACTGTTGTTGTTCTTTATAAGGAAAAGCCATTAAAAATTTAAGTATCATAACTGTAATTATTTTCAGTAAGAAGTAAAATAGCATTCTGTGTAGTGAATAACTGACATTACCCAAAGTGGCCTTTGCCCTTGGCCACCAGAAGGTGATGTCTAGGACCATGGAATGTCATGCTTGATAGGAGTGCCTTGGTTTGCCTGGGAGTTTGTCCACTAGAAAGTCTAGCAATGCAATTTATGATGGGAGTTTTTGGACATGCCATGTAAATCTCCACCTCTGGAGAGCTTGAGGACTAAAACCATTAGCCCGAACCTCCAGCCAGTGCTAGAGATGAAAGGCCAGTTGCACAAGCAGTATGTGGTGATAAAGTCCTAATAAAAACCTGGACAACAAAGGTTTGGATGAGCTTCACGGCTTGACAGTACTCTGTGTGTACTGCCACACATCACAGACTGGAGGAGGTAACACTCTCCATGACTCCACATAGAGAAGACAGTCAGAAACTCCATGTTTGGACCTCCCAGACTCTGCTTTTTTTCTACCTTCCCTTGGCAGATTTTAATGTGTATCTTTTCACTATTCTAAAAAAACTGTAATAGTAAGTATAGCACTTTTCTGAGTTCTGTGAGTCATTCTAGTGAATAATTGAAAATAAAGGTGGCTATGGAAGACCCCAGATTTTTAATCAACTGCTCTGAGTGCCAAACTTGTGGTTGGAGTCTGAAGAGAAGCCCATCTTCTGGGGGTTGTTTCTTCAGACTTTGCATTTTGGCTAACACATTGCATATGCCATGATAGCATTTCCTTCTCTAGGCCTCCAGACATTACTATTATGCCAATGAAAGGTGACTATTAGTTTTAAAAGGTTTCTTTGTACACTCCACAAATTGCTTCAAATCATTACACAATTTTTTTTTTCCATATGGAGATCATCCTTTTTGTATTTGTTTTTTATGGAGTTTCTAGTTTTTGAGTAGGTCTGATATACTATCAAGGTTTTACCTGTATCTAGTTTTGTCTAGGTCTTCCCTTGATTTTTCCAAGATTGAACCTTAATTCAATAACTTTCCCTTACTTAGTTTAACCCTTTGTTTTGCTAAAACATATGCTCAAAGAAGATCCTAAGAATATTTTCTTGGAGATAATCTTTGAGTTCTTGCAAGTATAAAAATAGTTTTATGCTGCTGCATATTTTTTTGATAATTCAACTGAACATAAATTATAGATAGGAAACATTTTTCCCCAGAACTTTGGAGATCTTGCTCTCTTGTCTTACTATATATGTCTTATCATTTCTGTTAAATTTCTTATCTCTTTAACATTTGTTTCTTTATTTGGGAGATTTCTGACTTTATCTTCAGACTCTACTAAGTTCTTGCTCGCTGTTTGATCCTAGCATGTAGAACAGTGTCTGGTATAAATAGCTCAATAAATATTACTAATTGGATTCTATACTCATCTGATATATCTCATTATTTTAATAACTTTTTTGGCAAACAAGATTTATTTTTTAGTTAGAGGAAGGTAGGCTTCTCATGGGAGTGATTACTGAGATAACAGTACTTTTTCCATTTTGCTTATTTCCTTAATTCATTATGCCATCTATTTGTATACATTCTTCTAAAACTACAACCTTCTGTTTGGCCACACTACTCTGATAAGATTTTTTTAGAACTTTAAGCAACTTAATTCCTCATTTTTAGCTATTGTGATTACTCTGATCAATACCTAACAACACAGTCAGAAGCTATAAATATAGAACATAGACGTTTCTATAGTAAAAAGTTCTTCCTGGATTTTCCTTATTATGATACCTTTAAATAAAATGTGTATTTTAAAGTAGAACTGTGAAGTCTAAATTCTACATGTGTAATCTAAACAGACACAATTACCATATTTATTGATACATTTAAGAAACATTTAATAGTGCAGGAGTCAGCATAATATATAGGCACTGAGGGTACAAAGCTGAGTAAGACATAATGATTATATCGTATTAACTATGAATGCATTGTTATGTAAATATATTGATATATATCTATAATATATGTGTATATATAATTTATATCAGCATATAAAAGTTATTAACTATGAGTATAAATATTGTGAAAACATTTCATTTTAACATGGCCACTGTAATTTTTTCAAAGGAAAAAAATTCAATGTCTTTTGGAGTATACCAAGACAAAAAGTTTGGTGGTTAGAATGTCAAGAGCATAAAAGTTGAAATAGTGTATTGCATAATTTGAATAGCCAATTTAAAATGTTATATCCATTAGAATCTATCATCCAAAGTGGTGAAAGTGTTCAGAGAGCCAACCATTTTTATTCTGTTACTTCAAATAAGACTTGGAATTGCAAATTCAGCTTCATGCCTTTCTTTTATCGTTACAATTTATAAACAAATAAAATTTGAATCAAAGAAAAACCCACTTATCTATAAATGTATTGTCATTTAAATGGATGCTACACACATAGTAGGCTCTCTATAAATAGCCAATGAATTATTAAATCTAGAAGTCAGATAAAAAAAAAACATTAAGTTGCTTAGAAAAAATACCTGGGGAATTAAAAGTAATCAGCATACATAAAAATTAAGTATTTGTGTTTCAAATTCAAATTTTCAACAGCAAATGAAAATCTCTTGTCACTGAAAAAAAATGTCTTACTCTGTGTGAGTGTGGGTGTGCATAATACTCAAACAGGGATTTAGATAAACATTTGTGATTAAAATTAATTTGTACTTGTAATTTGGTTCAGTTCCTAGCACAACAAATTCTTTAATGAAGATAATAAGAATCTATTCATCTCCAATTCAGGTGAAGTAGTGCTTATAAAAGAAAAACACTTTCAAATACATTATCAATTATTATACAGCTCAGTCACAAATTGATTGTTAAATGTTTTCTTTTAGTAGATGTATAAGAAAATATTATTTTACAATAGTAATAATAATCATTAAATACACTTTTTGAAAGGTATATACAAAGTCATATCATCCCAATTTTCTTTTTGAGAGCCAAAATTAAAATAAACTGATTATATTTCAGAAGGTTTGATTACAGTTATGAAGAATGAAGAATAACAACATTCCTACCAAAGATAAGTTTAAAAAGCTAAAATTTTCCTTTAAAAAAAGGTTGGTTAAAGAATTGGAAAGAAGCTGAGGCAACCACAACTTGACAGAGACAAAATTCTGGAAAAAGAAGAAACCACTCAAAAAAAAATGAACTGAAATTTTGCAGGCCCTTTTCCCCGTAGGACATTTGTCAATTCTGGATAAAGAGCAAGAAGTTGAAGGTCTGGGAAAGAGGCCAAGCAAGGAGCAGCTACCAAGAGGCAGGGAAATTAACAAAGATGTGACATTCTCCCTGGGCTACAGAGAAAACAGCTAGAGATAAAAGAGTGCTCCAATTCCAGTGAGAAGAAAGAGTAGGGAAGTGAGTTCACTACCCTGTCAGTTTTCACATCAAGGCATTCACTTAATTCTGAAGTTTCCCAGTGTTGGAGGTTGAGACACTATGTGGGTAGCCTCAAAAATTAAGACAAGTCTCAATAATCTGAGGGGAAAATAATTAGTTTTCAAGAACTACCAGTGGGAGAGACCCCACTGGTGATCATGCCAGACTCTGAGTTAGAACATGTAGGAGGGTACACCTTAGAAGAAGTGGCAGCTTCAGAGGCAGAGGTAAGTTTACTCCTTACTAATGAACTTCGAGCCCTGTCATCTTCTTACCTATCATTTAATTTTCCTGTTCTATCTGCATGAGCAGAGGAAAGGTTGAAGGTCTCTAGAAAAAATATAATGAGAAAAGTCTACAATTTTTCAAATACAATGCTCAGAATTTATTATAAAAATATGTAAAGACACAGATAGGGACTGAAATTCAAAAGAAAATCAGATATAAACAGACTCAGTAGTAAACCTGACATTGTATTTATAAGAACAAATTAAAAATAGGTATAATTAGTATATTTTAAATATAGGGTAAAATATATAATCTGAAAATCCTATCTTGACAAATGACTCTGGCAGCAGAATGGACACAACAGAAAAAGGAATTCGTGTATTGAAAGAAACTGAAAGGCAGAGTAATAGAAAGTATTCATACTGAAGCACATAGAGAAACTAGAGATTAGAAAAAGATCGTAAGTGATATATGAAACAAAGTTAAAAGGTCTAGCATATGGGCTTCCCTGGTGGCTCAGTGGTTGAGGGTTTACCTGCCCGTGCAAGGGACATGGGTTCATGCACTGGTCTGGGAAGATCCCACATGCCGCGGAGCAGCTGGGACCGTAAGCCATGGCCACTGAGCCTGCACGTCCGGAGCCTGCATTCTGCAACGGGAGAGGCCACAAGAGTGAGAGGCCTGCATACCGCAAAAAAAAAAAAAAAAAAGTATAGCATATTTTTAAACAGAGTCAACGGAGGAGAGAAGGGAATAGAGCAAAATCAATATTTCAAGAAATATAGGCCAAGAATTTTCTAAAACCAAATACTAGCACCAAGCCACAGGTGCAATAAATTCTGTTTACTCCAAGCAGTATGAATACAAAGAAATCTACATCTCTGTACATCACAGTAAAACAAGCGAAAATCAAAGATATAAAGTAAATTTTCATAGCAGCTATAAAAAGGGACACATTATGGTTGTGGGAGACACAATAACACTGTTCATAGAAATTCGGAAACCAAAGAACAAAAGCTATTGCCAAATTCGAAAAATCAAAATGCTGAGCATTCTATATTCAGCAAAAATATCGTCATAAATGGAGTTAAAGATTTCAGACAAGCTAAAACTAAGGAACATCATTATCACACCTGCACTTACATAAATACTAGAGTGTTGTTTGGGCATAAAGAGAATCATTCTAGATGGAAGCAGAAGGAGCAGGAAGAAAAGATTATACTTGAATGATAAAATGTGTGGGTGATACATATTGGATATTGGCTATACAAAACAATAACTATAATGTAAAGATTAAATATATGTAGAATTAAAATACACACACACACAAAAAAGATGGGAAGATTTTAACATCATTGAGCATTGCCTAAAGTAATCATTTACATTAGATAAAATGAGTCCAAAATCCATGTTTAATTTTCTATTGCAACCATTTAGTAAATAATGTACATAAACTAAGCTGACCATATAATTTTAAAAGTAATTCAGAAGGAGGTGAGAAAGTGGAGTATATACCAAAACAAACAGTAAGATGGTAGATATAAATATATAAATAAATATGGAACTATTCAATGTCAAAAAAAATACATATTAAATAAAAGGTTAAGATTGTCAGACTGGTATTTTATATTTCTTACCAGAGACACACCTTAAATATTGTAGGTGTATATGTACACAATATATGGAGAGAGAGAGAGAGAGAATCTAAATATTAGAGGTTGGAAAAATATATATAATTCCAGGAAAACACCAACTAAAAGTAAGCTTATGTCCCTATATTACTATATGAAAAAGCAAACTTTAAAGCATTAAGTGTTGCTAGAGAAAAAAAATAAAGGGACATTTTATGATGATACAGATGTATATCCTTCAGGAAGATACAACCATTTGAAATCTGTTTACCTACAGTAACATGGCTTCAAATATATTAAGTAAACATTGAAGTAACTAGAGTAGAAATAAAGCTACATTCATAGTGGAAGATTCAGCATACCTTCCTCAAAGGTGATAAAACAAGCAAACAAATATTAGTAATGATATAGGAGATCCACACAGAAAAAATTAAAAATTCCATCTAATTGTCATATATAGAGCACTGCAAGTAATGACAAAAGAATACACATTCCTCTCAACTACTCATGGTATATATTCCAAAGTTAATTCTATGCTTGTTCAACAATGTGAGCCTCAAGAAATTTCATATGATTCAAGTCATTCAGGATATGTTCTTTGATAGTCAAAGTAATCTAAAAATAATAAAAGAAATAAAACTAGAAAATCTAAGATGTTTAGAAATTAAGTAATTTATTCCACCAAAAAAACCCCTCTGATCAAAAGGAATTATGAAGTTATTGTTATTTTGAACTAAATGATTAAATAAATCACTTCATAGCAAAATTAATGAGATTCATTTAATGCAGGCAAATTTAGAATAATATAGGGAATTTAGTATCTATAGGGAAATTTAGGATCTTAAATTTCATATATTCAAAAGAAAAAAGCCCCCAATATTGTGATATAGCTGTCTATCTCAAGTAATTTTAAAAAAGGTAATTGACCCAAATTGTAAAGAAGGGCAAAAATAAGAATATAAATTAATAAAATAGAAAGTAGAAAATCAACAAAATTAGTTTTAGACTAATAAAAATAACACAAGTCTGGCAAGATTGATGAAGAAAAAAAATAAGAACAGGCACAATTAACCTATATGAAGAATGAAAAGGGATCCGGCACTACATATCTTTTAGATGTTAAAAAGAAATAAGATAATATTAAAAATCCTATAGAATGAATTTGAAAATTTCAGTTAAATGGAAAAACTCCAAGAAATACAGGAGTTAATAATGTAATAAAAAGGTAAAATATTGAAATTGTTTTATATCTATTTAAAAATTGAATCCACATTTAAAACTTACCTTAAAAAGATCTCTAGGCTCAAAATGATTCATCAGTAAAGTTCCTCATATGTTAAAGACAACAGAAAACCAACTTTTATTGGGACAAATCCAGTGTATAGGGAAAGAGAAAATACTTCTGAACTAAAGATAGCATAATCTTAACATCAAACATGATAGTAAAATACAGGAAAGAGAATTTACAGACAAATATTTCCTTTGTAATAAATGCAAAGATTCAAAGCAAAATATTAGTAAGTAGAATACAGTGATATATCAAAAGGATAATGCCTCAGGACCAAGTTAAGTGCAGAATAAAAGTTTGTTATAAAGGTCATAAGCCAGGCCATGTAACTGACAAAATCAATAGGAAAAATAAAAAAGAGGAGAAAGCTATATTATTATGTCAATATATGAAGGTGTTGATAAAATTCAGCACTCATGTAAGTTAAAATCTCTCAGCAAATAGAAATGGAAAGAACTTCCTAATCTGATAAAGAGTTTTGTGTTAGGCTGCTTCTAAAATGTCTGACAATCATCTCTGCCTTTTTGTACAGTAGTCCCCTATTATCTGCAGTTTCACTTTCCACGGTTTCATGGTCTGAAAATATTAAATAGAAAATTCAAGAAATAAACAAGTCATAAGTTTTAAATTGCTTGCAGTTTTGAGTAGCATATGAAATCTTGAGCTGTTCTTCTTTGTCCTACCCTGGATGTAACTCATGCCTTTGTCCAGCATAACCTGCCAGTCACTTAGTAGCCATCTAGCTTATCAGATGACTGTGGCAGTATCACAGTACTTGTATTCAAGTCACCTTTATTTCACTTAATAATAGTCTCAAAGTATAAAAGCAGTGATGCTAGAAATCCGGATATGTAAAAGAGAAGCTGTAAAATGCTTCCTTTAAGAGAAGAGGTGAAAGTTCTAAACTTCAAGAAAGAAAAAAAATCATATGCTGAGGTTGCTAAGTTTTATGGTAAAAACAAATCTATTCATGAAATTGTGAAGAAGGAAGAAGAAATTTGTGCTAGTTTTGCTGTCACAACTCAAACTGCAAAAGTTATAACCATAGTGCATGAAAAGTGCTTAGTTAAGACGGAAAAGGATTAAATTTGTACAATACGATATTTTGAATGAAAGAGACAACATTCACATAACTTTTATTACAGTATATTGTTATAATTGTTCTATTTTACTATTAGCAATTGTTGTTAATCTCCTACTGTGTTTAACATAAATTAAACTTTATCATAGGTATGTATGTATAGGAAAAAACATAATATAGGGTCTAGTTCTATCTGCAGTTTCAAGCATCTACTGTGGGTCTCAGAAAGTATCCCCCATGTTTTGTGTGGGGGCTACTGTATCCACGCCCTTGTATAACACTTTCCATTGTGTGAGAACTTGACCTAGTAACTTCTAACCAATATATTATGGTAAAATAGACAGGATGCTAATTCCAAAGTTAAGATTTAAAAGACTGTGACTCCTATCTCTGTCTTACTTGCTCTCTAGCTTGCTTGCTTTCTCACATTAATGAAGCCTCTACCATTTTGTGAGCTGCCCTATGAAGAGGCCCAAGTAGCTAAGAAATGAGTGGCCAACACCCAGTGAGGAACAGAGGCCCTCAGTCCAACAATCCACTAGGGACTGAATTCTGCCAACAAACAACTGAATGAGCTTGGAATTGGAGCCTGCTTAAGCTGACATTTTGATTGCAGGCACAAGAGAGACCTGAGCCAAAGGATTTAGCTAAATCACACCCAGATTCCTCACGCCAGAAATTGAGAGAAAAGAAGTTTTTTTTTTTAAGTCATTAGGTTATGGCAATAATTCTTAAAGTGAAAACAGATAACAAATTCAAATATCTAAAAAATTAAGAAAAATCTACAGCAATTTTAATAATTAATTGTCAAAATTTTATTCCTGCGATTGAGAGCAAACAAGAGTACTTGTTATCACCACTTTATTTAGAGATCATTTTTATAGGAAATTCTAGGTAGATAATAAGCTATTTTAAAAAGTAATTTTACATGTTTCAAAAACATTGAAAATTTAGATATAAATGCAATAAAATGTGCCTAAACCTCTACAGTAAAAATTACAAAACATTATTGAAAAAAATTAAAATCGTAATGAAATGATAGAATAGACCATGTTCATGGGTTATAAGAATCAATACATTTAGAATGATAATTCCTCCTAAAGTCATCTATGGATTCATTGAGAAATACCAATTAAAGGTCCAGGTGGATTATTTTTTTTCCTTTTTTCTCTTTTTTTTCTTTTTTTTTTTTACATCTTTATTGGAGTATAATTGCGTTACAATGGTGTGTTAGTTTCTGCTTTATAACAAAGTGAATCAGTTATACATATACATATATCCCCATAACTCTTCCCTCTAGCATCTCCCTCCCTCCCACCTTCCCTATCCCACCCTTCTAGCTGGTCACAAAGCACCAAGCTGATCTCCCTGTGCTATGCAGATGCTTCCCACTAGCTATCTATTTTACATTTGGTAGTGTATATATGTCCATGCCACTCTCTCACTTTGTCCCAGCTTACCCTTCCCCCTCCCATACCCTCAAGTCCATTCTCTAGAAATTCTGCATCTTTATTCCCGTCTGGCCCCTAGGTTCTTCATGACCATTGTTTTTCTGTTTTTTAGATTCCATATATATATATATATATATATATATATATATATATATATATGTGTTAGCATACAGTATTTGTTTTTCTCTTTCTGAATTACTTCACTCTGTGTGACAGACTCTAGGTCCACCCACCTCACTACAAGTAGCCCTGACAAGCTGATTTTAAAATTTATATGGAAGAGTAAAAGGCTAAGAATAGCCAAGGATAAGAATTTAAAAAATGGAGAGTTTACACTATCAGATCTCAAAGCTTATTTTAAACTACGTAATTAAACTTTGCAGTGCTGGGGAAAGGATAAATACATAGATCAGAATAGAGCTCACGTACAGATCATATACGGACATTTGATTTGAGAAAATATGGCGCTGCAGTACAGTGAAGAAAGGAAGGTCTTTTCAACAAAAGATTGAAAATGTTTAATTGTATATCCATATGAAAATATATGACCCTTTTCCCCTACCTCACACCATAAACAAAAATCAATTCCATAATTTTATCAGCAAATATTTCTTAACTGAACACACACACATACTCATACACCGCAAATATTAATCATAAAGGAAATTTTTTGAAAAATTGGATGACATTAAATCTTTCCTGTGATTTAAGTGATTATTATTAACAGAGTTAAATGTAAACTCAAGATAGGAAGAAAAAAACACACAAAACATAAATTTGGCAAAGGATTGATATACAGAATAGAGTAAGAATTCTTACCTATCAAGGAGAAAACAACAAACTTTACAAAAGTATATCCAAATAAGAAAAAAAATCCCATATACATGCAATTACATGGATGACTCTAATCAACGAATATTAAGCAAAATAAGCCAAGTTGAAATATGCACATATTGTAATGTCCCATCCATAGAAAGTTTCATAATAGGAAAAAACTAATTTAAGGTGTTTGTTTGAAATTAGGAGAGTCATTATCCTTGATGTGCTAATTAGTAACTGGAAGAAAGCACAATGAGGATTCTGGGGTTTTAATAATATTTCAATAGGGAGGGTGGGAGGAAGATGCAAGAGGGAGGAGATATGGGGATGTATGTCTATGTATAGCTGATTCACTTTGTTATAAAGCAGAAACTGGCACACCATTGTAAATCAATTATACTCCAATAAAGATGTTTAAAAAAATGAATAATAATAATAATAATAAAATAAAAAAATAATATTCTATTATTTAGCCTACCACTGATTAAATTAGTATGTTCAATGCATAAAATTCAGCAGCTGTACACTTAGCCTTTGTAATTTTTATAGCTGTTCTCTGTATGATATACTTAATAAATAGATTATCATTCAAAGTATATAAATTCTAAACAAAATTGCAAGTTTTTCCACCCCAAATAACTTTTAATCCAAGATTACTATTCACCATAGCTTCTGGTGAGGCTGAGTCAAAGTGACACAAGGTTTATAAATGTTGTTCAGAAGTATCTTGCTTATGTGTGAATTTGTAAAGAGGATAATTTTACTTTTGGTACACACAGACACACACACACAAACATGCACTTACACATCTGTAATTGGAAATTTAAATTACATAGTTAACATTTCTCCCGGCCTTACAAGACCTAGGAAGTAAGGATGGGATAGGGTTATAATAAAAATTACAAATGCAATAACAATTTCTGAACCTCAAGTCTCTATCCGAAATTTAAGTCGTCCCAGCTCTGTGCAATGTTGTCCTCAGTAATCCCTTCAAGTTATGTCCTGTAGTCCCCAGGTGTTCTTGTCATCTTACGAAAGCTCTGTCAGCTCAGTTCCCATCTATTATTTTCTTCCTTGTCTCTTCTTTTAGCAAAGCCTGCTGCAGAGGCATGTGCGGCCCATAAAATTTCATAACATCACACACAGGGGTCACAGCTTCAGCTGGCACTCATTCTTAAATGCTCTAAGTCTTCCCCACTGTGTGAAAGCCACCATACTGTGACGAACTAACCATGCCTGACTCTACTCTGATGTACTAGGGTCCAGGGGGTATCAATGCCCCTGTCATTTTTGCAGATGCACAGTGTTGGATTTTTGTGCCATGATTCAGGACTTACCATCTGGATTTAGGGGCAATAATAAAAATTTACATGGACAGTAGCCTCAATAGTTAAAAATAAAACAAACAAAAATCTCCAATACTTGCAGCAAACTCCATGGATGCATGGCATGTATTTTGTTAAAAAATATGAATTGAGAGAAAATAACATTTAAAAATGTTTAAGTGCAGTGCTTGGACATTTCAGGGACATAATTGAAAGGATGTATGTGTGAATTCTATATACAAATATTTATAGAAAATTTTCAGTGCTCATTTTTCCATCTTTACTATATTTCATATTGTACTACACTCAAAAGTTAAAGCTAAAAAGAAAGGATTAAAAAGTAGCAAAGGGAAGAGATTATTAGCTCTACAATTTGATATCAATATAGTAAAGTAATATATTCTAAAATCTCCATTCTGAAACAACTGGAAAAAATATCAATTCTGGGGAATTCTCTGAAAGTAAATGCAATTCATTACTACTGTATTGATTATTGATTTTTAATCATGCTTGAAATAAGAAGATGAAAATAATGATAATAATGTAAAATTTAAATAATAAAAGTAAATTACAATAGTTGTTCTAATGGTGAATTAAATGATTATGGTAAGAAATGCTTCAGGAAAAATAAAATTGTTAAGTATATGAAAATATGTGTGACTGAAGATGGTTGACAGAGAGTAGTTATGCCAAAGAAGAATTTCCCAAAACTGTCTATCCCAAGAAACTTCCAGAGTATCTCACTTGTCAAATTGCCTGAAAATATCAAGACTGACTGACAAGACTCTTTGTGACCAAAGGTTACAAATTTACTAGTTATCAGGTTTCTCTAAGAGGCTGAAATATTCGAAATATTCTAAAATCAGTATAATTGTTAACTCTTCAAAAATGCCAAACAGTCGAATGGTTGAAGCAAGATAAAGCTATCAAGAAATGATAGCTTGTACCATGCCACAAAATTGTATGAGAAGAACCATTGAAAATGAAACTTTTTGGAGATATTTCATTGGAATTACAAACTCTCATTATTTTTATTTTCCAGTAAAGCCAGTCATCCCAATAAACTTACCAACTAACATAGCTTCAGAGCTAGCAGATTAGATCAGGATCACCATAAAGGGCTATACTAGATGTGACTTAAATGAGGCTGACCCATGAGGAGGGTGAATTGGGGCTGAAATCAAGTTTTACCTTTCATATCTCTCACACAGCTGTGTTATCAAGGATAGGCATGCTCCCACAAGAAAGTGGGCATCCTTAGAATTAGCTCTAAGGTAGAGGCTAGGGTGGCCAGGCGGGGATATCTTGAAAGTGTGTGTGTGTGTGTTATGGATGATTAAGGATGAATTCAGTAAGTTGCATTGAAAGCTCTATTTCAAATATCTCCCATATGCATAAAAATGTGGTAAATAAAATCTTAGTATCTAATAAAGTAGGAAAAATGTTTTCATGATTTTCACTTTGGAAAACCAGAAAGGAAACATTTCATCAAATGATAATTTACAGAGTTGTATATTTCACTTCTTCCCATTCTCTACCAACCTCCTTGTGACACTTACAAAGGTTATAAGTGACATGAGCTTATTTAAAATATTCCCTAACTTAATTTCTAACTGAACAAATTGCTAACTTAACCTCTCTCTCCTGTTTCTAGATGAACTGATATGACTTTTATTCAGTTCTTTAAATCAAATGTCATCCACTCTATGTCATGTTCTACAAGGCTAGGAGAAATTCAGTCTTGATAACTCCATCCCCATTTTTAGGTCCTGAAAGTGTGCTCAGAAGTCTCCACAACTTAGAGCTTCAGGCAGGTCTCCCAGGTCTTTTACCCACACTGGTTATACAGATACATTCATTGTCCATGACACCATGATTTCCGAAAGGCTGGTAGTAAAGCCTACAGCTGTTTGACAATGTAGATATTTGCCGAGTCAAGGGTTCTTTCTCCACACAGTCATTCTTCTCTATGGCCCCGCCATATCCCTAAGGACCTTCAAAGTAGAGGTACAGTTCATTCTGAGAACTGTGAGTCCCTTCCCATGCTTTCCAGACCAAAGAATGTACTTCTTCCCCAAGGACAGGCACAGCAGTCTTTGGGGCCCCAAGTATTCATTCATCTCTGTTTACCCTCTGAGAAAATTTTGCTTAATCTTCTAAATGAGGAATTAGGAAAACAGATGCTAAGAAGGGAACTTCTTCAGGAAGATTGTATATTTTAAATAATGTAAATGTGTTTCAAAACAAACAAAAAATGACATGCTTTTTTATCTGATAACAAGGAGGAAGAAAATAACACAAGCTAAAAAATACGAAATAGTATTTTAATAAATTATCTTGTCATTCTCATACAGGAAACTTTACTGCAAAAAAAAATCATTTCTCATTCTGAGATTTTTTTTTAAAGCACAGAATAAAGTAGAATTCTCAGGGCAATACCTCTTTCACACAGTTGCTAATCACTTCAGTGTTGTTTTATTTGTTTTTCTTGTTTCATTGCGTACAAATCTGTGGGGGTAAGCAGTGGTGATTTGGCTCCTGGCTTAATGCCTCCAATAAATTCTTTAGTCATAGAACTCTTCCCAGTTTTTCAGCCTACAAGGTTGGAGGAAGACTGTATGTTGTAAAATTTGAGGATCCTTTCCAATCTTTCCCTGGATACCAGCCTATCGTTAGAAGGCATAACAAGAAGTCCTGCCAAGATCACTATGAGGGTCTCCCAACAAAAGCAACCATCATCCAATGAATGATTTAACCATTTTTATTTCCCCTTAATGATTGATCTTAATGAAATTGGAGTACTGCGATAGTGGTGACACCTTGATTCTTCTGGTGTGGGATGAAGCTGTCCCTTTTGCAGACCTATTACATAGGTTCAATATACAGTGAGTGGCTAGATGTATGGATAAATGGGTGGATGTTCCAAGATGGAGAGTATCTGCTGGTTGTTTGAGAAGAGGTTAAGCCTTCATTCTTATCTGGATGAATGTGCCACAAAATGTATAAACATCTTCTGGAGAAAATAACTCAAATCCAATATTGTGGAAGTAAAACCTAGCTTCAATTAGAGTTATTTATCAAGTATATATAAAGCACAACTAGAAACTGATTTGCTGCTGAAAGAGCATATTATGACAACCCAAATATGCCACCTTGGTACATTGATTATTTTGAGCTATATACACTTTTAAAAAAGTAAATGAGGAGAAAGAGGATTTATCTGAACTCCTCGTATCTGCTTAAAGACAGATCCTCCAAAAGGAATTCAAAGATCATAAATCCCCTCCTTGGGAGCTTCATCAACCAGGGAAGATTGATGAGTAGACTAAGTTAAGACCATAGCCAAACTTTGTCACAAACTATCATACCTCCCATCTATTCTTATAAGAGCCCATTCATCTTTCCTAAAAATCATTTACTCTCACCTAAGAAACCTACATTCCCCTTCCCTTTCCCCATTAAGATGTTATTTAATCTTCAGTTCTAAAGACATCTCTTTGAGTTATTCATCTTTCCCTGGGCATCTCTCATGTATACATGAGGAATACATGTTAATAAACTTCTGTTTGTTTTTCACTTGTTAATCTATCTTTTATTATAGGAGTCTCAGATAAGGACTCAAAGGGTAGAGAGAAAACTTATTTTCCTCCCCTCCACACTTTAAATTCATCCAGAGGAAAAATGGCCTATTCAACAACCTCAACTGAACATCTGCCTTTTATTAGCCAGGAATATTTTTAGGTACCCAAATGGCTTAGTTTGGAAGGGTAAAAGTTTCATAAATGTGTTCAACAGGATGTGCCAGGTGATGCCATCATATAAACACACAAATCTCAGTGGCTCAGCACAATATAGTACATGTGTCACTCAACTACACATTCAAAGATGATCAGGTGGAGGCTTTGCTTCATGTAATCATTCAAGGTCTCAATCTGACAGATATGCCACCATCTTGTAGCTTCAAACATGTAGCATCCTTTGACACCATGGTTGGGGATCCTGTGTCCACACTTAGAGTGACACACAACATTTCCCTTCACAGATCATTGACCAGAACTAGTCATATGGCCTCAACTAATTACAAGAGGTCAGGGAAGTGAACTCTTCCTTTGTTCCCAGAAAAGAACTTGATATAAATGGGCTCTAGAAATGAAGCAGATCACTCTAACCCTGTGTGTCATATGCAGTAAATAACAAAATTGTGCTTATAGACCTGAACATATACCTCAGCATTAATTTTTGCATGCTATATAAGTTGTACCAATTACTTTATCTCCCTGACTCTGCTTACCCATCTAAAAGTGGAAACAATTGATCCTCATGATTATTGTGATGATTATATAAAATAATGGAATATCTTAAGACCTGACACACAGAAGCTTTTCAACAAATGGTGGTAGTATTAGTTTTTCTTATAATATATAGCACAACAGAGTCAATCACTCACTGTTGAGTGCAGTCATCATCCTTAGCTATATAATAAATTTACCTGAAGACCTTAAAAAATAATCACGCCTGGACCCTACCCTCAGATTCTTATAGGAGTGAAGCCAAAGCATTAGTATTTTTCAAAGTTACCAGTTTATTTCAGCATAATAACAGGGTTAGATACCTCTCTAGTAAGATGAAAACTAAAGTAGACATATATGGTTGACATTAATTAATTGTCTTTCTCAAAGATTCTTTATGTTTTTAAACATACAACTCAGCAACACACTACACTTTTTGAAGAGGGAAATAACCATGTTTTCCACAGTGCAATATTTTGCTATTATAGTTTAACAATCACATTTGTTCTTACAGCAAAAAAGTAAGAACGTAGATGATATATAAAAAAATTTTCTCATGGTGGAGTAAGAATTTAAAAAAATCCATAGAAATAAAATATCTAGATATAGAGTAGCTAAAGAAAGCAGAGGCATCACCTTGAAGTGCAATATCTATTTCAAATTAAACAAGAGATCTAGGTTACATTTCAAACATACCCTCAATAAAAGACTCTCAGAACATTTTTTTGATGGAGATATACTAATGAGAAAAAAAAATGTTACCTTAAAGTCTACACTGGCACAAACGATAAGAGAGCATTATATTCAATAGCCTAGGACATAAAACATACTTGACTAATTATTCACAAGCTGAAAATGCTACTATTTATTTTGTTAAAGAAGGAGAAACAAAGCATTGATGGCAAAAGTACAAACTACACTTTAACATAACAGTTTGGGAAGCCACTTTAAAATTGTGATTCTGCATATAAACATAATCTAATTAATTGATAATACTCCTCTCCCTTAGTCTCTTTTCTAAAACTAAGGATTCTAAAGCATATACCTGCACCCTATGACTGGCATATTTATGCAATCCATCCCCATCTCATCCATGCTACACTTTGATACTTGCTTCGTGAATGAGCAAGCTATTCAGAGTATGAAAGTATTTTCCCTGGAGTACTCACATGAGGATATAACTTCCTGACCTTAGGCAAAACATGACAAAAGCTACACCATGTATTATTCTTTTCTTTCACTAGTTAATTGATTTAGGATTTAAATCAACAAATGTAATGAACACTTATTATATATAAAGCAACATATTTACTATTTTATTGTTTTAAATATTTATTTATTAAAAACTTCTTAATGGGTTATTATATTTAAAGTGTCTAAATATATATTCGTGTATAAATGTATAAGTATATATATTTACATATTTAAATATTATATATTCTTTAAATATATATATAATATTTAAATATGTAAATATATATAATACACATTTATACACGAATATATATTTAGGCACTTTAAATATATATATATAAAATACATAAATAAGCATCTATCCATCTGTCACCAAATATTTATTGAATACTTAGTATATTCAAAGCACTAGTATCTTGCGCTATTTTTGTCATTTTTTTCTGTTTGGTTGTTGTTGTTTACTCTTTCAATTGTTCCTAAATTATTGGAGTGGTCTAACAAAAGGAAAATACTAACTTAATCATAGAGACATAAAGGTGAAAGTAAGTATGCATGAAATATTTTTACAGCAATAAAATTGCTTGAATATGTAGAGAAGGGCAAAGGTAGAGTGCAAATAATCTTTAAATGTGTCAATAAACATAAAATAATGGCAAGCAGTTGTTATACAGACTTATGAAGACAGACATATACAGACTTATGAAGAAACAATAAAAATGTAAAATGAAATAGTAAATATGTATATTGAATCTAATTCAATTTAAACGTACAGTGCAGTTTGAACATATAATGAAGAAAAATTATGGGAAAGGAATTATGAATAGCAAAGATAAATACCAGCATGAAAAATGATATATTATAATAGTGTGATGGGCTAATTGTTTGTTTAATTGTTATTTGTGTATGTAGGAGCCAAAGGGTGCAATTGTTAGAAAAGATTTCAAACCATACATGACTTACAATTCAGATTCTGCCACTTGGAACTCTACAGCTATGGAAATCCTTGAAATCCTTTTGCCACAGGGTACTTAGTTATACAATGAAGATTATAGTACTATCTATTTCATAACTTTGTGAGGATTAAAAGGTGCAATTGTTTGGACTATAGTACATGGTCAATAGATAAATGTGGATAATAATACAATAAAATAATAATAACCATAGTGAATGTGAAGCTAATAAACAGAAAGACAAACAATGTGGACACTTAAGTGTTTATAAGGTCAAGCACTAAATGTAAAAGTTATTGCCCTGGATCTCCTAAAGAGTAAAGACTAGGGCTTCCCTGATGGTGCAGTGGTTGAGAGTCTGCCTGCCGATGCAGGGGACACAGGTTCGTGCCCCAGACAGGGAAGATCCCACATGCCGTGGAGAAGCTGAGCCCGTGAGCCATGGCTGCTGAGCCTTCACATCCGGAGCCTGTGTTCTGCAATGGGAGAGGCCACAACAGTGAGAGGCCCACGTACCGCAAAAAAAAATGAGTAGAGACTTGAAGTTTAATAAGTCCAATTAAAGAATAGAAATAATGATTGTAATAAAACAGTTTGATAGAAGGTAGCATTATTGAAATCCCCATAGCTAATATTAATAGAACAGTCATGAGTATAGTTTGACCAATATTAACACACTGACATTGTTTTTAGATATTTCAAGTTGAATTGAGACTTTTGAAAATTTTTCAAGACTATCTTTTCACCCTTTTCTATTTTAAGTATGCTATTATGAAAGGAAAAATAACTGTTTGCTAAGGAATAAAAAGCTAAAAATTTAAAAACATGATTTTGATTAAATGGACATTATTGACTTTTTTTTTCTTCAAACAATGATAATTAATGCCTGTGTTTGGAGTAGAAAAAGTTATTTTCAGCTGAACCCTTATTGATTTTACTAGAAGATTCAGAGTGTTATTTTCAAGGACTCTATTGTCTTTTCTCTAAAAATTAAATATGGATATATTTTAAATGTATGCCCTGTAGCCTTTTGTTTCTCTTTACTGTTTAGTGCCTGTTTGATAAAAGATTAGGCTTTGTGTCAGTGAGAAAACTATGCTTCATAGCAGCTATTTCTAACAATGTGTGACTACAGAGTGGTAACAGAGGTAAGTTATACTCAGTCTTTGCTCTTAAAAATTTCTTAATATACTACAAATATAGTGCTATATTGAAATAATACATCACATATATGCTTTAATTTTAAAAAAATATTCAGTAAAATTATGGTCAGTATGTTAGACTGAATTAGTGGTCTTTCAAATCTTCATTTTAAACACATAGAAATTTACAAACTACAATAAACATAGATTTAAAATAAGAATCAAGAAAAAAGCAAAGAAAGAAAAATCTCAGGTTCCAATCATGAAGAGAAACATCTTTATTGCAACCAACCAGAATACTGATATAAAAGAACCCATATAAAACAGTATATAATAAACAAGCTAGTTGGGAAACATGCATAACTCTTCTGCAGTATAGACTTGGAACTGAACCCCAAAAACCTAGATAAAAGAAAAGGTTAGGCTATTCCATTGTAAAAGAGAGATTAAATATATATGGCACATTGATCCAGGAATATTGAATAGACATAGGCCACTGACCTAGGGCTATGAGGGAAATAAGAGGCACCTGAAAACAGACTATCCCATTCCCTATTCTTATGACATGCAAAAAATTCAAGCCAATAAATTAACACAAATCTGGTGTGAAATGTATGCAATAATAATACCTGAAAAAAAATATATTTACTACCTTCACCTTGCATTCCTTCTAGGTTAATGTTTCTTCACTCATGGATACAGTGTCTCTTCATGTTAAAAAACAAAGTTAATCAAAAGTAGAATGGATACATAAATTATGATATATTCATACAAGAGATTACTATATAGAAATGAAAACTATAGGCAACAATTTCAAAGAAAAACATGGATTATTATTTAAAACATAATATTATCATAATTAAGCAAAGAAACTCATAATATTGAGGAAAGAATGCATACTGCATGAATCTAATTCTACAATGTGTTTTTCTTAATGGAAAGTTAAACAATAGAGTTTAGGGTTGCAGAGTTATAAGGTAAATTTTCAAGAAAATAAACTGATTACCACACAAGTAAGCTTGTAGTAACTCTTAGGGTATACCAGTGTTGTGATTGGGTTGTAATAAGAAAAATAAAAAATTTGAAAAACAGTAACCTAGGTAGAGCTTTTAAAAGGCAATGATAAAGTCTCTCACTTCTGGAAGGATGAAGGAGGCATACTTTTCCCTATTTCTCCTGCTAAGTACAACAAAAGGCCCTGAACATTATACATAGAATAAACAAAAGAAAATTATTGAAAGGTGAAAAAAAGAAGACATACTTGCTAGGGATAAGTATGGTGACTGGAAGAACAAAAGAATATTCACTCCCTGGGTTTTACTTTTGTCTCATATATCCCAGACTTGGTATTAAAGAAGTTTGCCATCTAAAAAGGCCAACAGGCACAGACAAAAAAGTGCCTAACAAGAACTGAAAGGAGCAAGAAAGGAGGAACATAGAAAGCTGTACAATTTTTAGATAATAACACTTCTACTCCAGTCAAATACCACAGAAGAAACTCTGGCTCTCCCATACCTGGTCCACCAAAGGACAAGTGGAAACCTAGACTTTTCCCCTGGTAAGAATGTAAAGAGGCGCACAAACCTTGGTAGGGGGAATGATAGAGGTCAAGTAGGGAGCTAGGAATTTCATCACTGTTGGCTAATAACAAGCCTCCCGCCCTATGGTGTCAGTGAAAACCATGTAGGGAGCCTAGACTACCACTCCCAGCAGTAATGAGGAACATTCCACCTTGGGTGTCAAGAGAAGGTGAAAGGAGAACTTAAACTTCTGTCTCTATCTGGTGATGACAAAGTGATTCCTCCCATTCTTTCCAGTATATTAGAGAAAGCCAGCTCAAAAAGCTTAAATATGTTCAAGGATCTCATAACATAATATGAATATGCCCAGGTTTCAGTTGAAAATCACTCACTATACAAACAGCCAGAAAGATCTAAACTTGAATGAACATAGGCAACAAAGAGATGTCAACATTGAGATGGCAGAGATGTCAGAATTATCTGACAAAGATTTTAAAGCAGCATCAATAATAATGCTTCAATTTTCTATTATGAACATGCTTGAAACTAATGAAAAAATTTTAAAAATCTCAGCAAAGAAAAAGTCTTGGTTGAAAACAAAAGGATGAAATTTTTAAAACTGAAAAATAGAGTAACTAGAATATACAGTTCAGTACAGTCCAATATTAGAATAAAGGCATCAGAAGAAAGGATTACTGAACTGAAAGATAAAACAATAGAAAGTTTGGAAGAAACAACACAATCTGAACAATAGAGCAAATGCAGATTTTAACAAAAAGAACAGAGACTCAGGGGCCTGTAGTAGTGTATAAAATTATCTAATATTTGTATCATTGGAGTCCAAAAATATGAAGAGAAAGTGTCTGGGTGAAGAGTACTAAAAGAGGTGGAGTGGTCGAGATGGCAAAGTAGGAAGATCCTGAACTTACCTTCTCCCACAGGCACATCAATATTACAACTATTTACAGAGTAACTATCAATGAGAACGACCAGAAGACAAGCAGAAAAGAACTTCTACAACTAAAAATGTAAAGAGGAACCACAATGAGAGGGGTTGGAGGACTGGAGGTGTTATATAGTCTAGACTCATACCCTTGGATAAGCGACCCACAGATTTGAAGATAATCACAATTGCAGAGGTTCTTACCAAGGAATGAAGGGTCCAAGCCCCACACTGGGCTCCCTAGCCCAGGGGTTCTGCACCAGGAAGATAAGTGCCAGAATATCTGGCTTTGAAGGCCAGTGGGACTTGCTTTTGCGAGAGTTGGAAGGTTGTAGGAAACAGACTCCATCTTAAAGGGCACACACAAAATCTCACATGCTCTGAGACCCAGGGAAGAAGCAATAACTTGAAAGGAGCATGGGTCAAAACTGCATTCTGATCTTGGAGAGCTTCCCAGAGAGGCAGGATGCAGCTGGGGCTCACCCTGGGGACATAGACACTGGGGCAGCCATTAACCATACAGACACTGTGCTGGCAAGTGCCATTTTGGAGACCTTCCTTTAACTCACTAATGGCCAGGATCTGGCCACCAGCCAGTCTGCATCAGTCCTGGGGCCTGTCATGACAAGCAGCCAGCTGCATGGGGACACAGTTCCACCCACCAGCAAGACTTCAGTAGCCATAATCCATCCCTCATCCGTAAGCTGCCTTGGGATGTGGCCCTTCCCACCAGGAAGTCCAGTACAAGGCCCCCATCCAGTAGTGGGCCTAGACCAGCTCCAAGACCCTGGGACCACCCCTGCCAGCTACCTCAGGATTCAGCTCCCTCCACTGGTAGGCCAGGACTACCCTTGAGGCCAGCTTAACCCAACAGTGGGTATGCAACAGCCCCAGGATGCTCTGGGGCTTTGACCAGTTCACCAGCAGGCAAATACCAGCTCCAGGACAAACCAGCATGCACATCTGGCTACCCCGTAACCTGGCTCTGCCCTCCTTCAGGCCAACATCAGCCTGGGACACTCCAATCCCTATAGCCAGCCACCCCAGGACATGGTTCCACCACCAGTGGGCCAGCCCTAACCCTGGGATAGGCAGGGCTGCAGCTAGCTACATCAGGACCCAGCCCTGCCCAACAGAAAACTAGCAGCCTCTGCACTAGGTAGGGTCTGGCAGCCACTGAGCCAGGGTGTAACCTCTCTTATGAGCATGCCCACAGTAGTCAGCCCTGCTACAACAGAAAGGCCCTAACAGTCCACATAGGGAGAAGTCCTAGGGTGTATAGTCCTGCCAAACAGAAGGGAGTGTGTTTCTGGGCACCATAAAATGTCTCCTACATAAGGCCACTTCTCCAAGAATGGGAAATGTAAATATCCTACCTAATAGATAGAAATAAAAACTGAATCAGGTAAAAAGAGGTGACAGGGGAATATTTTTTTAAACAAAGGAACAAGATAAAACTCCAAAAAGAAGAGTTAAATGAAGGGGAGATAATCAATCTACTCAATAAAAAGTTTAAAGTAATGGTCATAAAGATGCTCACTGAACTTGGGAAAAGAATGGGTAAACACAGCTAGAAGTTTAACAAAGAGTTAGAAAATATAAAGAAGAAACACACAGAGTTTAAGAATACAATAACTGAAATTAAAAATACAATAGAAAGAATCAAATGTGGATTAGATGATACATAGGAACAGATCCGAGAATTGAAACACAGAGTAGTGGAAATCACTTAAGCTGAAGAGTAAAAAGAAAAAAAAAAATAGGACAGTGTAAGAGACCTCTGGGGCAACATTAAGTGTACTATCATTTGCATTATAGGGGTCTCAGAAGGGGAAGAGAGAAAAAAAAGGAGCAGAGAAAATATTTTAAGACATAATAGCTGAACATTTTCCCACCTGGGTAAGGAAACAGACATCCAAAACCACACCAAGGCACATATTAATTAAAATGGCAAAATTAAAGACAGAATATAAAAGTAGCAAGAGAAATGCAACTGGTAATGTAGAAGGAACTCTCTATAAGACTATCAGCTGACTTTTCTGCAGAAACTCTGCATGAAAGAAGAGACTGGCACAATATATTTAAAGTCATGAAAGGGGGGAAAAAAAAAAAGAAAACTCCAAGTAAGAATACTCTACCTGGCAAGGTTATCATTCATATTTGAAGGGAGAAAATGAGTTTTATAGACACACAAAAGCTAAAAGAGTTCAGCACCATGTAACCAGATTTGTAAGAAATGCTAAAGGGACTTTTTACATATATATATATCTTGCTATATATAAACATCATGATAAACAAAACTGAAAATCTATAATAGATAAACACACACAAAAGAGAAAGGATTCCAAGCATAACTGTGATTTGTGATAGTCATCAAATCACAAGGGAAGAGAATAAGAGAAAAAGAAAGGGACAAAAAGAAAAGAACTACAAAGGCAACCTGAAAACAATTAACAAAATATCAATAATTACATACTTATCAATAATTACTCTAAACATAAGTGGACTATGTGCTCCAATGAAAAAACAAAAAGTGGGTGAATGGATTCAAAAACAAGATTCATACATATGCTGCCTATAAAAGGCTCACTTCAGATCTAAAGATACACAAAGACTGAAAGTAAGGGAATGGAAAAAGATTTTCAGAGCAAATGGAAACAAAAAGAAGGCCATCATAGCACTAATTATATTAGACAAAATAGACTTTAAAACAGACTGTAACAAGAGACAAAGAAGGACATTACATATAGGTAAAGTTGTCAATGCAACAAGAAGAAATCACGTAAGTAGGTATATATGCTCCCAACATAGAAGCACCTAAATACATAAAGCAAGTATTAACAAACTTAGAGGGAGACATTGATAGTAACACAATAATAGTTGGGGACTTTAACACCCACTTACATCAAAGCACAGATCATCCAGGCAGAAAATCAATAAGGAAATGCTGACCTTTAATGACACATTAGATCAGCTGGACTTAATACATATCTACAGGACATTCCATCCAAAAGCAGCAGAATACACATTCTTCTCAATTGCACATGAAACTGTCTCCAATATAGAACATGTGCTGGGCCACAAATTAAGTCTCGTTAAATTTAAGAAAGTTGAAATCATGTCAAGCATCTTTTCAAACTACCCATGACATTTTTCACAGAACTGGAACAAATAATCCTAAAATTTGTATGAAACCATGAAAAGTTGCTGAATGACCAAAGCAATTTTGAGAAAAATGAACAAATGCTCCCTGACTTCAGAATATACTACAAAGCTAAAGCAATCAGAACATTATGGTACTGGCACAAAAACAGACACATAGATAAATGAAACAGAATACAGAGCCCAGAAATAAGCCCATGCACTTAACAGTCAATTAATCTATAACAAAGGAGGCAAATACAATGGGGAAAAAACAGTCTTTTCAATAAGTGGTGTTAGGAAAACTGGGCAGCTACATGTAAAAGAATGAAAATGGACCACTTTCTTGCACCTATACAAAAGTTAACTCAAAATGGATTAAAGACCTAAATGTAAGATCTGAAACCATAAAACTCCTAGAAGACTTAGGCAGTATGCTCTTTGACATAAGTCTAGCAATATTTTTTGGATCTCTCTCCTCAGCAAGGGAAACAAAAGCAAAACTAAACAAATAATACCTAATCAAACTTAACAGCTTTTGCACAGTGAAGGAAACCATCACTAAAACAAAAAGGCAACCTACTGAATGGGAAAATATATTTACAAATGATATGTCAGATAAGGGGTCAATATGAAAAATATATAAAGAACTCATAATTCAATATCAAAAAGCAAACAACCTCAATAAAAAGGGGGCAAAGGACCTGCAGAGGTATTTTTCCAAAGAAGGCATAAAGATGGTAAATAGGCAAGTGAAAAGATGCTTAACATCACTAATCATCACAGAAATGCAAGTCAAAACCACAATGAAGATATAACTTCATACCGTTCAGGATACCTAGTGTCAAAAAGACAAGAAATAACAAGTGTAGGTGAGGCTGTAGATAAAAGGGAACACTTGTGCCCTGTTGGTGGGAATGTAAGTGGGTAAAGCCTCTATGGAAAACAGTATGGAGATTTCTCAAAAATTAAAAAATATAACTAATATACAACCCAGCAATTCCACTCCTGGGTATTTAGCCAAAGAAAACTAAAATGATAATTTGAAAAGATATATGAACCCCTCTGTTCATGGCAGCATTATTTACAGTAGCCAAGATATGGAAGCTCCCTAATTGCCCATCAATAGATGAATAAATAAGAAAGGTGTGGTATTTATATACAATGGAATATTACTCAGCCATAAAATATAATAAAATCTTGCCATTTGTGACAACATGAATGGATCTAGAGGGTATTATGCTATGTGAAATGTCATACAGGGAAAAACAAATATGGTGTGATTTCACTTATATTGTGTGGATTCTAAAAAAACAAAACAAGTGAACAATCATAACAAAAGAAAAACAGTCATAGACACAGAACAAACAGGTGGTTGTCAGAGAGGAGTGGGGTGAAAAGATAAATAGATGAGGGAGATTAAGAGAGACAAACTTTCAGTTACAAAATAAATGAGTCAAGGGATGAAATATATAGTGTGGGAAAAATCATCAATAATAATATAATGTCTTTATTTAGTGATAGATGGTAACTAGACTTATTGTGGTGATCATTTTGTAATGTACAGAAATATTGAATCACTATGTTGTGCACCAGGATCTAACATAGTGTTGTAGGTCTATTATACACCAAAAACAAACAAACTAACTAATAGAAAAAGAGATTAGATTTGTGGCTACCACAGTGGTGGGGGGAAGGATAGGATGATGAGAGTCAAAAGGTACAAACTTCCAGTTATAAGATAAATACATACAAGAAATATAAAGTACAACATGATAACTATAATTTACAGTGTTATATGCAAAAATGAAAGTTGTAAAGAGAAAAAAATCTTAATAGCTCTTATCACAAAGAAATATTTTTCTTTTGTTTTGTATAAGATGATGGATGTTCACTAAACTTATTTTGGTAATCTTTTCATGTTTTCTGTAAGTCTAATCATTTTGTGGTACATCTTAAACTTATACACTTCTGTATGCCAATTATATCTTGATAAAACTGGGAAAATTACTCAAATAAATGATCACTGAAAACATCCCAAATTTGTCAAGAGACATAAACACATAGATGAAAGAAGCTGAGAAAACCTTAATATAAATAAATCCTATGAAATCCACACCAAGACACATCATAATCACATTTCTGTGTGTGTGTTTTTTTTTTTTTGAAGCAAAGAAAACAGTCTGAGGATGACAAGAGGGAAAAAAAAAAACTTATGAGATCTTACCTGTAGAGGAGAAGTAGTTTTTTTTTTGTTTTTTTTTTTTTTTTGTTTTGTTTTTTTTGTGTGGTAAGCGGGCCTCTCACTGTTGTGGCCTCTCCCATTGCGGAGCACAGGCTCCGGGCCTAGCCGCTCTGCAGCACGTGGGATCCTCCCGGACCGGGGCACGAACCCGCGTCCCCCGCATCGGCAGGCGGACTCCCAACCACTGCGCCACCAGGGAAGCCCGAGAAGTAGTTTTAATGACAGTAGATTTCTTGCCAGAACCATGGAAGTTAGAAGTGGCACAATATCAAGAACTGATAAATATTGTCAACCAGAACCAATATCCTAGAAAAATATACTTCTGCAATGAAGAAGAAATCAAAACATTCTCAGGTGAAGGGATACAAAAATAGTTTATCACTAACAGACCTAATGCTAAAGGAATGACTAAAGGAAGTTCTCTAAACAGGAAATGGTAAGAGATGGGAACTTGCAATGCCAGGAAGGAAAGAAAGAGACACAGTAAGTAAAAATATGCATAAATTTGATAGTCTTTCTTTCTCCTCTTGATTTTCTAATTTTTGTTTTATACTTCAAGCAAAAATTATAGCATTGTGTGATGTGGTTCCATATACAGAGAAAACATTTGATAATTATCCTGTAAATGGGGTAAGGTAAAGAGTTGTAGAAAGAGGTAAGCATTCTATACTCCACTCAGACTGGTAAAATAATGATGTTAGAAGACTATGATGTTTTGTATATATACTGAAATACTCAGAACAACCACTAAAAGTAGATATAAAAGGAGATACACTGAACGAAAGTGTAGATAAATTAATATTAAATTCTAAAAAGTGTTCAAGTATGAAAGTAGAAAAAAAGAAGGAAAAATCAGAAAAAAATGAAATGAAAGACTTAATCCTTAACATATCAATAATTACACTGAATATAAAGAGTACAGCTACAATAACTACTAGACAGAAATTGGCAGAATATTTTTAATGGCCCAAATACATCCTCTCTCCAAGACAATAACTTTAATTATGAAATATAGGCAATTTATATTCTATAAAGCAAAAGCATAGAATATATATCATACAAATATTAATCAAACAAAACTATGACTTTTTATATTACTACCAAAGAAAGTAGTTATTAGAGCAAAGAAGATTATGAGAGACAATGTTAAAATGGTCAACCTACTAAGAAGACTTGGCACTCCTAAATATGTATAAGCCAAACAACACAGCTGCAAAATGTATGAAGTGAAAGCTGATAGAACTAAAAGGAGAAATAGACAAATTCACACTTATGGATAGCAAGACTCTTTTCTCAAAAATTGATAAAACAGGGCTTCCCTGGTGGCGCAGTGGTTGGGAGTCCGCCTGCCGATGCAGGGCACACGGTGTTCGAGCCCTGGTCCGGGAAGATCCCACATGCCGCGGAGCGGCTGGGCCCGTGAGCCATGGCCACTGAGCCTGCGCGTCCGGAACCTGTTGCTCCGCAACGGGAGAGGCCGCGATAGTGAGAGGCCCACGCACCACGATGAAGAGTGGCCCCCGCATGCCGCAACTAGAGAAAACCCTTGCACAGAAACGAAGACCCAACACAGCCAAAAATAAATAAGTAAAAAATAAAAATAAAGGAATTCCCTTAAAAAAATTTAAAAAAAAAATTGATAAAACAGGGCTTCCCTGGTGGTGCAGTGGTTGAGAGTCTGCCTGCCGATGCAGGGGATACGGGTTCGTTCCGTGGTCCGGGAAGATCCCACATGCCGTGGAGCGGCTGGGCCCATGAGCCATGGCTGCTGAGCCTGCACGTCTGGAGCCTGTGCTCCACAATGGGAGAGGCCACAACAGTGAGAGGCCTGCGTACCACAAAAAAAAAAAAAAAAAAATTGATAAAACAGATGGAAAATTAGCAAAAATATCAGACAACTTAAAGTCACTATCAAGCAGCAGGATAAAATAGGTATTTATAGAACACTCCACCCAACAAATAGCAGAATACTCAATTTTTTTCAAGTGTGCAAGGACTATATAAAAGACGGATTATATACTGGACCATAAAACAAACCACAACCAACTGAAAATAATTGAAATCATATAAATTGTGTTCTGTAACCACAATGGAATCAGACTAGAAATCAATAAAGTTAACACGAAAATCTGCTGGAATGTAGACAATAAATAATGGACTTCTAAATGACCCATAGGTCAAGGAAGGAAGTCTCAAAGGAAATTTTAAAATCCATTGCTCTATATGAAAATGAAAATACAGCATATAAAAATCTATGGGTCACAGCTATAGCAGTGTCGACAGGGACATTTTAGCTCTAAATGAATATATTGCAAAAAAGGACAAGTCTCAAATCAATAACATAAGCTCACACCTTAAGAACCTAGAAAAAAATACAGCAAAAAATAAACAACAACAGAAAAAAGCAAGCAGAAGAAGGTAAGTAATAAAGGGCCAAAGTCAATGAAACAGAAAAACAATAAAGAAAAATCAATGAAGCAAAGAACTTGTTCTTTGAAGAGATCAATAAAGTTGACAAGTAAGAAAAAAAGAAAAGACACAAATTGTTAATAGTGAGAATAAAACAGATGATATCACTATAGTTATTATAGTTATCAAAAATTAAGGAAATTGAATTTGTAATTTAGAATTTTCCAAAATGGAATTTTCAGGCCCAGATGATTTCATTGAAGAGTTTAACAACTGTTGAAAGAGAAATTAACACCAATTCTACACAATCATTTTAAGAAATGGAAGAAAAAGGATACTTCCTAATTCATTATTTGAAGTTAGTATTATCATGCTACCAAAGTCAAAGTACAAAAAAAAAAAAAAAGAAAGAAAGAAAAGAAAAAGAAAACTACATGAACTACATGTCAATATCTATAATGGATGTAGAGGCAAAACTCCTTAGCAAAATATTACCAAAGCGATAAATATTATTTAGCAATAAACAGGAAGAATTATAAGAAATGATCAAGTGGGGTTTATTCTGGGCATACAAGTCTGGCTGAATATTCAAAAATCAATCAATGTAATACACCCTATTAGGCTAATAAGGGAAGAATGCATGATCATTTCAATCAATGAAAAAATAATTTGATAAAATTCAGCATCCATTTATGATAACAACTATCAGAAAATTAGAACAGAGGAAAGCTTCACTAACTTGAGAAAGAACATTTTAAAAACCCCACAATTAACATTATACTTACTGGTCAAAAAGACTTTTCCACAAGATCAAGAAGTAGGCAAAGATTTCTTCTCTTACCACTCTTATTCAACATAGTACTTGACATTTTAGCAAATGCAATAAGGCAAGAAGGGGAAATAAAAATGCATACCGGTTGGAAAGGAAGAAATAAAACAGTCCCTATTTTCAGATGACATGATTGTCTGCAGAGAACTGCAGTAACCTAAAAAAGAAAACTCCTACAACTGGCTCATTGTGAGTTCAGTAACTTAAGAAGATACAGAACAAATACATACAAATCCATTGTATTTCTCCATATTAGCAATGAGCGCATGGACAATGAAATTTAAAATATCATAGGATTTATAATTGCTGCACCAGAAGAGGTCAAAACATAACTTAAAATATAAAAGTTTAAGAGCAAAACAAATACAAAGTTAACTAGGAAAAAGTTCAAACAAAAAAATTCAAAAAAATTGCTTTTGCAAGGAAATTTTTTAAAATTTCTTATAATCAAAACCACCATAAAGTTTTCTGAGGAACCTGATAAGATTAATATAAAGTGTAAAAGAAGTATAAATGAATAAGAATAACCAAGAGAATTCTGATAAAGAAAATTAATATGTGAAGTTTTGCCTATCAGAATCAAAAATTTTATAAAACTATAACAATTAGGAGAGTGTTGTATTGACTCAAAGAATTACAAATCGGTCAGCGGAACAGAGTAGAGACCCCAGAAACAGTCACATATGGGTGTGCATACTAAGTATATGACAAAAATGATACTACTGAGCAATGAGAGATGATGGAGTCCTTAAAAAATTTAGACTGGTAAAAATGATTATGTGAAAAATAAAATAAAATAATTGGTGAAATACAGACCTATATGTGAAAGGAAACACTTTTAAAAATTGTACACAACAAACAAAATCCACAACCTTTTAGAGAACAACATAAAAAGTATATTTTATTATTTCAGTATAAGTAACACTTGTCAATGAATAAATTTTAAAATGTTAACACTAACAAAAAATCTTGAAACATTCAATTGCATTACATTTAAGCAACCTGGTTTATCAAAAAGTATTATAGACAGAAAATGAAAAAAATTTTTGAGAGAAGATATGTGCAGCACATATATTTGACAAATAATCTGGGTTTGAAAAATGTAAAGGATGGCTATAAAGGGCAAACCTATAAAAATAAGACACGAAACGGCTTCCTCTACCATGAGGTATTATTTCATACTTGATAGATTGACAAAAACAAAGTGTGACTGCCAAATTTAGCAAAAATGTGGAACATGGGATCACTTCTAGGACAGGCATTTCAAGAGGAATTATTAGTTCAATGGGCAGAGGGTAGAGGGCTTATACCCTCTAGAAGCCTGAAGAGAAGTGGCAGCCAAATCATGTATGTCTTTGAATCACGTTGGATTGTATCCAAAGACAATGACGGGCAATTTGAGTATTTTAAGAAAAGTGACTGACCTATCAGTTTCATGTTTTATAAAGAAAATAGTAGGTAGCTTGAAGGGTAAACTAGAGAAGGGTTAGAGAGGAGGCACCCATCAACATCAGAGTGAACAGTAGATGTTTAACAATGGAGAAAATAAGAAATGTTAGTATAAAAGAAATATTATTTTCCTAAACTTAAAGTCTTGACACAGTTACACAGTTAAGTTAGTATTTTTTTACTAATTAAAAATTACATTATTATGTAACAGGAGGAATGAAGAATCCCTGAAGCAGTTTTTAATCATTTTCTTGTTTCCCAATAATAATTTGATTAGAGCCTTGTTACTAACTTAAGAATTTTTAATTGATGGCTTATGGCCTAAAGGATTTCTTAACCAAGTACATTATAAATCTATTGTGCAATTAGTAATAATTTAATGATTCAAGTAACAATTTTCTAAATTATTGCATTTAATAGGTTTCCTAGATTAAGCCTGTTACATTATTTACATTATTTTACATTATTACATTATTTAAAATTTTATTTTGAAACTATAAGCCATCTGCTCCCAACTATAAAGCTTTATAAGATGACTCCCACCTCCAGATAGACTCTATGAATATAGGAAACAATATAATAATTGGATCCTTTTGTTTTTCTTAATCCTAGAATTCAAAATAGTTATTTCCTCTAATTAATATTCATGTACTTTTACATTTCATAGGAATCCCATTTAATTACAAGATTTTGGCAATATATTAGAAACTCTATGACAAGATAGTTGAATAAGGCAAAGAAAACAAACTATTAAGAATTCTTATTTTCACTTTTCTATTTTTCCATTTCACCATGTTAAGCATTTCACCCTCTTTAAGCAGTTTGGTTTAGTCCTTTGGCTTATTATTTGTTAGGGGCAAATTTGTTAGGGGCTGACTGCTACAGTTAGAGAAACCACATTTTCATTGACTATGCCAAAAGCTTGAGGAGGGATGAAGAGAAACATATGGGCATTTTCCTCATGCCACTCTTGCCTCCATCAGGGAGGAAAATCTTTTCTAAAATCTCTGAAGCAGTCTTTATTTATGTGTCATTGCCCTGCCCATAACCAATCCCTAGCAGAGGCATAGGGTCACCAGGGGCAGCTCAGGCAAATCATGACATGTCCCTTGGAGCTGAACACATTACTTCTCAAACAAAACTGATAGTGTGAAGGAATAAAGACTGATGAGTTATCTGCAATAGAAATGATGTTGGCATTATGGGGGAGGTTAACATTTCTTGAAGGCCACCTATGTCACTTATGAAGCTGAAAAATTTCTGTAGGTTAGGGGAGAGGAAGAGAGCAAATCAGGTATTTAAAAAAGAATACTACGGTATGTTTTGTTTCTTCTATTTTATTTAAATGTTAACACCTTCAACATATTTAATATATTTAAATGTTAATTCATTTAAAAACCTGAATTCGATTAACACAATATTTGCAAAAAGATGTTGAAAAAGCAGAAGCTATATGAAACTTTTCAAAAGCTTCTGAATTTTAAATTAATTTAATTGTTTTAGAATGCATGGGTAATTGCAGATATGGATGTAGGTACCTGGGACAAGTTTCAAGGAAATATGCATAAGAGAGATGTATATCTATCGAGGAGAACAGAATTTTCAAAATCTAAGTTTTGGTACAAACAAAGTAGTAAGATAAAAAGTAAATTTGGAAATACTAGGGTGAACTTTTGATGAAATAAACACTGATTAAAGCATTTATTGTATGTCATATTTATTGTTTAGAGAGTTGATACTTTGTACTACTCAGCTCATACTTAGCACACTGCATTCACATGTCCATTCAAAGCTACCCCCTTTCTATTTTATCATACTTTGTTTTATATTATTCCATTTCATTTTAGGAGTGTATTCCCTCCTTTCTTCTGGTCTGCTTCCCTGTACCTCTCCATCCCCATAGCTACCTATTCTCCTTATTTAATATGCCCTGAAATCTTATGAAATCTTATCAAATATGGAGTGTTGTTGAGGGCGTGTGTTTTAATTTATAGACATGATATTTAAATATGAATCATTATTTTGTTCCTCTTTCATTCTTAACACCAATATTTGGAGATATACCCATGCTTCTTTATATGTTTCCAAGTTGTTACTTCTTACCATTTAGAAGTATTCAGCTCACCACATTTTACTTATGTGTTCTCCATGTAATGCTCAGTTTTGAAGCCTGTGACTACTCTTGTTATAAAGAATGATGATGTGATACGCCCTTCCACAAGGGTCAGGTTTTTTTTTACAATTTGCCCATAAGTGAGATTAGTTTGTATATTAGTATACAGTTTGAGACCACTTTAGGGGTTTAGCAGGTGGTATTTAACCAGAGAATTGGGTTAACAAAACTCTTGAAAGGGCTTGAGTAAATAACATCTGGAAAGATTGCTATCAGCTTTCAGAATCCCTCCCAGCTTCCATAGCATCAGGAAGTGGAGGATCTGAAAAACAAACAAAAAACATAAAATACCCTCCAATGTTCATAGATAGGTAACTCACAGGAAGATTTTGAGAAGCTATTGGAAAACTTCACATCTGCTGAGTCCCATATCATTGCCAGCTGCTGTCACAACAGCCCCTTCTACCTTCCACATCACAATGTGACTGCTTCTTGTTGGAGGAATCTTAAAAAGAACTAGGATAGCAATAAATTTTGGAAAATGTATGCCCATACTCCATCTTCTGTGCTACAGAGGAGAATGTAGAAGAGAGTGAAGATTACATTTTTTTCAAAAAGTAATAGTTAGTATGTCAGGATTAAGCATGCATAATTTAGATAAATGTTGCTTTACTGAAGTCTACAAATGGTTGGTTATCTCAAATATTCTTGGTAAAGCCTAAAATTCATCTCCCCATGTCTCTACCATTTACTTGAAATGATGCACATTTTTGTCATTCAAGGTAGATGACAACTAGGATCTTACAATTGTTTTTATCTATATTTCTCTAATTTCTAGTTAGAGGATCTACTCATGTGCTTGTTAGCCATTCTGGCTTGTATGTCTAACAAGTCACTAATATGTATTGATTATCTTCTATTGGTTTCCCTAATTATTTTTCTTTAATTTAGATTTTCTTAGTATTTTTTAGATATTCACCCATTGGCCATTTTAGATGCCATAAATATCTTCTCCCAGTCACATCTGTCTCTTAACATCAATTAACATCTACTGAATAGAAATCATTATTAATTTGGGGTACTTTAAAAAATTACCCCCCTAACCTTTGATATATAGTCCTCCATGTTTTCTTCAATTAGCTTACGATGTTTACCTTTGGGGAACTTTCATTAATATGGTGCTTGATATTGTGATTTTCAATAAAACACAAATAAAAATTGGCTCCTTACTCTGCTCGGCAGTAATGTGACTGCCTGTTTTATGTAATTGAATTTGTAGGCACCGTTTTATAGCATCCTGTTAAGAGTTTTACTGTATCTTCTGAAAGTTTTGATCTGTGCTTATAAATGTGTTTAATGTTTGTTTAATGCTGCTTGACGTCTTTGCTTATTAACCTAGAAATGGATCTGCTGGGCTATACCCCTCTCAAAACTGAGGGTGTTTTCTCTGCACTCTCCCTTTAATAATCATGGAAGAGGGAAACACCCATCAAACTTCTTTTGGCTGGAGGAGAGTAACTTTATGATGGAGGTATGAACTAAAAATAAACTTCCCCCAAGTGGACAGAAATAAAGATGCCATGTGATGTTTCGGTAATACCGATAACACACTCCTCCACACCCCACTCCTTCATGAATACAGCATCTTGGAGGTGGGCGAGAGACTCAGTTACTGTTTAAAGTAGCTGCATGTTAGTTATACACGGATCAATCATTCAGAATGGCAATAAGTACAGAATAAAATAAAAATATTACTATAAAAAAAGTTGAAACCACAATCATGTCCTTAGTTCCCGGACAGAAGTAAAGTTGAAATAGCACCATTTATTTTTTATTTTGGAATTCATTATTTTGCTTTAACAAGAACAAAAATCATATGTATTCATAGCCTTTTCATCTACCCACCCCACTCACTACATATTTTGTCTCCGCCTGCTCAGTCTCTGGGTATTTGCTGTCCCTATTATTGGTAAAAGGAGGGGAAATAGAACTGGCAGAGCCAGGAGGTCTATACTGAGTCATATCGTGAAGCAGAGTTGGTGTAAGAAGAGAAACTAAGAGGATAATGAGAAGGTAGAAAAAGAAGGAATAGAGCGCTAAACAAACCAGAAATATACGTGATCCAAGAGTGGGAATATTTAGAAAATGAGAGCTATTGAGGTGACTGCTGGGCCTGTGAGATGATCAAAGGGGACGTTTGGAAAGGAGATGTGAGACAGAACTGGTAAAAGACTATTAAAAACGTCTGCGTCCGAGGAGGAGATTTGCTCTTTTAATGCTTTACAGAGGCTTAAATACTTAAATTGCCTTTCAATTTTCTAAGCAAGTATGGCGATTATTTAATTATAATTGTGTTCAAACTTGGCTGAGCATAGCTCAGGTTTATATGGGTTCATTTAATTCATTTTACCCTTAGAACAAAAATTTCTAAAATGTAAATGTGCCATTAGGTGATATTCCCTTAACTTATTAAGGTTGTGTGTGCATGCATATGTGTGTGTGTGTAAAACTTTAGAAGAATTAATGGTAATGATAATTTCCCTACTGATTATATGGAACGCTGTGGCACATTGCTGAAGCATATGCTTAATAAGTAATGGAAAAGTCCCTTTTAGAAAATGCTGGCTCAAAAATGTTACCACTGAAGCCTGTATTCCTAAAACCTAAGTAGCTAAATGCTTTCTATACAATTAATTAACATTAGCTATTTTAATGGTTATAAGTAATGAATCAAATCTAGATGTGTGGACACATTATCACTATGGACATAGTGATAAATGTTTTAATCTTAGCACAATTAGCTAAATAATTCTGATTTATAAAACTGACTTTACCCAAAACTAGTGGTTTCTAAAAGGTGGTCCTAGGACTCTGGGGTCCCAAAGACGCTTTTAGGAGGTATATGATATCAAACTATATTCATAACAATGCTAAGATGGTATTTGCTTTTTTTATACTTTCATTCTCTCATGAGTGTACAGTGGAGTTTTCCAGCAGCTAAATCACATTTATATTGCAACAGATTAAATTCAGAAGCAGACATGAGAATCTGTCTTCTATTAAAGCAGATAGTTTTAAAGTTTTGATAAGCATAAAATGATGCTAACTGCTTCACTATTTTTGTTTTAAAAAATGTAGTTATTTTTCATAAAATAGTTATGGTAGCATACAATGGTTCATTATTGCTAGTTTGAAATGGATTATAAATAACTGTTTTTAAGTTTTTCAGTTTTAATTTGTTAAATGGTGAATGTCAATAGATATAATCAACAACAACAACAAAAGGTCTTTGGAACCTTAACATATTTTAAGAGTGCAAAGTGGTCCTGAGACCATAAAGATTGACCACCATCTCAGTCCTTAAAACTTTTAGAGTAAATGTATTTTTCAGAATAGAGAGGCTACTGCTTTTGTTGTTTTTTGGAGTTTCATATATATCTTTGCTAAAGAATTAAAAATAGAAGATGATGAAAAAAGAAGGAAGAAGGACTGATAAAAGGAAGGGAAGACAATAAAGAACACATTGCAAACAGATGTGAAGGAAGCACATTTGCTCTCCATACCTCACATGTCAAATAGACAATGTATCTTCCATAGGAATTAAAAAAAACACAAGAAAGATCAGAAGTCCACTGCCTCTACCCTCAAAATAACATTCATGCCAGACCCTTTGGATAATATGAAGTATGAAAAGTAAAATAAATGGATTTTTAAGATAAAAAAGTATAAATTTCTTATACTCCATTTTTGGAGTCATTAGGGCACAGCACTTTTATTTCATAACTGTTTCTAGTTCTTTCTTAATAAAAAATAAATGCATACAATAATCAAAAACCTTAAAAGTCATTGAGTAATTTTGAGTGTGGAATAGAGATACTGTACCTATGGCAGAGTTAGCATGATTTTATCTTTCAAAAATAAATAAAATTAAACTTTGCTGCAAAACCAAGTTTCCCCAGTACAAATAAAGTCATGGAAAATACTAGTAAGCCTATCATTGTGCCAATCTAATACCAAAGCAGTAAGTCTACTTAGTGCTTATAATGTAGTGTTAGAATGATTTAATGATGCTATTAGTGATATTTGCAGTGATTGGATTGGCATAAATAATTAGTATTTAGGATACAGTTTCTTGGTATAAAAAACACCTAATTCCACTAATTGCCTCTAGTTCTGCTTCTACTAACTGCACATTTGGTACATGCTAATAATCTTATTATCAGTTGTTGCCGAGTTAATTAAAATTCATGTCTATAAGCATAAACCACAATAAAAATATGTATTCTGCTCAGCTTTTTATATATTAAACAAAAAATTTTGGAAGACCAAATTTAACCATTTATCTCCAGAAAATGCAAGAGAATTAAAAAGATGCATAGGCCAAATTAACCTGTAACAAGCTCAAAAGAAGTTGCAGAAATCATTTTGCATTCTCATTATAGGATAATAGTTAAGAATCATGCCAGTCCATTGGTTGGTATGGAAGATACCTCTACTGCTTTCAGAAAGGCACTGTTCATTTTTTTGAGTAAAGGAATATGTCCTTAAAAGACTTTTTTGATTAGGCCTTTTTTCTTCTGAAAACAGCAAAGATATATTTTAATTTGTTCTGTAAGTCCCCCAAATAATCTGAAGTATATTTTCTTTTTGGTTATTATTTTATTACTTCAGATTTAATAAATAATTTCTAAGTCAATGGTATAAATTGCATGAAGGACACTTCTGCTTCCTTTTGTTAGACGGAAATTATATATGATGTCATAATTCTATCTAGCAACAGTGATTTGAGTTTTAAGACTGTATTATTTGTAAATTATTATTTGTGACAATGAGCTTATACTGGACCGTGTTTTACAATTAAGAATGTTCACAGTATATTTTAGTTACATTCATTTGTGTTATTAATAAAGATGTTAGGTATGACTAATCTTAACTGGATTTTACTCAGTTAAGTTAAGGAGAATCACTCTAATTGCAACCAATCTAAATGAGTAAGTATTCCTATGACATTAATTTATTCTGTAAGTGTTCAAACTGCCTGGATCCTCTCAATTGGGAATTGGCAAGTGTCATGTTATTATAAAATGATACACATGCTGCAGTAAGGGCTCTGTGTTATAGTGTGCTTTTTGTTTTAAGAACAAATCATTCTTAAAAATGTAAGAGTAAAGTGGTATGTGTGTATAAACAGAATATTTATATCTATTTTATATATGGGTTAGGCACCAGAAATTGAATTCCTAAAATCTAATCTTCTTTCTAACAACAACAAAGACAACAGCAACAGCAATAGAAAATAATGGTAAGATGATATGTTTGAAAAATCTCTCTTCAGGAAAAAAAACATCCTCAAATCTATTTGTACTATTGACCCCAAGTGAAATTCAGCTAAATAAAGAGTTATACCAGGTGGAACTTCCCCACCCCCCCGCAATTCTTCTCTGCTGTTCTATTTCATTAAAACAAATACATCAAAATTTTGATGATCTGTTCATGTTATCCATTGCTTTTGAAGCACCTTTATATCTGCAACACACCTGTGCATACTCCCAGCCTCTTTAAACCAAATCAAAAATCAGTTTTTCATTCTTATTTTCTTTTAGTTCTTTGAACTTGATGCATTTATACATGCCCCACTTCTTGAAGTTCTCTCCAGCTTTGGCTTCCTTCACATCTTTTTAAGTGGTTCTCCTCCTTCATACATGATATCGCCTTCTCAGCGTCCACTATGGGTTCTTACTTACCTACGACTTTAAAACGGGCTATTCACCAAGGTTCCATCTTTGGGCCTGACCGCTTCATCATTCTCAAGATATAAATCTACTTATTCCATGCATCAGCGACCAACTATACCTGCTCACTTTCAAAGCAAGATCTATGACCTTAAACATAGGTATTCAATTTTATTTGGTACACTTCCTTAAGTATTGCACAGTTGAATCTATATCACTATCTCCAAAATGAACCATTATTTATCTCTAAATACATCCCTTAATGACTGCATCTCAGCTAAAACCACTATTTTTGAACAACTAGAGTTCCCCCTTAGTTCCCCTTAGCACAATGGGCTCAGTGTAATGTCTTATTTACTTATCTACCTCTTCCCATGAAATCTAAGATCTGGGATGGCAGAGTCTGTTTCTTGTTTGTTTTGTTCACCGTGGTATACTAGTTCTGCTCTCCAAGAAGAAAAGAGCTAATGCCCAGTGACTCTTCCCCGTCACCCTCCTGAATGCCCAGTTACTCCGCAAGTCCTCTTGATTCCTCATCCTAAAAGTCTCTGGAATCCACTGCCCTGCCACATTTTTAGTTTCCTCTTTTATGATCTATGGCTACAAAATATTATAACAGCTCCCTATCTGATTTTTCTGCTTCAAGCCTATTCATCTACAGAATTACCTCCTTCTGATTAAAACTTTGCAATGATTCCAGTTCCTTAAGATGATATATAAGTATTTTCTGAATGGAGCTGTTACTTACTTCAATGTCATTTCCTGTTCTGCACTTCCCAGGGGCTGCAGCATCTACCCATATTCATTAACATTCCAGAACACATGAATTTGAGACAGCACACTGTGCTCCTATCACAGAGCTGGAGAGACATAGATATTGATATAGGTATAAATACAGATATCCATACAGATATAGGCATGGATATAGATGTATAGATGTAGATATGGATATAAATGTAGACATAGATACTTTCAGTCACTTGGAGCCAATTCTTCTACTCAGTCTGAGCCAATTCAAATGCATGTCCTTGGTGAAGGACTTCCTTCAATGCACAAAGAGGTGTTCTCCCATGTCATTCTATAGAATATTGAGAATATCTCTGTTAAAGCGCTTTGGACTTTGCATTTACATGTTTGGACTATAAACTCCTTGAGAGTCGAGATGGTATATGACACAGTATCACATAATCAGTAGTAAAAACATTTGTAAAGGAATGTGTCAATTTAAAAATGACAATTTGTATTAATTATCATATTAATCTACCATATGAAGAAAAATCAATTTAATTTGAAATATAGCTATCCGAGTATCAGTGGTAAAATGAACTACAAATTAGGAATCCTGTAAATAAAAATTTATTTCAGAACTCTTTCCTTAAATAAAAGGTCATTAAGTAATACTTAATGTAAAATAATAAATCCCTAGATAGGAAATAGAATAAATAAATAATTTCTTATATGAAGTATAATTCAAGAAACACTTGGAACACTGCTCTCTTCTATTTTTAATTTTTAACTGGTAAGTATATTATATATTCAGAAGGGTTTATAGTTGAGAATGTGATTTTTGTTAACACCCAAATTGCTCTGAGAGTTTAACATTAAAATGTTTTGAGTTTGTTTGAACTTTTGTATAAGAATTGAAGATACTTATTTGGAAACTTCTTTTTATAGAAAATAATCATGACACTGGTGTGTGACAGAAACAAAAGAATGCAACCTCAAATCTAAGTATATAGAGAAAGACAAGCTTAATGTACTTGGGTATTTCTAGTAGACTCAGCTCTGCCCTTGGTAAGCAAGACAGTAATCCCACTAAGAAGACAACTCCAATTGAGTTATCAGAAAGAATGCCTCCTGCTTTTTTATGCCATGTTAACTTTTTCAGCATTAAAATGGTTCCTGTGCTTTCATTTAAAAAATACTTGTGTGCACAGTCTGCAGTCAAGAGTTAGTAAAAAATAAAGCATAAACACGGTTTACTCAATTACAAATTATATCAAAGTCAACAATTTAGAATTTAAAAAGAAAAAAATGTATTTTCTATCCCTTCACAAAGATCTTATATTATTTTGAAGTAACTAATACAGTTGAGAATAAATCAGGATAAGGTTCATGTTTATATTACTCAGTCTAAGAGAATCAGGGGAGCTGGAACTCTAATTCAGGTCATATGGGAATACAGATAAAGAAAAAGAAAGGGAGGACAGAATATGCAATCCTGTTTTGGGTGTGGATAGATGTAGCTTGTCATGAGTGTCCTCTGCTTCGCCAGGAGAACGTGTGCAAGGGATTACCAACAGGCAAACTCGACCTGGGAAGCAGAGGTGGTGGCCTGGAGTGGAAATAGCCTATAGAGTTTCAATCCTCCCTGTGAGTCCTCCATGAATCTGGAAATTGGGTTATTTTTACCCTTATTAAAAGAGTAATTTTTTGGTCAGAAAACTGAAGATTTTTTTCCCATTATTCATCTAATACTGAAAAAGCTCTAATTTAATGACTTTTCTATTAAAGTTTTCAAAGTTCTCCTAGCCAAACATTCAGTTATCACTAATACTAATAGATCATTACACATTAACTGTGCTGATTTCCACAGTAAAACAACCATGCTTTTACCCTTCAGGGCTTTTCAATGTTGGTGGCATTGTCCTAAGGCTCACTATCAGTGTAGAACACCTACTGCTGTCATTTTTCAGCAAACATTGTCAATTATTTTTGTCTCATATTGTTTTCCAGTGTGTTTTGATATGATTTCTTCTGCTGCTGGGTTCTTATCAGTATCTGCTATCTCATTAGCACAAGTCTGAGCTGACATGATGCCACCTTGTTCAGCCTTCTGGTTTTCCTTGGGACTGTCCAACAGAGACTCCTCTCTCTTCACTACGAGACTGTCAGCCCTGTGCCAGCTAGTAATTAAGAATCGGTTAATGTTTGATAATAAAATTGCATTATTTTGTACTTGGGGACCTGAAGTACAATAATTTATTTTCATCTCATTAGGAATATCTCTTCACCAATTGCAACTGAAAGCAAGTTCACAGAGTATGATTCTCTCCTTTCATATAAAGTTTGTGTACATATGTAAATGATGTGACACAGGAAATAATGAGAGGTGTATAAAAGTGGTGTCATGGAGTGATACCATATTGATTAATTTTATTACTATATTAAATGGGCCTGGGATTCTTACAAGAAAGGTGCTATTTAAGCACAAAATATTGGTGTTATGTCTGTACTTGCATAGCTTATAAATTATATCTCAAAATTTCACAGACAAAAAGCAAGTTTTTACCATTGTCAGCAGCAAAGCCAAAGCAGCTATTCCAGAGGGGGCCTCCTTCGTTAAGAAAACAATTGCCAGTGGAGTCCTAATCCCTTCACTGTTACCAGTTACCATGAGTGAAGGTTGGTGGGGGGTCAGGTAGAAAGAACATAGCCCAATTTCTGGGTACCAGGCTGAAGCTGACATGGTGACAGGAAACTGATTTTTTTTCTTTTAATTTACAAAGAGCAAACCTGGTATAAATAGAATTGATAACAAATACATTTGGAACACAAAAATGCAATCTCTTCTGAACAAAACAGCACTTATTGTGAAAACTATGTATTTTCCCCCAAAATCCTGGGCTGTCAAGTGCCAATCAGCATGTTGAATCAAGTATTATTTAGGCAAAACACTAGAATGAGAGATTTCACTTTTTGAAGTGCTGAAACAAAAGTTTTGTTAAAACCTCTTATTCATCTTTGTATAGTGCTTGGAATACTAAGTTCCTAATAAATGTCACTTGAATGAATCATATGTCCCTGAGAATAAACAAGAATGCCATAAATTGCCAGCTAATAAGTGCCAACTAATAAGTTTAATATGGCATTTATCTTGTTATGCACTTGTGCTAAAATTATTTTCCATTTATTGGATTCTCTGTACACGAGGTCTGTTCTTTGCATCTGGTACTTTTTAAGTGGTGATTTGATTGATTTACTCTAATTAAAATAGGGGTTGCTTTAGTTAACTGGTTAAGAACACATGGTGGACACAGGTTACTTGAGTCTGAGTTTCAGCTAGACTATTAAGATAAAATGGACAGTTCATCTAAAGCATACCTATTTCAATGCCTAACGTATAGTTAGCCCTCAACCAATGTTGATAGCTCTTACTTTAAATGCAAGATCACCTATTAAACATTTGACACATTGCAACTTCATGATGTGTTTATTAGATGCTGTATGTTAAGTTGTTTATACATAACCCTTCTTATAGCCTCAATTGCTAATTTGGGGGTTCCTCTGAGTTCCCTAAAAAAATCAGAAAATCCCCAGGACAGAACCTAAATGACACTCCTAATTAGAACATGAGTGCCATCTAGTGGTAACAATGCTAACTACAGGTTTACTGGTGAACAGAAAAGTAGGTGGTGAAAATGTTCTGCTTCTGCATAATGCAGTCTGCTGGAGTGCATCTCAGACGGACAAATGAGGTTTCCTATATGTACAATACCCAACCAATAAAGAAGTTTGAATACACATTTAATCAGAGTGTGGGGGAAATTTAGTTGCTGGTCCACAGGAAGCATACAGTCTAGTTCTATATAGAAAGACCTATATAAAATTCTTAAGCTGAATTATAAATACGAATTAGGAAAAAAAAAATATGAGTCCAGATATAAAAGAGGTTAGGAAGAGCTGAAGAAAGATGAGTATAGTATTTGATAGCAAAAATTTTTTGAAGGAAGATTATTCCAATTTGGCTCAAAAAGTCAAAGAAAAGTCTAGTTAATGTATCTGGGAGACAGGAAATAAGTGGAAAGTAAGGTGCAATACACATAAGAAAATCCTTTAAAGTCAATTAGACAGAATATAAGAAGTCATTAGAAATTTTTATCCCAGATTGAGAAGATTGGCGTGTAAACAGAGACTATTTGGAGACATGAGTTCACAAACAGAGAGATCCTAGGTTTTGTTTCTTTACAGAAACAGCTTTATATGAGAAGATCTTGGTAATGGAGTGTTATACAAAATGGAAATTAGATATCTATAAAAGTAAGTGTATTAAAATTGATCGGCATTCTTATACTGAAGGCTGATCTAAGAAAAAAAATGTAAGTGCTTATCTAAATGAAGCTACTGAATGGAAACTAATAATAAGTAAACTTTACCTTTAAATTCATAAGATTTCATCTTTTACCCCTGTTTTCTAAAATCTTAGTTTAACTGCCAGTGTTTTTTTGCTCTTTCCTAAGGAAGAACATTTTTGTTAGACCAAGATGTCACAGAGGGTGAACATGAGGACCACTTACAGGAGGTCAGTTATGTCCACAGCCTCTGTAAGCAAAAGCTGGCACTATGATCATTGAAACAGTCAAATTAGAGCTCTCTCTCTCACACTGCTTGATGGCTGTGGTTGCAGATGTTATCAAGACATCCTCAAAGAAGGCTATGTTCTTTAGTGTTGGTAACTGAAGCAGCTGTTAAATTAATTAAGTCAGTATATTTTCCAAGTCTGATTAAGATATGTTTATTTCTGCTTTCACAAAACAGCTGTGATGTAAATATTAAAACTGATGTTCTAAGAAACCTAAAATAAAATTAAAATCATCATATGTTGTCCAGTTCAAGTAAAAGTTTAATTTTGGATCGTCATGTTTTATTTATATTTATAGGGAATACTAGTGTATACGGACAGTGCAATATGTTAATGTGTTTAATTTTATTTCTAAGTATTTTCACATTCACTATTCTTTTAAATTTTTTATTTGACATTTTATTTCTTTTCTTTTCTTTTTGGCTGCATTGGGTCTTAGTTGTGGCACGCAGGATATTTCATTGTGGTGAGGGCTTCTCTCTAGTTGTGGTGCATGGGCTCTGTAGTTTGCGGCACACGGGCTCAGTAGTTGTGGTATGCGGGCTTAGTTGCCCTGGGGCATGGGGGATTTTGGTTCCCCAACCAGGGATCGAACAGAAGTCCCCTGCATTGGAAGGTGGATTCTTTACCACTGGACCACCAGGGAAGTCCCTCACTATTCTTTTTAACAGAGTATAGAGGACTAACACATCAAAACAGAATATGCAAATGCTGAAAGTGGCTTTATTAAGCAAAGAAGGTGATCCAAGAAAAAGGACTGAACCTGAATAGAGTATTGCTCTGTGTTTCCCTATGTTTTATGGTACAATTTGTTGGGATATAACCTTAGTTATGTTCTTTTAACAAGAACCTAGAACTCTGAGTCATATGAAAGGAGAGAAAAAAGAGGGCATGATTTAAAGAAAAAAATCTGTAACACAAATAAGACAAAAGCTTAGAGGCAACTCAGCTGCTACAGATGTGCTGCATCTGCTCACTTGCCCACTGGAGACCAGGAGATAAAGAGATTAAGACATTTACACAAAGACAACAAGCTCAGATAAGCAACATGACAGCTAGATCCAGGTACCCTAACCATAGTATGGAGAAAATGACCCACTAAACCACTTAAACAGTATTTTAATTGATTTAACATTCAAATGCTATTTTATCAGGGAAGACTATGAGCTGGTTATTTAAAAAATGTCAGTAACATTCTGAAAGAGAAACATAAGAGCTTTTAATAATGACTTTTCAAAGTAAACAGCATTAGCATTTTATAAGAGGGAATGAATACTCATGTCTTTTAATTACAATTGTAAGTCAGGACAATATTTTAAAATCCCATTTTCACATGAGAATAAGAGAAAATCTTAGTTATGATGCATGTGAGAAGATTTGAAAAACATGAGTTAGTTTCTTCTTGGCAGACCTCCTACAAGGAAATTTTTTTTCTGCTTTCTACTTAATGCATTGTTTTTCTAATTTCAAATGTTGAACTGCGTATACTTGAACCCTGTGGATATGATAAGATACCAAGGTGAACATGATCCATACAGCCCTCACTTTCCAAACACAACAATTTAACAACATGCAGCACAAAGATAAACTACATCATAGCAAAATTCCAAATTTTTCAGGAAGATGTATAAGTCAAAAAGACTAATATATCAACATATAGCACATTTGTGGATGTTAATGTAGAATATATAGTATTAATATAGAATTGTCTAATATTATTAAATGGAACAGTATAAATTATAAAAGAAATGAAAATAAATATAGTCACACATCCTGAGTCTTGATGAAATGTGTCCATATGACCCAGTGACCCTTAATGATTGAAGTTAACATTCTAAATTTGAAATAACAGAAATTAACCAGATTCATCCTTTCCTTTCTTTCCCTCTAAATTATCAGATGCTCTCAAAAGGAAAAGTGCTATTACATCATCTCTTTGTTTCACAAATATGTTTCTGCCCAATTCTTGTAATAATATCACTTCCTTTATAAAAAGTCAAAAACATCATAAGCCTTTATAAAGAATCTTTTATTAAAAAAGGAGAAAGATTTAATCCATCTATATTATTTAAAACATAAATTTCCTTGTTCATGTTAATTGTGGGAGGGTACCATGAATCATGTGACTGACAGTGTTTCCTTCTTTACATTGCCTACTATCTTCAAGGCAAACTGAAGGCCATTTCTAACAAAATGTAAATGAATTTTTCTCTCTAAACCTCATTCCTGGCTCATTCCTGGTATATCTCTCCTACTATACTACCACTTTACCCTATGTCTTGATGTGACTGACCTACATTTTTGATTAATTTTTTAATTGAAAAAAATTCTGAAAGCCAATTTAAATCCTTTCTAAAACAACACGAGTTGAAAGAAAATACATGAACTACAGGAGAGAATGAGTCAAATGCCAGTTATCAAATCACATGTAATATAAAGGTGTTCTAGGAAGTGGAGCAAACTATAAGCAAGTTCAACCTCTGTATCCCAAGGCTAAATGTGCTCAGTTATAATAAACATTTAAAGACAAAAAACCCATTGCACAATAAAAAAATACTTTAAGCTCTTAGACTTTCAATCTATTTTGTGATATATTTAAAGAGGTTATAAAAGTCCTGGTGATTCTCTCTGTGAACCAACAGCCTGATGCTGGAGTGGAGCCAGAGAAGCAGAGAAAAAGCCCAGAGAAGTCGAATCTCGGAAACAGTCCCTCAGTTAACACATAAAGAAAATAACGTAATTACGGGAAAGTGGGAAAAAGAAAATTAAAAGTACAGAAGGGTAGAGAAGCATTAAATGTGAGCACACAATTTGTCTTTGCTATGGAACAAGAAATCAGCCCAGATCCTGAGGGTAGCCATTAAAAGCAGAGACTGGCTGTTTGTACAACATGTGTGGATGAATGAGAAGAAACCAAGAAACATGAAAAAGACTAATTTTAATTACCAGAAAAGCTGCAAAATCAAGAACACAGAGCTAGTGGTAGGAAGGTTTCCAGCTACAGGCTGCATGGCACTGTACTCTCCTTGCCAATTAGATCCAGTGAGATCCCAACGGGGGATTAAGTGAGCAGAAGAATCAGCCTCAGTGCAGGGTCAGGCTGGACTCAAACACACATGAAAAGCGCACACCAGCCGGCAGCGGGTGTGAACTGAGGCTCTCACACAGTTTCAGAGATGGACATACAGAAATAGCAAACAGTATGTGGGATTGCCTTCCCATTAGGGATGGGTGCTAACTCCATGATCTATGGAAATATATTGCAAAAGAAATGTAACATAATTTAACAAACAATTACATCAAAGGAATGCGGAGAATTAGAGAAGGACTCAGAGAGAAGAAAAGTAGAAGGAGGACTGGCTGAACAATGGCACTAAAGCTGCCACACTGTGGATTTACTACCTGTGTTGTTTCCAATTACATCCATTGCGATATAAAAATTCAGAAAAGAAAGGGGCTGCTGTCTGAGGCTAAGCCGACTATTTCCTTAGCTTATTTAGAAGTGACCCTGGGGCGGGCGGGGAATCAAGGAGAAATAAAAACAGTGAGTCTAACAGTCCAGAGATAAAACTCGCAAGTGTATAAACAAAGACAAGTGCTTCCAAGGCAGGACCTGAGGAAATTCTCCAAAGTGGGAAAGTCCACTCTCGAGCCAACCTCAGGGAACGCAGCAGTCGGTGCTGCCGCGGGAGGTAAAGGCGCCTGACTCTGGGAATCGTAGAGAAGAGAGACGGCAGCCGGCGAGAGGGCAAGGGACTCATCCGAGATGCCCCGTGCGGTCTGTCGCCGTCGTGTCTGTGCTGGAATCTGTGATTGAAATTCGGGAATGTTGCGGGTCAGAAAACGGGGGCGGGGCGGGATCCGGAGTTAGGCGCGGAGGGAAATAGCAGCAGACTAGCGAGGCGCGTAGAGACTCAGAGAAAACCCTTCTAGAGGCAAAGGGACCTACACGCCCCGGGATGCACTAACTGAAGCCTGGCGGCGGGGAGGCGCAGGCGGCAGTGGGGCGGGGGCCGGGGCGGGGAGGGGCGCGGGCCGCGCGGGGCCGCATAGCCAGTCAGAGGCGCGGCGCGCGGGCCGCGCTGACGCATTGGCCGGAACGCTCGGGCCCCAAACGCTCCAGCGACAGGAGGCGCCGCACCTACTTCCGAATATAACCAACTACCGAGCTGGAGAGCGTGACTACGAGGAGGCGGCCTCTAAAGTGCACTGAAAGCGCCCGGCGTGAAGGATGTGTTGCCTGGGTCCCCTCCTCAGGGAGCTGCCGGGCGAGGTGGAGGATTCCCTCTGAAAGATTAAAAACTCGGCAGTTGTCTTCTGCCACAGGCTGGGGAGGACCCGAGCAACTGCTCCATTTGAACTGTGACGACGGGCAGGAGGATGGGAGACGGGAATTAAGAGTCACGGACGAAGGACAGGGGAGTCTGGCGTCTGCTTGGTAAGTGGCTGGCATTCCTTCGCCGGTGACTGCTGTCTGTGATTGTGCACTTGGTCTCCCAGGCGCTGACAGTTTGTGACACGCTCGCTTCTGCAAAGCCATCCTTTCTTGCCGTGTTGCCAGAATTTAAAAACTGTCACATAAAGCTGCTTGTTGTTGTTGTTTTTAATCAAACATGTTATTTTTCTCTGCTGGGATTTCAGGTCAGAAAAGTTGAAGCAAGACTAAATATAACCTATTTGTGTTGTCTTATAATGTCATCCAGAATGAGAGTAAACAATTCCTACAGCTAAACTGTAAGGTGACAGATGCGAGGAGAGGGTAAGAATTTTTCTACAAAAGAAACTAAATGTTCAAAAAATAAAATGTCTTTCTCAGCTACTGGATGTATATCTTCTGACTGTGGAGTGTGTTTGTGAGAATAGAGCCCAGATAACTGGGCGTTTGGCAGTGCAACAACTTGTTAAATTCAGTAGCTCTATAAGTGGAGTTCTACAAAGTTCGAGAGACTGAAAAACAGTATCTTGCATTATGGTGAGGTGTTTTCTCAGTGTTGTGTAGGAATGTGACAGATTTTTTAAAAGATAATAAAAATATGTTTAGACACCCTTATTGAGTTTTTTATTAAAAATGGGAGAGGATATTAATTTGCATATATATGAACATAGTGTACAACCTCAAAAATTTTAAGTTGTTTTAATTAACTTTATTTTGAAAAGCCACAAATCCCTTATTTATTTTAGAATTATTTTATTTTTACATTTCATAACCTCTCTGGCATGAAAAATGTAATCAATGTGCTAATTAAAGTACAGGTTTGGAAGCAAAAAAAAAACAAAAAACTTTTAAACTGTTGTATGTGAAGTGCCTTACCTGTGTTCAGTTCATCAAGGTTTTTTCTTAATTTAAAAGATAAAATCATATAGAGATGGCAAACTTCTACCTTGATTCTCAATTTTAGCTGGAAATAAGGATGAAAGAAAGAGATGTACATTAGGATACTAGCATTTAAAACTACAAACAAATAAATAGTGATCAAATTTTCAAATTAATAGAGGTATTTTTGATTACTGTTGAACTACAACAGGACTGCCAAAATAACTTAGGACTATCACAGCAAGCTTAAAAGAGTTCATCGTGATTAATATCGTGACCCTAAACATAAAATAATTAGTCATGATTAGGTAATAATTATTTTCAAAGTGCCTGTAATCAGTTTTAAGCCACTCACAAATGTTTCTTGGCATATTTTCCTACTTCATATTCAAATTATTATAAGTTTTATGTGGATCAGTATATTGAGTCTCAAACTTGACAGGTATATGTTCTTTTGATTCAAGTGGAAATAAACAGTGACTATGCAACAATACATTACATAAAACAAATGACTAAAAAATAAAAGATGTTACGAAGACCAAGTAAGGCTAGTGAAGGAAACAAAGAACAAAATTCAAAGTTAAAAAAGGAAATGTGATATAAAAAATAAAATAGAAAAGTAACTTAGCTGGAGTGTGGTGAGATGGTATTAAAGCATATTTGAAAACAAAAAATCAGTGAAATGCTTGTTACAATGTAAGTGCCAGTGTTTTTAAATTGAGCTTTTAAATTGTTCTTATTTAAAACTTCTGAAAACTAAAAAATGAGGAGGAAAAACTGTTCATTTGGATTTATCTTTGATTCCATATACAACTGATGGAAAGTTTGAATTCTCAAAAGTTAGAAAAGAGAACATTACCCCAATAGATTAACTAAATGCCAGATTTTGCCTGTAAATTCTGAGGCACATGCATGGGAGGATGCATTTGAAAATACATCTGAAAAGCTACAGTCGTGGGATTTTTAAGTAGATTGCTGAAATACCTTAGTGTTTCCCAAAGTGAGCAATACTTCAACTATTAGGTGGTCTGAAATCTTTATTAAGTTAGGAAGATGAAAAATCACACCTTGAATGTATACATAAGCTATGTTTATTTTTTAAAATAATTAAAATTAGTTTCTTGTGAAAGTTTAATCTTATGTGTCCAATTAAGTAACACTATCTATTAAAAATGGAACAGGTCTGGTTAATATATATTTATATATATTAATATATATAAATATATATTTATATATTTATATTTCAGGGAAGAGGTTGGAGTGTGGTTTAATGTCAAAACTGACTTAGTGATCAGGACCAGAGGGTGTCAGTAAAGGATAGAGGGCTATCTAGATGGAGAAAGTAAGGGCATGCTATGCTAGCCAAGTCATTTTGGGAGTTTGTCTTACTTCTAGGTAAAACAAAGATATAATTTTATGCAGTTAAAAAAAGTGAAAACTTGTCTGGATGGCTGTAATAGGTTAAAGTTGATTTAACTATATTTAAGTTCGATTGGCTAAGACAAAGTTTTATAGCAGAGTTTACTGTTCCCCATCCATTAAAAACTAATTTAGGAATTTGATGAGGCCAAGATGCTTAAAATACAGTGTGATATGCTGAATCCATCCTACCACACATATTTTACTTACCTGTAGTCTTTGAATTGTCTATCTTTTTAAATATGATTAAAAAATTTGTTTACTAAGAGGTCGGAAATTTATTTCTCTTAATTTAAATAGACCCACACATTTATATAATTTGGTTTCTCAAAATTCTGACTTCAAGAGCTCAGATTTATTCATTTCTTATTACTGAAGATACAAACATAAAGTAAGAGAGGTTTGTATTTCTGACAAGATATTTTAAATTAGTGTTACAAGGCTGTGCTTATATGTTACATGAACTTCTTAGCACTTTATAGCAGGAAAGAGGCTGGTCGGAAGCTCAAAGCGGTAGAATCTTTGTGAGGTCTGTTTTCTGAGCATTTGTGATCAATAGCTCTGCATTAGAGACTGGTGCATTTAAAAAGTAATGAAGTATATAAAAGCTATGTAACACTTAAGATTTAGGATTAAAAAGGATTACGAACAATATCTCATATCTCTACCCAGATCCTTTCAATTAATTTCTCCTCTACTATTTTTTTGATATTCAAGTGTATAACATTAGAAAAGTTGTGATAAATGGAATATTATCAGTTTATATTCTTCCCAGATACTTTGAACAGTTTTTTTGTTAATTATTTTCATGAAAATGAATAAAACAAATTTGGTAGTGTTGCACTGATACAGTGGATATGAGAATAATTTTTTAAATGGCTTTATTATATATTTACATTTTAGGAAGATATTAAATTTTTTTAAGTCATGTGGTGGTATTAAATTATTTCCCATGAACTTGATATGACTATGTATTTAACTTCATTTATGTTTTACCTGCTGTAAATATGTGTATAAGCTAAATATTGAGCATTTTCATCCTTGTCAACCCCTTAAGTTAAAACACAGTCTTTAATTTCATATTACAGAGTATCACATGTTGTATTTTTGACCTTATAGACTTCTTAAATGTTTCAGTGGAAACATGAGCTTATAAGACTTAAGAGTCAGCCAAACTATGGAAGCTCTTCTTTTCTCTAGTACAGGGAAATGGAACTCCAGAAATAGGCAATAAAGTAATTCTGAAAAATAAATCAAAGTTCTGTCCTTTTTGTGGAAATCAAAAAATCAATGAATCCACTACTTCTTAATCTAATATAAAGTAGTGTGAGATTTTTCATTTGTGAGAAACTTTAGAAAGTACGGTCATGTTATTTTACCATGCGTTTCTTGAGCTGGAACTCCTTGTGATCACTGTCATTTTTAAACAATTCCAAAAATGTTTTATTGAATGCATTTAACAACACAGTTGCAGAACTGATTTTTCTTCTTATTTTCTCTGTGGTCCCTTAAAAATCCATAATGACCTAAATAACTTGCTTCCCTGTGGATACCACTTTTTATTTATTTTTAACAAGTGGACTTCTCTTAAAAGATCTGGTAGGACTTGCACAGTTACTCTTACTCCAGTCATGCTTCCAAATATTTCTTATATTCACTTGTATAAACCAAAAAAATTGAAATTTTGATAGAAAACAAAGTATTAAGGTATTTGTATAAGCTTCCCCACAAACATACCTTTACAGTTTGTGTCTTTACTCTAAAATATAGACCTGCTTAAGGGTTAAAGTGGCTAATTTGAACGTTATCCAAAATTTGAGCAATTGTATATGGGGCAAGGAGGAAGATGAAAGTATTTCATTCATCTGAGTGATCAAAAACTCTTGTTTGTGACTGTTGACTGGAAAAGTGTAATTATATGCATAAACATTTTATGAGGGGGAATAAGAATCTGATCCTTATCATTCTTCTAGCTACTAAATGCTCAAGAAGAAAATCATCTCATTTTCCATTATGATCCAGTAAAGTAATTATAGCATATGGAGTTTAGGAAGAGAAATTTTGCTGATCAGTTAGGTGATAAAAGGTAGACTGAAATTCTCTTTCTCTTGATAGTCATAATACTGGCAGAAACATTCATCATGAGGCTAAAAAAAAATTAAGGGGCTCTTATTGAGAGAGATTTCATAATAGGGTAATTATAGTTATAATGTCTAGAGTCATAAGCAAGATTCTTATTGTATTTTCACAAATATTTCACTAGTTGCAGTAGTTTGTGTTTAGGAGATAACTAGTAGAGAAATGGTACATTTATTTGGTGAAAAATTTACTTTTAAGTATATGAACTTTCATCTTTGTTGTCTCATATATTTAATTTCATGTTTATATGTATTAAAGAACAAAATTTTCTGAAAGTAAAGGTAACAAAGAGTTTAATTTTAATTATCCTAAGTTCTCCCATTTCAGTTTTATACAAGAATTGAGTTTTAAATGATACAGTATTTGATAAGATCCTATTGTACTTTATAGCCCCTAAAATGACAGAATAATATGAAATCCCTGATGATGAAGATGAATATTAATTGGAAAATACAGGTTACAGTAGGAATTTTAAAAAGAATTCTTGTTTTCTAGAAAGGTTTTGTCTTATTTTGTTATTTTGAAACTTTCCTCTTTATATTCTTATCTAAAAGATATAGACTAGCTTAATATAGTCTCTTATGTTAAAAAATTAATAAAACTATTTGTTAGTGATGATTAATTTTGTCAATTTTGAGTATATTTAAGATAAGAAATTCAAAAGTTATATCTTTTATTAATTGATACCTTAAACTTCATAATTTGACACTCTTCCTCTTTCAGTGCCATTATTCTAATGACCGTGTGTGAGCTAGTGAATGAGAGTTTCTGATGCTTAAGTAAGCATGTCATTAAATATAAGCACAAATCACATGAGTTATTTTTGATAAATAAATTATTAGGACGCTTAGAAAAAAGGTGACAATACCATTTAGTGTTGGGGGGAGCCTTAACGGAGCTCATATTTTCACTTATTTAATGTGAAGAGTAATAAAGATAAAAGAGGTGAAGTGACATGTTTAACATTTGGTGGAAAAGATGGAATTAGAACCCAGTTCTCTTTAATGTCTAGGTCAGAGATTTTTATAGTTTATACGTTTTTCTTGCTGTAAAAATCTTAATTATTTTGATACCTACTCAAGATTAGGATATAAGTATATGTAATATTTTTTTGCCACTTGTTATCTGTAAAACATTGTCTTTTAAGACTAGAAAACTAAAAATCCACTTATATTAACTCAGAGGAAACAGCTATACCCATATTCTTTTAACGAAAAACTGAATGTCTAGACGACTTAATTGCTAGATGTGAACTTTTTCACAATGAGCTTAGTGTGCGCTCAGCAGCTAAGTCAAAAGGGAGAAGGTTTTTGACAGTTTCAGTTAAGAAACCTGAAAACCCAAGTAGGAAAAGAAATGTAATTGATTTTTTCCACTGTATATTTATAAAGGACTATCCATTTCTTTTGTTAATACTTTTTTTCTGTATTGGCAGTTGCTTTTTTCAGTAATACATGTTTAATGTGACACTAAACGAAATAGAAAATCAATGAGAAATGTAAGGAGAAAATATTCCTGTTAATTGACAAGTTAGGATAAAATTTAAATCATGGGCTTCCTTAGGTCTATAACAATTTTAGCATTTAATAAAATGCAAAGCAGAAATTGAAGTAGAAGTTCTCTAGAAATAGGCAGTATTTCTCTGAATTTTAGAACTCAAATATCAACTTTTATATAAATTCTAGTTTTACTGTTATAATAATAAAGGAATTAAACAGAGAGCAAATTTGAGCCTGTAATAGTATTTAGTTATCATTGTGTCTAAACCAAAGTTCTTCTATGCTTAATTTTAATAACATGATGTAAATTATTTTAGAATGAGTATATGCTAAAAATTTTCTTCTGTAGAGCTGAACATGATAAACTGTAAAATTGGCACAGTGCAACTCAGTGGAAAGGCAATTATATGTTGCTGGGTTTCTGATATAATATTATTTTTACAGATGTCTTCTCTCAAACTTTTCATTGTATTAGACAAAGACAAGAGCTTTTCGTATGTCCCTATGGGGTGACTTCATATTTTAAGACTCTCTTTTCCTTTAAATACTGAGTATTTAAAGGTGACAAGTTAATGTACTAAAGATGAGGTGAAAGACTGGCTGAAATGATTAATGGCTAATTTGAGGTTTTTTTCTACCCTATGAATATAACCAAACTTTGCAAATAACCCTAGTAGAAAATATAAAATATATTCTCCAACTTCAAAGAATAAATGGTCCTTAATATTCTTTGAATTTTTACTGTCTTTAGATATCTACTCACCTACAACTTACCTTGAAATTTTCAGTATTTTCAAAGAGCAGTAACCTTAGTAGGAAAGAGTGATTACTTGAGATTTAAGTTAAGTGATCCAGAATTGATTTCATGAAAATTTACCATAAATGTGTTTGAGAACTTATGACTGTATTTGTTTGTTTTTCATTCCCTAATGTGGTCTTGGTGGTATATACCTCAGTGAGTAAAATTTAAAAAATGTAATTATTTTCACACTGAAAGCAATTTCTACATTATTTCACTCACTCAAATGGTCTATAGTGGGCAGTTATAGTTAAGTAAGAATATAAAGGGCAATAAGTAGTTCATGGGCTGGTGGAGGAAATAAGCACGTAGGGTGAATACAATTCAGTGTGAAACGTGCAGTTATATAGTATATACAGCTAAGATGTAAATTTTCAATACTTCTCCTTTTGGAGACGGCTGTTAGTTTACTCCTACTGAGACTTTCCCGCATAGACTATTTCATGCTAGCGTTCTTTCGCTAATTGCTGCATTTACTTCCTACTACCTAAATTATGTTGAAGTACTTTTTCTTCCAAGATTCACATAACCATTTCAAGTGAATGTTGTTATTTTTCTACATCTCATTATAGTGCTAACTTTAGTATCTTAGACCCATCTAGTCTCTTGATGATATAGACAAATTTATGGTAAAACGAACATGGCTTAGATGCTGTGAAAATATGCAATTCTTATATGTTGTTATAAATAAGCTTGAATTCTTTCAGTTATTAAGTATGGAATATTTATGGTGCTGGTGCTGGTGATACTTATTTTACAGGGGTGGATTAACTGTGAAGCTTTGCTTACACAGTCTCTTCCAGATAGTAGTAGTCATAGTAGCAACAGAGCAGGTAGTAAATATCACTTTGATAATTATAGTAATATATCTAATATAAAGAGGCAGTATGGATTAGAGGATTTGGTGTTTGAATTTTAGGGTTAAGTCTTGGCTCTACAATTTGTTAGCTGTGTAATTTTAGAAATGTTACTTAACCTTTCCTTACATGCAAAATTAGGATAGTAAATGTCATGCAGTTGTGATAATATAAAAGAAAAAACCTACTTTTCAATGACAAAAAAAATGACAGTGTTAGAAACATCAAAAACATAAGTCTGGGAAGAAATTTTGATTTTACTTCAATTCCTATTCTAACATATAAGCTTAAATTATGTGTCTACCAAAATATTCTGTTTTTATATGAGATGCAATGCTGTTCTAATTGTGGAAAGTGATATTGAGATATATAGACCATGATCCTTTAAAGATTATTCTGTGTATCTTCTTTTTTATCTGAGTAATTTATTTGGACAGGTATTTCTCACAAAATTAGTGTTTACAGTACTATTTACTTTTGGGGATCCAAAGGAAGTAAGAGGTTTGATCCCTGACAATGGAGAGGTGGAAAATTGTCACAACACAATTTAATAAGAAGCTCAAGAAAATGTACTAGTAAGCATAGCTATTGAGATATTGGTCATATAATTCTAAAGACCTTGGAGGAACAGAAATGGTCTTTGTGGGGATGGATTAAGCTGACTTTCCAGATAAAATGAGAAACACTAGGACTTGAAGGAAGTTTCAGTTACGGATTGACAAAGACTCTTTTTCAGTTGGTGAGAAGAGAGGCAGAAATGAGGTGGATGTTGGGAAGGAAGTAGAAAGGTTAATTAATATAAAGAAAGAACTCTTTGTAATGCAAAAAAGTTAATATATGTCAAATGAGGAAATGTAAAGGATTCTGGGAGACAATTGAAGAATTTTGTTGAAAGCAAGATATTAACCATTTATTTTAAGATTAGATGAGGTTCAGGGCTTCCCTGGTGGTGCAGTGGTTAAGAATCCACCTGCCAATGCAGGGGGCACGGTTCAAGCCCTGGTCTGGGAAGATCCCATATGCCGGGGAGCAGCTAAGCCTGTGCGCCACAACTGCTAAGCCTGCGCTCTAGAGCCCATGAGGCACAACTACTGAAGCCCACGCCCTGGCTTCGCAACAAGAGAAGCCACCACAGTGAGAAGCCTGTGCACCGCAACAAAGAGTAGCCCCCACTCACTGCAACTAGAGAAAGCCCGTGTGCAGCAACGAAGACCAAACACAGCCAAAAATAAATATATAAATAAATAAATAAAATAAGCTACAAGGATATATTGTACAACACAGGGAATATAGCCAATATTTAAAAAAAAAATGATGAGGTTCAGCCCCAGTTTTTTGCCTTGCTGTGACGTGGACAAGTCACTTCCTCAGTTTATTAATCTCTCAAGCAAGGGAGGTGAAATCAATGAAAGTAAAGGATTTCTTTTCGGTTTTGATCAACGGTAATTCATTGGCTGTGTGCGATGTGAGGTTTTGATGAAGAGGAAAATTGAAACAGAATTGTAGGTGTGGACAGGTGAGTTTAGGATAGATTCCACCAAAAAGAGATAATGAGACAAGAGATCATGTTCCTGGCATATCGGGAAGCCATGGAAAGAACATGGACTTGTTACACCCATGCTTGATTCTGGCTCAACAGCTTCCTTTTGGTTCCCTGAGCAAAACGGTAACCTTTCTAAGATTTCATTTATTTTCCTGTAAAAGAATGATACTGACTACTACCTCACTTTTTTTTTTTTTTTAAGAAGGAAATGAGACTGTAGAATCAGGAGGCAAAATCATTTTCTTTATATCTTTAGGTCTAGTTACTTACAAAAATCTCATTTTTTACTTAGGTTCAAGAAATATTTAAAGGCAGAAAAATCATTTGAATTTTGTATAAATATACATGGGTACAATCATTCCAGTTTTCCAAGTATGAGGAAACACATGTAATTTCTTGGCACAATCTTGTAAATTTGTTCATAGGTGCTTTCTTTTCTTTTCATTGTCTTAATTTTACTTACACATATTTAAAGAGATTACTTGATTTGGGTCTTTTTTATTTTATTGTATTTTGATTTGCCTGAAAAAAAAGAAATCTTTAATGTCCCTCTACAAAATTATTTAGAGCATAGATTCTATTTTGGTAGGAGAGGGACATGTTTCAAATATTGTTTTTGAATCCCATGTGACTGCAAAATGGTATAGGAAATATTCATTTGAAAATAATAAGTTCCCCCAATTATTTTCTTCTTCCATTTTTATTATGTTCTTGTTAATTAAAAAAAATTGTGAGAGTGGCTCATGCTACAATCATTAAATGTTAATTTACTGCTAATTCATTAAAACAAATAGCGGACGTCTTTTAAATTGTGAATTGTCATTAGATTTAATAGTAAAAATAAAAAGATTTCAGTTTGAAACATTTTACAGATACGTTTTTCTACAAGTAATATTCGATATATTACCTTTTTCGGCTTGGCTACTCTGACAATAAGAGTTATTATCAACATACTTTTATGATTAATATGCTGCTTTAAATATGTATATGCTTTGTATCTGTACAACCAATCAACAACTTCCTCCAATATATATAGATTATTTTATTATTGCAGAAGATTTGATACATTAGAAAAAAATGGAAGAAACAAATCTCACAAAAAATAGTCTCTTTCAAAAAAGTGTGGTAAGACTATGCTGGGTCTGGAAATATTGGAGACAGAGAGAAAAAGAAAGGTGGAGAAAGCTACAAAGCAGACAGGAGAGGGAGCTGATAAAAAGCAGTTTTACACTGTTCAATGAGGATGTGATTAAGTAAGTATTCATATCATGAGATACTTTTAAAAATTCCTGGAGTTGATATTTCACCTGAAACAAAAGTGTCTCTTTATCTTTTTTACATGTAGTTGTCTTATAAGATAATAGGCTTTAGATATAAATACATGGTTGATTTTCCCAGACTGAATATCGAAATGCCATCTATTTAAATATATTATATAGTTCTGATTAATACTAATTTAGAAGAAAGAAATGATTGTGTTCTTGTTCTCATTCTTATTTTTCTCCTCAGATATTATGCATGATCAGATGTCTCCTACATATTACAACTTTAATAGATGCTTAAAAGTTAAGACAACTATCTTGATTTATTTTCAAATTAACTACCTTTTCCAAATGTTAATCTTTATTTGGTTAGTGTTTGCCTTTAGCCAATGTTTAGATAAATGGTCTGAGATCAATTTCTTTTTTATCTGAAGAAATTACTCTATCATTAGGTTCTTTTATCCTTTCATTTCAAACAAACACACTAGGGTAATTCAAGTTTTTCAAGAGGAAAAAAGAAAACACAAATGCAAATAGATACATCTTCTTATTAATCTTTTTTCCCTAGGTAAAAATAATAGAAACATCATATTAAGGATTAATTTAAAAAGACATTGTTTTGTAGAGGAATTACTTTCCAGTAACAACAAATACTTACAGTTTTTTCTAGTCCTTCATTGATAAAGAGTGGAGTGCTATCCAATAATTACTTTAAATATGATCCTGAGATACTTTATGATAGAATACAAATGATCAGCTCCATTGGGTGTGTTATCAGCCTGGCCACTGCATGGTGAAGCAGCTCTCACAAGTCAGAATCTGGAGAGTGAACACTGTTGTTGTCATCTCTTTTTTTCCTAACATGGCAGAATTGACAATGAGCAGTATAAAAAGAATATAGTAAAAGCCCTAAAATGTCTTCTAGTTCCTCTCAGAAGTAGCCGTCCTCAACAGGATTTTGTATGTACATCCTTTTTGAAATTGTTACAGTATATCTTTTTTTTCTTAAAATAATTTTGGTTGTCTACATTACAATTCAAAAAAGTATATAATTTTTGAATACTTTACTTTGTAATAAAGATATACCATAATTTATATAAATAATTATTGTCTTAAAATTATTTGTCAATTTATTTTATATGCAAATACTAATAAATATGTAATGAAAATTCTTATATATGCAATTTTACATAAGTGTGAGTAGATCTAGAAGTAGAGTTGCTAGGTCAGTGAGAATGTGCATTTAAAATGTTGGTTTTACTGCTGAATTGCCCTCCACAGGGATGGTTCCAATTAGTACTCTAACCAAAATGTATTAGGATGTCTGTCTCTCCACACTGTAGCCAAGTACAGTGTATTATGAAACTCCTTATTCTACACCCAGTGGAATAGATGAAAAAAAGTATCATATTTTTGTTTTAATTTATGCCTAATATTTTAAACATTTTATATATTTAATAAAACATTTTAACCTGCAGTTCTTGCCCTTCCCCAGTTTAGGTCTACTGAGTTGATCTTTTTCTTATTCTCTTTACGTATTAACTGAAACCAAGAAACACATGGCAGCAAGAAGTCAATTAAAAATGCTTTGGGGCATTGCCAAATTTTTGAAGAAATAAAATGCACATCTGTGAAATGCCAGAGATATTTTATAAATAGCATTCTTTTCCCTTCCCCCTCTGCTGTGTGTAAAAGATCCAGTGGAGTTAAAATGAGGAGGAGACAATTCTACTTGGGTAGACTGGAAAGGGCTTCAAGCAAAGGAACATTCTTGGACGAATGATCCCTCTCATTTTCAAACCAGCCTTGCAAATAATATTCACCCAGCACTGGTTCAAGGCATCTTTCAATGGAATAACATCTCCAGTCTGATTTATCTTCCTCTATTCTCCAATATGTCAATCTTTCTGACAGAATAATCTTTCAAAGATTCAAGTCTTGTCATGCCATTTCTTTGCTTTGAAAGTTCTATTGGTTCTTACTGTTTGAAGAACACATTTCAGATTCTCAGTATGCCAGTATGCCAAGGAGCTCCGTAACTGTCCTTTCGAAACCATTTAAAGGCTCCTCTGCAGCTACACCAATGTACACATTGTAGATTGAGCCACAACCTACACCAAAACCTGTCTCTATAATTACATTTCCTGTCTCTATACTTTTGCTGACATTATTACTTCTGCCAAAAATGATGCTTCCGGATCTCTTCATGCAAAACTACTTTTCCTACCAGGAGATCACAGCTGCTTTAAAGATAGGAACATATTTTGAACATTTTTATAAACTACTTTGTGTAATGTGAACAAGTGAAATGTTTATTTAATGTTGTCCTAACATAATTCTCTAAATAACAATGCTTTGAAGATGCCATTATTGAGAAATACTGCGTAAGAAGCAATTACATTTAGTATAGTATAACACAGAATGAACTCTCAGCCAGTGTTCTTACTATACCTCTGTATAAGTTTGGGTTTGGTACTTGACCTGACAAAGTCAGTAAAATTCATTATTTGTCCATTATTTTTCCTAATTGTAGTGAAGAAACCAAACTTGTATATCCTTGAAGAATTTGTGCTGAAGGTTTTTAAACATTTTTAAAATTTTTATTTAAATTTCAAGATCCATTGAATCTCTGGATTTTGTTACATCTGCATGGCTCATTACAAAACATATAACATTGCTTGTTATAAAAACATTGGGCAGTAGACCAATACTTATGTTAGCACTTCTGAAACATGGGCAGATATTTTTCATTTTATATATCATTTATAAATGTGAATCAGTTCCACAAAGTTAAAACTTCTTAGCACAAAGAAATCAAGAAGTATATATACTATTTTACACCTCACTGTAAGATACTACATAGGAAAAGTTTTATAATGAAAAATGTATCATACATTGTTTGAATTTCACCATTGAATCAAAGCTCAAGTAGCAGTAAGTAAAATGTCCTATCTGTAAGTAAAATAAATTATAAACTTAATTCTGAGTTCTACTTATCATAGAATTCTATTCCAGTTCAACAAATTAGCAACCTGGTAACATGTGGTACATATCTATCAGATAGCAAAGTTATCAAAAGAATAATAAACAATTAACTGAAAACTGAAAAGGCATTTCCTGTATCTTTTCAATATAATTAAATTTTTGTCATAGATATCTCTTTTGGAGTCTATTTTAAATAAAGCATAATTATCTTATCCATGAAAATAATGTTTCTCTCATTCTAGTATACATTTTGATAACAATTAAAAATTGAGTCCATAAACTCAATGTCATAAGGTCATAGATCGCAACAAGCCTAAAGGTGTTTCTCAGCTTTTCAGATCACTGACTATTTAAGTCTGGGGGTGCTGTTATCTCCTTTATTCCCTGTGCTTCTTTCTTCTTTATCTTAAGATTCCATTCTTTGAACGAGTTCCCTCTGAACAAGAGCTCTGTATCATCAACAGGAAATACTATTGAACTGTGTAAGGATCTACATTCTTATTTTTTCCATCACTAGACAAACTCAGAAAAGCCAAGCTGCTGTTCATTGTATTTTCTCTGCCTCAAGAGCAAACACAGTAGAAATCAAATAGAAGACCAAGACTCCTTTCTGAGATCAGGGAAAAATAGAGTGTTTACAAGTGTCCAACACAAGACGCTAGCTTGAGTCACAAACATTCCAGTGTGCACAACTAAAACTACCTTCTCATCTCTGTGATTTTGCAGAGTAGTGGGCAGTTGCTTAACAAGGGAGAAGACAAATGAGTGTGTATACTTGCTGCTGAGCACTGAATCCAAAAGCAGAAAAGAAACCAATTGTGGTATTAGCTTCTGTGGTCCTAGTGCTGAGAAATAGATGGCCTGGGGTAATCAGCAGTGCCCTATCAAACATTTAAAAGGAATGTTCCTTGGCATTTCTAAACATCTATGAAAAATTTCAGAGACTTTTACATTAAAAAAATGGTATAGCATGTCAGAGTATCAGGAAAAAAAAAAAAACACCCCGAAACCTCAAATAGCATATACCCATTTTAATTTGTTCGGTAATTTTAGGCTTAGCATTTTTTTAGGATGGAAGGGGGGTTGGGGGGAGTTCATCCTTCATTTGGGTGTAAAATCAATTTGATAAAAACAATTCCCCAGCAGGTCTTTATTCAGTAGCAGAGGGATAAGAATTTGGACACTTTGGACTACTGTTACCAAGGTGCCAATTAGAGGGGGGCAGTTACTGGAGAAAAAGGCAAAAGATGATTAAGTATGACACAAATGTCTGTAAATTTTGAAACAAAAATAAGAAAATGTAATTTAACGATTAGAACCAAAACCATTTTACTTGTTTTTATATTTATATAGGTTGTTTTTTTTCCCAAATACTGTGAAAACTCTCAAAGACTGGAGACATGACTTAAATTATTAGTATTGGAAAAAACTCCTGTAGCAAAGGTTTATCATGAAAATAATTATGTACATTAAATACATTCTAGTATACATGAATAAATATTGTACCTGCCTGATTAATGAGTATAATACTGGTGTTTGATAATATTTGACGCCATTATTCTTAGGCTTTATATTTACCAGTTACCTATATTTCTTTCCACATAATTTAAGTTTTAAAAACCTGAAGCTGTAAAAATTCAAAGAAAAATACCCAAGAAAAATAAAAGAAATATTAAGAGATCATGCAAAAATAAAAGTAAAAAATGGGTACCCTTCAATTCAGCCTGTGTTTATTTGCTGTTTACTATGTGCAATGCAAGTTGACATGTGGATGGCACAAACACATATTTAAATATTAACAGTGTATCAAGTTTACTCTGAACTTTTTATGCATAAAGCAAAACCTCACAATATCCAGTATATAAATGGTTTTGCTGATGCATGTAGAGAAATATTGTATATGCTTTCAACTACCTTTTATGTTAAAAGAAGAAAAAGCTGTCACAAATCCAAAATATTAGCATTAACATTTCTTTAGTCATAATTTTAGGTTTCATTATAAAATTAAAAAACAAAACTGCAAAATTTAATTAATGCCCTTCCAGATAATAATAGTAATATTAATGATAGTAATAATAATAACCAACTTAGGAGATGTAAACCAAAGCTATAAAGAGGAAGAAATGTAATTTTGTTTTAACTTGAACCAGTCTACTCAAATCTAGAAATCTCTATTCCTCATTTCTCATTTATTCATTGAGGACACAAAACTGAGTAAGATAGACTACGCTGGCCTTGAATTTTCAGAACATGACCTTAACTTTGATGGAGTAGGTATTTACTATCACAAACCATATCTGAACATTTTTATTATTTCATTTTATTATTTCAAAACTTACCTGCGAATTTTACCTTTTCAAAACTTTCGTTTCCACATCTGCTTTTATTCAATCATTTTTTCCTTCTCTTGGGTCTCCACCCCTCAGGTTTTTTCCATCTCTCTAGTACCTTCAGTCTCTCCACTTCACTAGCTTTCTTTCATCCTAAAACATATGCAGGCTGGTCCAGTCTTAAAAATAAAAGTAAGCTGCCTTCTTGCCCTGCTTTTGCTCAAGCTACTACCTTATATGTACTTTCACACTTTCCTTCTCCTTCAGACTCATTTGTTGGCATACCTTACCTCTCTTCCTCTCAATTCAATGAAGATCATTTTACTAGTCTTTATTCCCATCACCAAACACATAAGACGCTCAGCAAATGCTTGTTGAAGGATACACAAATCCTACCGTGTTCTTTCATTTCAGTATGATTACACCCATGAAATGAAGTTTAGATTTTGTTATTTAAATTTGCTAGAATAATAAATAGCATAGTATCAATAAATAGTATCCCTTAATCTTTAAGTTTTTAGCACACATAGAAAGAACCTGGTGATAGTTATGGGCAGCATACACAGTGCTATTTATTACATGTTTAAGGACCATAATTTAATTTTGATGCCTGAATCAATAATACTTATTTGAGTTTTTTTGTAGACTAAAAATGTCTAATCTGGCATGTCACAAGCCTAGTTTTGTAATGATGATTTCATGGAAACAATGCAAGTAGCTGTTGGCATATGGAGATATGCCAGCATGTTTCCCATCCCACTGCCTCTGCATACTGTTCCTTGGCCTGAAGTGTTCCTTCCTCTTTCTTTACCTGAATACTCCTTACCATTTATATCTAGAGTATCACTTCCTCAAAAAGGCAACTATCTATCTCTTAATTTTCTTTTTTAGCAAAATTGTTCCTTTTGCAACATTTATCAAATTATGAGATTATATAATTATTTGAGTATTTATTTGATAAATAGCACATTTTTGTTTTTGAAACTCTGTAAGGGTTCAAATTTTATTTTGTGTATTTTGCAATTAGTACATTGCCTGGAATATATTGGGCACTTGATAAAATACTTATTAAATAAATGAAGAGGTGAATGAACACAGATGCAGTCTGGGATAGCTATTTAATGCACAGTTCTTTAGTTGAGGAATTAGCGTTTCCATTGATCTCATTAGTGTGCTGCCATAACTCCAAGGGACTGTGATTCCTTCTCAAACATTTAAAATTTAATTTAAATTTCTCAGGATCCACCTCGCGTTCTTTGTTGTCAGGCCCCCCAAACCATTTCAGCCGTACACCGTCCGTTCTTCAATAGTGGTATCTCCGTGGACCCCGAATTAATTTGACTAAAGCCTTTCCTATCCTTGATTGGAGAATGGAGAATACATTGTAGGAAAGAAGATGGGAAAAAAGTGTTTTTTAAACAATATTTGCAAAACTCATTTCCTAGAATGTTGCTAAGCACTAGAGGAATAAAATCAAGGTGCCATGGGAATTAACTTTTAAATTTCATTATTTTATCATATTAGAATAATTAGAAGTTGCATTATCAAAGATCAGGTGTGATATACTTAAAGCATAGTAAAACGGTATAATGCCTTATAATTAAGGAATGGTCATTGGATGTATATGAAAATAGCCTAGAAAGATATTGCTGTCTTAGAAAGTAGCTAAAATATTGTTGACATTTAATTTTTTAGTGTCTTTAACCAGAAAAAGCTCAATTTTCTATATGGCATTGACTGAATCTTAATAATTTCCTAATACTAAGTATTATTCACATTCATGTTTTTCTACTGACACTACTTTTTCCCATGATAAAATTAAGGCAATCTCAGTTTAAAGACAGAAAAGACATTAGAATTAAGTTAGGCAATATTAACTAAAAATCTGAGTGCCTAGAGATTTCTAACATTGATTCTGAATGCCATCCAGAGTGAGTTGTCCTCTTTTCTATTTTTTGTATGACTATCTGAACTCATGGATATTCTGATGATAAATGAGACAATGTGAGAGAATTGTTTTAATGTCTCTAAAAATAGTCTACCAGTTATTCAATAAACAACATGAAGTAAATTTCTATCATGTGCTATACTCTCTCTTAAAGCATTAATTATATTAATATTCATTGCAGAGAAAATAAGTCTTTCTTATACCTAGTAGGTAAAGAATATGAAGTAACAATCAAATCCTGTTATGAGATATTGTACATGAAATATAACTGCATGCTTGAAAATCAGGCCCTCCCCTAATATTTGTGAGTCTGGGAAAAGAACATATTTATTGGTCCATGTGTCCATTATCATGTGTAAATACTTAAAAGTTTTAAACTAAGCTAATGAACTTCTATTCTTCAATTTGATAAATATCTCTTTATAAGTCCTGAGAAATCAGTTGTGAATTTGGAATTTTTTTCTTAAACATTGATAAACATATTTTTATTTTTTCTTTATTTTTTAAGTTTTTTTAAGATTTTACTTTATTACAGGCTTTTCTGTTTTTAATCATTACATGTGTTTTCAACATTTCATTTTTCTGCTCCATTGTATTCCATTTATATTTCATTATGATTCCCATCTATCGTATCTTCAAGTCATATCTACTATTTTCTTTCTTTTTTATAAATTTTTATTTTATATTGGAGCATAGTTGATTAACAATGTTGTGTTAGTTTCAGGTGTATAGCAAAGTGACTCAGTTATACATATATTGGAATTTGGAATTTTTATACTCCTTGAAGTTTGATACAAAATCATGGAGTCTGGAGGAAGCTGACTTCAGGCCCCTACCCTGATTGTCAGCCTGGCCATTTCCTCTCTATACCACAAGGGGCTTTGTGCACATTGGTGGACATTCTAGCCCACGTTTCCAAACACCCTTCACCTTCCCTAAATCTTGGCTACCCTTCAGGTCTACAGGTATGCATACCAGTATGCCCAAAGAGATGGACTTAAGTAAGAGGCACATAAGGCCCTGGAGACAGGTAGTCTAGTGTGATCTAGAGCAGGGAATAGTGGATACAGATTCTACACAGATAATTCTTCTTGGTTACCAAAATCTTTTCCTTCAGCGGAGTGGCACAGCTGGAGAAAAGGCAAAGCAAGTCCCCCTACAAAGTGTTAATCCCAAGATAGAAAGATAATAATGACAATGTAATGAAACTGTTACAGGGAAATTTCAAAGTAATCTCCCTATTATCAATGTTATAATAATAAAGAGAAACAAGGTGAACAAACTAGGTGCCTGGGTGCAAAAACAGCCTTGCCACTTAGTAATCTATAGGTGAAGTTATTTAGTAGCTTTGTGCGTCAGTATCCTCACCTGTAAGTTGGTAGTAATACTTATCTCTTAAGCATGTTGTTGAGATTAGGTCGTGTGCAAAGCACATGAAACAGTACCTAGCATACAGTAAGCATCAAGTAAGTATTAGCCATTATTTTGAAGTGCTAAAGAATGCTCACTATATCCAGGCTGCATCCTATTAAATCCCATTTAAAATCTGGAATTTTAATCCAAGAATAACATTTCCCTTATGTTATGTAAATCCTTCAGTTTAAAGTTAGAAACTGTCTTTATTAAACATTAGCTGTAATAGCTATCTTCTATCAAAACAGCACAGAAATAATACTTGTTGACTAATATGTGCCTGGTCCCATGCTAAAAACGTTTTATGCATTATCACATTTAGTTCTCAAAGCTAACTTAAAATGGTACGTTCTTTCCTGATCTGTGGGAACATGTTCTTAATTTGGTCCCATGAAATCTATTACCTGAGTAAATTAATATAGTTGTATCTGTATATATAGATTTTATTAGGAAATGAGAATTTCAATAAATTACAGAAGGTTTTACTTTATGCTTATAAATAAGCAGTTGTAGAAGCCATCTTCAGAACTGAAGACAATTTTTTTAAAAATGTGCAGTACATTTTTATTATATATCTCAGGATCATATATATTATATATATATATGATCATATATATCATATATATATCATATATATCATATATATATATGATCATATATATCATATATATTATATATCTCTGGGTAGAAGTATCATTGCTAGAGATACTGTTATGATATCACAAGAGTTTGTAGCTCCCAGTCTTAATGCTGAATAAAAGGCTGTCCTTAATAATGAATAAAAGGCTATCCATTGAGGCATTCAGTAGTAAATGTAGTAAATGTGATTAATGTAAAAAGTGATATTTGGTAAACAAACTAATTGAATTTAACATAATTTAAAGAAGACTCAATGGGAAAAATAACCCATTGAAACCCAGAAATAGTAAGGAAATAAAATGACTCTGCCATTGGTGAGCAGGTCTCACGTAATAAGCATCATGATGAAACCACAGTAGAACCTTGAGCACCATGTGAGAGTAAGCCGTCCTGCTGTCAAATGCATGCTCTGGAAGGGACCTCTGTGCACAGTGCCAAGTTTAAGGAATGCACATTTTGGTTGTAGGTGTTCACTGTGAGATATATTAAAAATAGTGTATATATAAGATATTAGAAAAATAATATACATTATAAATGAAATTTGTAGCTTTTTCTTGGAAAATATAGATTTACAGGTTTTATTTATATGTTTAATAAAACTACTGTCTGATATATTGTTTATAAATTGTTTACCATTTACTAAGTGATACAATGAATGCGATCCAATATCTCATAGATTTTTTTTTCTTTTCCATTTATTCAACAGAACATCTTACACAAGGCCTACTATTTACTAGAAGAGGGTTAATACCCCTTATTGCAAAAAAGAGAAGTCAGCTGTCTTTCTGATAATGCAATTAGGTAATATAACTTGTCTATTGTCAGACAGAAATGTAATTTAACATTTTTAACATCAAGCCTCATGTACAATTGACTAAGATCCTCATTTTATCTCAGGAATGACTTAATAAAATTGAACTGGACTAGTAGAAAGGAGCATTTTAAAAGCTACTCAAAGTTAAAGTTTATTCATATACCTGTAATAAATATTTATAAAATCATCCACTTCAACACTTATGTACCTTCTTTTATTTCTTTGTTTAGAAATAGAGAGAATATCGTTTAAACATTGCAGTCATTATCTATTTTTAAATGATTAACCAAAACAAAAAGAATATGAGTGAATTTAGAACCTTTATTTCCAGTGTAAAACCAAAAAGTAATGGTATCAGTAATAATAGCTAAAGTTTATTAAAGACTTACATTTTAATAGCCTTTTCTATTCCAGTACTCTAATTTGTTCTTCCTATGTGAGTGAAATATTTATATATGTTATATCATTATCAATATTGAGAAGTGGTAATACATAAGGCTAATCGTATCATTTGGTCTTGGGAAAAAACAAACAAAAAGAGTGTGTGTATGGTATGTCTTGCAAAATTAGGCCATTTAAAGTGCAGTATTGAAATATAAATTGTAACTAACATTATGTATATGATAAATAGGTAATTTCACAGTTTTTTAAAAGCTCCCAAAACTGGGTATATAAAATTTTTTGTATTGATCACATGTACCTCAGTTTCCACTAATTCATCCGGTAAAAGCTAATTAAGAAATTCAGCCATCTGAGCAATGAAAATAAGTTCTTAATAGGATCAACTGTTCAGCTTTTGACTTTGTGAGATTTTACCCTAATAATTAAAAATGTCTTAGTTAACAGCACAAATCATGGCACAGGCTATTTCGATAACTCATACATAAATTAACAACTGTTCTGTTCCTACTTTGCAAAACATTGCAGCTTTCAGATATATTTTCATTTTAAATAGTTGTGAAAATTTATTTGTACTTGTGAAAAAGTACAGCTTATGAGACTTTCACATGATTTGTGCAGTTAAATGTATCTAATATATTTTTAAAATGTGTTTTGAAAGTTAATTCTTTTTCAATGCCTTTTATGAATAAAAAACAGTATATTTCATTTTTACGAAAGATAATTGGAAAGAAAACAAGCTGTTTCACAGACATATACAACTGTAAAGCTTAAAATAATATCATGCCACCCTATTTAAAGCATATTGGAATAACTTTCCCTTTTCCTTACATTTTCCCCAGAAGGTTTTACAGTCAGTGCATAAACTAAGTCTTAAAATGATAGTAAATCAGACTACTGATGTCAGTTTACAGATAAAATTGAAGGTGACCCAACACATTAAATCAATGGAGTGACTTTAAGATCTGCTCTAAAAAGGTTGAGGTACTGCTATACAACCTAAGGCAGAGCAAGGCAGTCTCAGTCCAGAGGTGATGTCATGAATTGTGCTGGTGTTACAATGTTAGGATATCAGTCATTAAAAAAAAAAAAAAAAGCACATTGACCAGTTTTAAACAAAATCAATATCAAAATGTTTCATTATTTCCAGTTTTTCTCTATTTTCAGGAATTACTCTGTATAAATGGCCGCAAAATAAAAATCTTACTTATCTAGGATCTTTATTTAAATATTTTCATACTATTAGTTATGAAATAAATTACTAGATAGGAAGCAGATACAAATTGGTTGTTCGCATTGTTTACACTATTTGTGTTTTATTTGCTTCTTTCTAGGTTCTAGTGCATCATATGAAGCTTTCAGTTTGTAACTCTTTAGAGACTACACTGTCTTGCAGCTTTAGTTTGGCAAAACCAGATTCTTATTAATAGGTAGTACACCATAAAATTCTGTATTATTTAGAAAAGAAATTCAAGAGGAATTTACCCAAATGAAATGAGTACTACCACCGTGCCATTAGTTATATCCTAAGTCCACATCTTAGGCAAAGATGGTTTCTATTCTGCTGAAATTCACCAGAAGTGGCTCATCCTTCCATTTTCCTTAGTATGCTTTCATTGTATAAAGTTGGACTAAAAACCTATAGTAATGTCTTGAAAACACTGCTAATTTTGTGTTAATTCACGATCAGTTTTCATTTTGCTGCTGCTCTGCTCCTGTCTCAATCTATCTCCCTCCCTTTTCTGGAAGAGATTTCAGAAACATGGTAATAGACCATGGCTGCTCTATATAGTCAAACATACCTGTTAACAATAGTAATGCTGGAGCCAAGTCATCTTGGTTCAAAATTTGGTGCTTCCACTTGAACAAGTTTTCTTCTCTTTGCCTCATTTTCCTCCTTGACCTGAATTGCTTAGTAAATTAAGGGTGGCTTGTGCAGTTGACTTAATCCTAGCAATTGACTTAATTTTATTTGCATATTCACCTGAGCTAGGTAGAGAAGTAAAACAGAAAAGTGAATGCACAAGGTGTCAGATTTTCATGGAAATTCTCTCCCTACCTTTTGAAATATGACTTAAATGAGCCTATTTCCTTTTACTGTTGACTGTCCATGGTCACCCTGATCCCTTTATGGGCCAGTTAATCCAGAAGTATATCTAAAATCTATTCGTTATTGCAGGATGAAAACCTACATGAAACATACTGAATTTTTTTCATATGAATAAAAACAGAAAGTGAGAGAACAGAGGCAAATTAATAATTTTCTTCAAGTCCCAGTATATATACTTACATAGACACATCTGTATATATTCCTATCATCAATTATTTAAATAAGATTGATAAAGACTGAAAATCAAAGGTTTTATATTTTCAATTTGTCAGAGCCCTACGTGACTCTGATCCTCTCTGTTTTCCATGTTTCCCATTTTAAAAAGGAAAGAATAAAATCTTGCTTGTTCTATTTCTTACTTTATTTCCAAAAACTAGGTGATGTTGTGAATCTAGTTGATGGTGAGAGTATTATGCAATGAATTAGTTTCTATGATAACTGCTTTTTGTTGTATAGCACAGTAAACAGTAAGCTTGTAAGTTGGAAATTTAAAACTTGTAAATTGGAAATCCGGGGCCCATTGCAGTACAGCTAGTAGAAACACATTCTTTCAGAATGTGATTATTAACATAATTCTTGAGTATGGAGAATTACTTCCAAACAAAACAGTCACCTCTCCCCGATGATATGTATTGACTGACGCTTTAGTAGAAAGAAAAGTAGAAAATGAGAAAATGAGAAGACTATGTATTTTAGAGAATATAATGTGAAAGACAAACTAAAACAATTTATGGATTTTTTTATGATTAAGAGAGTGAAGAAGAAAGGTGGGAAATAAATTTATAATATTTCTATTATTTGAAATATATGTGCTTTTATATTATAATTTGGTGGAGGATGTCCTATTTTTTATTTAGATTAACTCAGTAATTGGTATTTGTCAGGAGAAAAAGGAGCTCTTCTATATCAGAATTAATATTTCAAATAGAAAAAACATTGGAGAAAAAGAAAGCCATAACTTAAGGAAATAAGGATTTCTTTTTAAATTGAAATAGTAAATCCAGGGCTTCCCTGGTGGCGCAGTGTTTGAGAGTCCGCCTGCCGATGCAGGGGACACGGGTTCGTGCCCCGATCCGGGAAGATCCCACGTGCCGCGAAGCGGCTGGGCCCGTGAGCCATGGCCACTGAGCCTGTGTGTCTGGAGCCTGTGCTCTGCAACGGGAGAGGCCACAACAGTGAGAGGCCCGCAAACCGCAAAAAAAAAAAAAAAAAAAAAGAAATAGTAAATCCAAATGTAGTATACAAGTATTCATATTCAGGTTAAGATTCTTTTGTTTTTCTAGGGAAAAATAGGCTCTTTAATGGTGATCTAATATATTTCTAAGTGTTTGGCACATAGTTAATATTTTAGTGCTTTGCATATATTTAGCAATTTATAAACTTGAGCAGTTTCTTGAAATTTCAATATTTTCATTCCTTTCTCAAGAAATAATCATGGAATGAAACATAATATATTCTTATATTAAATAATGCTTTTTACATATAATACATTTAATACAGCATATTTTTTGAATCATAGCTTGCTCCTTAAGTGAATTTCAGTATGTAACAATTATTAATATCCTATATATATGCTAATATCACACATATGCATACATATATATACTACGCATGTGAATATACATCTGTGTGCTTTGTGTGTGTATTAATATTTATATGTATATTATATAATACTCTAGTTATGTTACAACTCAAGTTCAGAATAGTATTATTTAACATGGCCAAAGTAATCATAGGAGGATGAAATACAATAACCACTAAAAATATGGAAAATAATAATTTCCTGACTTCAGCAATATTAGTGGAAGCTGTTTCAGGAGGCCTGTATACTTCTCTCCTACATCATATTATTCTTACTAATTATAAGCCAGATCTCCTTTTTATAATGCATTTGAAGAAAGTCATTTCTAACTGTATAGTTTCATTTAATTCAGTGTAATGGCATCAGTGTACTTGGTCCTAAAGGGAAAGAGACAAATAGCTGAATCATTAATGCCAGCCAGAACTTTCTCACTTTTGAGACTTACTCAATTTTCAGTATCGCTAACAAGTGCAGTCAATGGTGCTACATCTGAAAGTACAACATTCACTTGGAATATTTAGTACATCATTCTTAAACTTTCCTGTGGTGATTTCACTTAGCATGCCAAAAATCACCAAGGGGAGTTACATTACTAGAAACAAGCCTGGCTTGTTTTGTAAATTTATTTTACTTCAACAGTCAACAGTGGGTATTGATTACTCACTGTGTTGCTAGACTTGTACTGTGTATTGTGAGGAAGTCATTACATAGGAAGTAAAACATTTGCTCAGAGAATCATTTACTTATCATTTAATGAAGGGAAAAAGGGAAACTTTATACAAATGATTATGCATCAGTCAATCTATCCGTTTACTCTTTATTCATACATTCATTGAAGTTTACTGTATATTTACCTGATTTTAGGCCCTGGAGTTTATACAGATACACGAAAAAGTGTTTATGCCCTTCAGAACTCACAGTGTCACAATATAACTACCCCCAAAATAATAGAATAACAATTTATTATCATTAGGAGTTTTGGGGAAGCAAAATTTGAAAAGTAATTTTTGACTGTGGTCTTAAAGGATGAATTGGATTTTGACCGTTGGAGATTGAAAAAGTAAAGTTCAGTAGAGAAAATATCATAGAGGCACAGAATTGGGAAGACCAGTCGTGCTAAGGCAGTTGTGAAACTGCAAAATAGAGGTTTAACAAGGTAGAATAAAGGGTGTGCTACACAGGAGGCAGGCAAAACTGGCAGATGTATGGTTATATGTATGATATATAGTTTGTGTATGTGCTACATATTACATACATCCCTAGAAGATGTATAGTACGAGTGGGTGAACTTTGTTGAGCAAGATGGATGAAAAATCTTGAAAAGTATTAGAAGTTTTAATTTAAGAACTAGCAAGTTGTGAAAAATTTTTGAGAGTAGTTAATATGGTCAAGTGTTCACCTGTAAAACATTTCTATTGGTTACATATGAGATGGGTTGACTTTATGAAGAGACAGCAGTTTTGATATATGAGATGGAAATGTTTTGAATTTAGAGAGAATGTTTCTAAGTCACACAGACTACTTGCCCAGTGAGTCTAGTCTTGTACTCTTTCAATCTTTAATGCTACCTCAAAAGAAAATTTTTTAATTCTTAAATCTGATTATGTTTTACATGTCACATTTAAAACAGCTACAACGTAAACATCTTCAAAAGTTTGACTCTAGTACATGGTGAAATCCAAGCTTCAAAGCATGATTTACAAGACTCCATCCTAGTTTTAGACTCAAATCCCTCCATATCCCCTTATGTTTCAATACAGCCATTCAGCACAATGGTATTTCTTTTGGTAAAAAATGTTTAAGACAAATTTGCTACGTATTACCTTCCCTATTTCTGACTCACAATCATTCATGAAAAGTTAGGAGAGGGCTGGAATCACATCTGCTTCTGATCTCCTCCTGTATGCCTAAAGTTTCCAAAGAGTCTATTTAAAGTCTCCAGTGAACTAATTCTTTGTTTATAACCTGAATTCAAGTCCAGTCTATTTTCATAGGAAACAATTAAGGTAACAGCTAAAATACCATGCCAAACATGTATATTTTTTCTAAACCCGTCTGTGTTCATATGCAGTTTGGGATCCATTTAAGTCATCCTCAGGACCTTCTCAGCCTACCTTTCAATTTTGTGCTTTTCTTTTTTGCATCTGCATCTGAGATTTCCACTAACATATGAAATAATTGACTCAGATGTGAGAATCATAGAATGTGTGTTCCCGAAATTATTCTAAATCTTCATCTGAATTTTTCCTTGTCTTGTTTAGGATTTGGAAAGTTTTGCCATAAGGGCATTTCCCTATTATGAAGGGAATTTAAGATGTAATTGAGCTTTCTGGCTTTCTAGCTGGTCATAAGAGAAGGGGAACAGGACAGAAAAGGAGTAGGGGCAGCAGGTAATAAAGGAGCATAGAATGAGGGAAGAAGACCAGTAAGAGAAAGCTGTTAAGCTTAAGTTGAGATTTGGGAGGCTCTAGTGAGAGTTTTAAGTTTTCCCCATTTTTAAAATTTGCTTAGACCAAGGAATCTTTTAAGGAAGTAATTTTGGACCCTGAATTTCTTTTGGAAACTTTCCCATTCCAATAAAAAACAACCAATCAACCAAACAAAGAAACAAATCATTGGATTTTTTTTTCATTTTAGGGTGCCTCCTCAAGTTAATGATTTTTTTCATGTCTAAAATTCCCCACAGCACCCACTGTAATTCTGAAAATTATGGTGTAATTATGCCATTTAGAAAAAAGTAAGTACAAAAATTTGGATTACAGTGTAAATATATATAAGAAGCACAAGTTTACTCTGAAGGGTGTAAGAACTTAGACTGGGACAAACCCATCAGATTAGAAACACTGAATTGAATTATATGTTTCTGCAACTTGTCTTGTTCATCACAAATCTGACAATCTGTTGATTGCTTTAAAAGAATTTATTGAAATATAAATATACAGCACAGTGATTCAGTTATACAGAAATAGACAATCTGTTGATTTTTGATGTTGAGGTAGCTGGATGGAAGGAAGAAGATCTCTCCCAGAACCAGACTTTTACAGGCAAAATAAAACAGGTCTGAGAAAAATTCTCCTAAGTTTTTTGATATGGGATATATGGCAGGATTTGTTCTATAAAGAGGCTGATTCAGTGAAACCTTCCAAACTCATTAGCCCTTTGGAGCTGGCTCATGGATGAACTTATACCTGTCCTCTTTCTTATGAACTTCTACTGAAAGGAAAGAAGAAAACATATTAAGACAAATAGTAATTTTGTTAGTAATAAAACATGCTTCCATTGAGATGAAAGCTTTCAAAAAGGACTTGCTAAAAGCATTCTAAAAATACATATACATATATTCACATATATGAAATATTTCTAAATAAAAAGTTATATGTGTATATATATGTATATTTCTAAATAAAAAAGTCCTCTATTCTTAGAAGCATTTGGGGAGCTTGGCAAAAAAAAAGTACAAGTTCAAATCCAACACGTCTCACCTTATTGCCAAGGTTCAAGGGGTGACATTTTCATAGTTGTTTTGAAAGAAGCCTAAAGAGTAAACAGTTGTATGGATAAGCCCAGTTGAATAATCTATTTTTTTTAGTATGAGAATATAACTCATATGAGGGGTTAGTTCATAGTTTATTGTTCAGAAATGTTAGGAATTTCCTGAAACAAACAAAGCTATTTGAAAAAGGTGAAAGATTTATACAGTCTGAAGAGAAACCAAAGTATAAACAAAGCTATTTGAAAATTCATCTTCTGGGCTTAAATTTTTTGGAATAGTAGTCATGCTAAGAATAACGTAGACCCTACCTTAAGTCACAGTCACACAAGAGGCTTATAAAAACACATATTGCTGGGCTCCATTCCCAGAGTTCAAAGTATCTAAGCTGGGACCCTAGAATTTGCAATTTTAACAAGTTTCTAGTTGATACCAATATTGCTGATCTGTGAGAACACTTTGAGAACCACTGATGTAGACAATCTTAGTCATTAACCATATTAAGCTATGTGGCTGGTGACAGAAAGACTAAATATAAATATGAATTCCAATAAAATTGTTTTAAGACAACTCACATTTTTCAGTTTGTAATATTCAAGATGTTTACTCCTTAAGAGAATGATGTTGGAATCTTACTGTTCTGCATAACTAATCTTAAGATATGCCAGATATTTTTTATTCCTCTATACTGCAAAGAGATTTTTCTAATATTAATTACTAACTCAGCATCAACTATCAGAGTACAGTTTATTCTGATTTTCTAGAGGTCTTTTACATTATGAAAATAGATCAGTCAATAAGAATTAATATATGCTGATTGAGGAGATGTGCACCATTGATTCTGGCTCACAATGTTACACTCAGCACAGGTTTTATCAGTATGTGCTGCTTACTGCCAATCCCATTTTTTCCTTTTCTTTTTCATTGTCTAGTTATCTCATAAGTCCTATGATGCACATTTAAATGCTTGCTGCATCCCAGCTCTTACCAATCAGACTCATTTTCATTTTATAAAAAATGCAGGCTGCCCCTAGTTATGTGCTTACTTTTTCAATTCCAGGGTATTAAGCATGCCTCTAAGCTCAGTCTATTCTAACTTAATGTTAGAACCAAATGAATCTTTCCCTGAAGAAATCCTTTCAAACTCACTGTTGGGCCTGAATGCATTTCTGCCCTTTAGGCTGTCTCCATTCCTTCAGACTGATCATCCAGGCTCCAGTGAATGTTGCCTTTGGGTTGTCTCCTTCAGTTTCAATTTCAAGGCTTGCATTGCTTTTTACCCTCAGGTTTTCCCTTTTCAGTTTCTGTGTTAGGTTTTAAAGGCCTAGTGGCTTTAAACGCTTTCTCATTGCGATGTTTTCCTGTTTCATGCTTCAATAAACATGGATGTGGACTACTGTTTCATTGATCTGATGTTCCCTCTTAAGAATTTCAATATTCCCTCTTCCTATTTATTTGTTTTTATATTATACTTTATTTCAAATCTTAGACTTAATCAGTAGTAACTATGTAGTATATAATCAACCGTCTCATCAAATACTTATTTTCTACTAGAAGAAAATTCCTTGCACACCTATACTATTATAACCAGTCAAGAGTACAAACAAAAAATACATACCTGTTTTAATTTAAGCAGAAATAGGCTTATTGGAAGGTATTCAGGTAGCACACTGAGGTAACATGAAGCCGAGAACCATGCTCAAATAAAACAACTAAGGGAAGATGAAAGGAGCCAACTTGAAACTAGGCAGTTTGAAACAGAGCCATGCACACATCAGTAGTACAGCCTGGTTAGGGCATGGCTAATGCAGATTCTGGACACTGACACCAGTGGTTACTGGATGACACCATTATCCTATTGAAATGATTATTAAAATTTCCTCCTTCTGAATCACCAGTTTCATGTTCAGGGTCCCAGCTTGGAGCATCAGACTGACTGAACTAAGTCTGTCCCTCCTTATTGGCTGGCACAGTGGGAGACATGGCCCTGCTGCCATTCAAGCCTTTCCTAATGGCAACATTCCCCACACCCAATACCAGAAGTGATTCAGATATTGTGCCAAAGAAAACATGATTCTAAAATCATGGAAAATACTTACAAGATTATTATGTTAGAGGAAGTCATTGGGAGATTGTGACCACTGGTTGACCCATGAGCTGGATCCTGGCAATCAGAGGCTCATTTCTTTTTTTCCTCCATTATCCTTTGTGTGTACATCCCACCTACTGTTCCCATGGTAGCAGCTGTTTCAAGGATGTAGCCTTGAAAGAATAAGGTATTGTTGAGACCATTTGGACTGAATACATGACAACTCCATTAAGGCCTCTATATAAACTTTGAAGATTCTGGTATGTGAGTGAGGAGACCTACTGGTCTTCAGGTTGCCCACGACAAGCCTCGTATGTAAGTTCCCTTGCTTATTAAACTTGCCACCTACCAGTCTGGCAATGGCCTGTGTCTTTCTTTGTTCTCTCCTTAACCTCTATGTGAGGGAGCAAATTTGGGATCCAACACATTGTCATATACTACATATAAATGACACCTCCTTCCTGCCCAACACGATTTTTCTCTTTGTTCTTAACTTTCCTAGAACATAAGGTAAATTATGGACACTACCTGTAGGCCAGATTTCAGCTTATCGCTAAACTGGCAAGCATCCTCTAGAAGCACAATTTAATCTGGTCAGAGGTAACTTAAATAATGTTGTCTCTTAGGATAGATGGTTGTGTTGCCTTAGAAACGGTTGGAGAATTCCTTACACCACTGTTTGCTCTTTTTTTTTTTCTTCTTTTTTTTTTTTTTTTTTTTGGTGGTACGCGGGCCTCTCACTGTTGTGGCCTCTCCCGCTGCGGAGCAACAGGCTCCGGACGCGCAGGCTCAGCGGCCATGGCTCACGGGTGCAGCCGCTCCGCGGCATGTGGGATCTTCGCGGACCGGGGCACGAACCCGTGTCCCCCGCATCGGCAGGCGGACTTTCAACCACTGCGCCACCAGGGAAGCCCTGCTCTTTTTTTTTTTAATAGATCTTTATTGGAGTATAATTGTTTCACAATACTGTGTTAGATTCTGTTGTACACCAAAGCGAATCAGCCATATGCATACATATGTCCCCATATCCCCTGCCTCTTGAGCCTCCCTCCCATCATTCCTATCCCACCCCTCTAGGTCATCTCAAAGCACCAAGTTGATCTTCCTGTGCTATGCTGCTGCTTCCCAATAGCTAACTATGTTACATTTGGTAGTGTATATATGTCGATTCTACTCTCTCTTAGCCCTAGCTTCCCCCTCCCACCACGTATCCTCAAGACATTCTCTATGTAGACATAGACATTCTCTATGTCTACATCTTTATTCCTGGCCTGCAATTAGGTTCATCAGTACCATTTTTTTTTTTTTTTTTTTTTTTTTAGATTCCATATATATGCATTAGCATACGGTATTTGTTTTTCTCTTTCTGACTTACTTCACTCTGTATGACTGACTCTAGGTCCATCCAACTCACTACAAATAACTCTATTTCGTTTCTTTTTATGGTTGAGTAGTATTCCATTATATATGTGTGCCACATCTTCTTTATCCATTCATCTCTCGATGAACATTTAGGTTGGTTCCATGTCCTGGCTATTGTAAATAGGGCTGCAATGAACATTGTGGTACATGTCTCCTTTTGAATTATGGTTTTCTTAGGGTATATGCCCAGTAGTGGGATTGCTGGGTCATATGGTAGTTCTATTTTTAGTTTTTTAAGGAACCTCCATACTGTTTTCCATAGGGGTTGTATCAATTTACATTCCCACAAACAGTGCAGGAGGGTCCCTTTTCACCACACCGTTTCCAGCATTTATTGTTTCTAGATTTTTTTTTGTATTTTTTTTTTGTTGTTGTTATTGTTTGTTTGTGTTTTTTGGCGGTACGTGGGCCTCTCACTGTTGTGGCCTCTCCCGTTGTGGAGCACAGGCTCCGGACGCGCAGGCTCAGCGGCCATGGCTCATGGGCGCAGCCACTCCACGGCATGTGGGATCTTCTCGGACCAGGGCACAAACCCGTGTCCCCTGCATCGGCAGGCGGACTCTCAACCACTGCGCCACCAGGGAAGCCCTGTTTCTAGATTTTTTGATGTTAGCCATTCTGACCAGTGTAAGGTGATACCTCATTGTAGTTTTGATTTGCATTTCTCTAATAATTAGCGATGTTGAGCATCTTTTCATGTGCCTCTTGGCCATCTGTATAACTTCCTTGGTGAAATGTCTGTTTAGGTCTTCTGCCCACTTTTTATTGGATTGTTTGTTTTTTTGATATTGAGCTCCATGAGCTGTTTGTATATTTTGGAGATTAATCCTTTGTCTGTTGCTTCATTTGCAAATATTTTCTCCCATTCTGAAGGTCATCTTTTTTGTCTTGTTTATGGTTTCCTTTGGTGTGCAAAAGCTTTTAAGTTTAATTAAGTCCCATTTGTTTATTTTTGTTTTTATTTCCATTACTCTAGGAGGTGGGTCAACAAAGATCTTGCTGTGGTTTATGTTAAAGACTGTTTTTCCTATGTTCTCAAACTCTTCCAAAAAAATTGCAGAGGGAGAAACACTCTCAAATTCATTCTACGAAGCCACCATCACCCTGATACCAAAATCAGAAAAAGATATCACAAGAAAAGAAAATTATTGACCAATATCACTGATGAACATAGATGTAAAAATCCTGAACAAAATACTAGCAAACAGAATCTAACAACACATTAAAAGGATCATAACCATGATCAAGTGGGATTTATCCCAGGGATGCAAGGATTTTTCCATATATGCAAATCAATCAATGTGATACACCATATTAACAAATTAAGGAATAAAAACCATATGATCATCTCAATAGATGCAGCAAATGCTTTTGACAAAATTCAACACCCATTTATGATAAAAACTCTCCAGAAAATGGGCATAGAGGGAACCTACCTCAACATAATAAAGGCATATATGACAAACCCACAGCAAGCATCATACTCAATGGTGAAACACTGAAAGCATTTACACTAAGATCAGGAGCAAAACAAGGATGTCCACTGTATTTTTTTTTTTTTTTTTTTTTTTTTGCGGTACACGGGCCTCTCACTGCTGTGGCCTCTCCCGTTGTGGAGCACAGGCTCCGGACGCGCAGGCTCAGCGGCCATGGCTCACAGGCCCAGCCGCTCCACAGCATGTGGGATCCTCCCAGACCGGAGCATGAACCCGTGTCCCCTGCATCGGCAGATGGATTCTTAACCACTGTGCCACCAGGGAAGCCCCTCCACTGTATGTTTTTACGTTGCCTTCAGTGAGCCTGATCTGTTTATCCTGAAGATTTTCTGTAAAAGTTGTTTATCTTTACTTCCAATTTCCTAGCTTTCATATAGTCCTGAACTATGTCCACCCCAAAGTCCCTATATAACCTACAATACAATGCAGGCTTATCCTTTTTTCTACAAATGTGTTGAAAGTTTGGCATTGGAATAAATAATATAATTCGCTTATTTAAGACTGGGAGAGATCTGATTCTTTCTGGTCCTTTCTAAGTATGCTTTTGAGTAAAGGAAAATAACACTTCTAGACAGAAAAGAAGCCCACTTTAACCTGCCAGCATTTCTGTGTGCTTAAAATCAATCCAAAGGATGAAGTGTTTAATTCAGTAATATATGATCCAACTATGTATCATTGAATATATTTTAAAGTAAAAATTTTAATTATAGTTCATTTCTTCATTCAGTAAACACTTAAGTACCTACTTTGTATCAGGCACTGTTCTCAATGCTAAGGATAATATATTAAAAAAAGGAAGGTGAAAAATGCCCACTCTAAAAGAGCTTACATTCTAATAGGGCTGTCAGACATTTATGTAATAAGTGAAACAAATATAAATATATATAGTTAGATAGTCATAAATGCTGAGGGTAAAAAGTAGGGGAGGGAGTTGGCAGTGTTGGGAAAGGCAGAGCAGAAAAGTTTAATATTTTAGGTAGAGGGGCCAGGGAAGGTGATATTAAGTAGAGACAGTGAGGGAGTAAGACGTGGACATAAAGAGAAGAACATTCTAGATAGAGGAAATAGAGTTCAAAACATCTTAGGCAGGAACCTTCCTGGTTATTACTAGGAAAATAAAGGAGTCAGGTTTGGTTGAATAAGATATAAGTATGGGGGTTTGGGGGAAAATGAGGGGATGGAGTCAGAAAGAAAACTTGGAGGTCATTATAATGACCTTGTGTTTTACCGTGAGTGATATGGGAAGCTCTGGAGGCTTTTGAGTAAAGAAAGTTGTATTCTGACTGACACTCAGTAGCACAATTTTGGTTCCCAGGTGAAGCATCAGTTATAAGGAGAGTGGGCAAATGCAAGAACAGGAAGAATATTAAGAGGGCTACTGCAAATTAAAAAATAGACAATGGGGACCTTGACAAGGTGGTACCGATGCAGATGGTCAGATTTTGAATATATCTACAGACAGTGCTTACCATTTTGATTTTGAATGTGAGGGGAAGGATCGGGATGACTCCAGAGTTTCTGGCCTCAGCACATGGAGCAGTGCAGTTTCCTTTGAGGTGACATGAAGGGGAAAGGAAAAGCAGGTTTGGAAGGAAAGATCAAGAGCTCAGGTTTTGATACATTGTTTGTGATGGATAGCTAAGAGTAGATGTCAGGAGATGTCAGTTAAGTGGTTAGTTATACAAGTCTGACATTTAGGGAAGAGATCTAAATAGGGAGATAAATTTGAGAGCCATATGCGTACAAATAATAATCAGCACTATAACCTACTGCTGCATAACAAAAGTAACCCCAAATTTGCTCCTTAGGTTACAAATAAAAACATTTTCTCACAGTTTTAGAGCTGAGGAAACTACAAGTTGGAGAAGTAAATAGTTTAACCACACACACATAGAAAGTTATGTGCCAGGGTTCAATTTCAGATATCTTTACTTCTGATGACCCAAGTCCTTCCATTACACAGCTCTGCATCCTTAGCATCTTCCTTGAGCTGGCTGCTCTTCCCACAACTCCTCCCCAGTCTGCTGATGTGTCCCACTCAGCGTAATTCTCCCACTTGGCCAGTTTCCTTTGTCTGCTCAAACACTTTCTTCATCGTCTTTAATCAAAGATTGGCACTCTTCCAGTCATCTGAGCAGGTTGGAAGGCAAAAAAGAGGAACGGGCAAGGTGCCGCAGAGCTCAGACAGATAGTGGGGTCATGACTCTTTAGACAGTTCTAAATGATGAGGATTGAATGGCGAGTGGGGAGAAGGGGCAGCTAATGACGGGCATTTTATATATATATATATATATATGCACACATACACGCATACATTTATTTAGGAAAGCAGGCAGTTATCTGTCTTTTTATCTTTTCTAACCAAGTTAAATTACTGAACTCACAGAAGTTACAGAAAACTGCCCTTCGAGTTTCCACATGAAAGAAATAAAATACAAATATATGCATTCAGCAATATATGATTTTCAAAAGGCATTTCCCTCATTGTTCATTTAGCCCCAAACTCTAGGAATTCCTTCTAAGCTTTTCTCCATTCGATCAGATTATTTCCTCATGATCTGCAAGAATCACAAACTCAAATTTCTTTTGGGAATAAGAAGTTAAAATAGATGTTAAAGCTCAGATTACCTGGTATACAATAGAGAGCCATGGGGTCTGTGAAAGCTCAGATTACCTGGTATACAGTAGAGAGCCATGGGTCTGTGGTGAACTTGAGCAGGTTAGTCTTGCTAAAACGTCTTTCTCTGGGGCTTCCCTGGTGGTGCAGTGGTTGAGAGTCCGCCTGCCGATGCAGGGGAAACGGGTTCGTGCCCCAGTCTGGAAAGATCCCCCATGCCGCGGAGCGGCTGGGCCCGTAAGCCATGGCCGCTGAGCCTGCGCGTCCGGAGCGTGTGCTCCGCAACGGGAGAGGCCACAACAGTGAGAGGCCCACGTACCAAGTGTCTGTCTTTCTCTCCTTAACACTATTTTATCTAAGATATATACATTCCTGGGCCAGATGTAGTCTACTGCAAACTTCTATTCATTGACTTTCAAAAAATATTTTCTCATGCCTTTTAATTTCTAGTTTAAATAAGCTTATCAGCCCCCCCCCCCCAGCTGCCTCTTGTTTTCTAGGAACTAACTAAATCTTTTCACTTTTCATTATGGGTTTAGGTTTTCTCTATAAAAGTGAACCGTACTAATGCATGAGGGCTGCGGAAAATTTCTTCCAAGTACTTTTCCTTCACAAGTACTTTGATAATGCAACGTTTAGCAAATAACTTATACACATCAAATTTGTTGGTGCATGTGCTATTACCTACAGTTTGCCAGACACACACACAAACACACTCAGAAACAAAACAGAAACATGGGAATAAGAGATGTTGCTTATTTAAATCCATCGATCCTTAAAATGAAGGAATATGGGACTAGAACTAATATTCATTTAAGATAGTATTTTGGAGAAATAGCCCCTCCATTTGCCTCCCTCCCTCCCTCCCTCCCTCCTTACCTCGTTTTGTGCTTTCTTTCTTTTTATTTCAGAGACATGACACTTGTAGTGGTCAATTTAATTATATGAGTAAGGCAGCCATTTAACAATTTGAATACATAATACTAGGAAAACTGGTAGGATTTTATTTATTAGGCTAATAGGTAGTCTCTATTAATAAATTATTCATAGACTTTCTTGTCCTTCATTATCATAGAAACTAGTGTAGATTATTATTTTACAAAAAGCCTGAACCACCGTTTAGTAGAGAAATTAACTTCACCGTTTCTCTGTTATGTTCTATGATGGTGCTGGTAGAGGTTGCCTCCTTAGTCTCCATTACCAGAATGAAAACAAATTTAAAATTAATACTACGATGTATTTCAGGTTAGTTCCCAGAGCTAAATGTACACAGGATATGATAAATAATTTTATTTAGTCATTTATGGGTCTGAATGACCAGTAGATTTTCTACTCTGAAAATTTCTGCAGCCCCTTTTCTGCCCATTCAGAATTATCATGTGGAATTTACACACACTTTCCACATTCTCATTAAAAGCATTAGAATCTTCTTACTGCCAAGTATTATTGACTTTCCTATAACATCCTATTTACAATATGTATTCTGAGTTTCCAATCTCTCTATTAATATTTCTATTAACATCCCTATACTGTTTTATTTCCTCTCATTAATAATAATGTCATATGTACTAGTTCTAGAGTGCTTTTTTTTTTTTTCTTATTAAGGGATTCTGTGTATCCCCAAGCTTTCTTTTGTACATATGTGATGGGTCAAGTTTACTTATAATTCCAGTAAGATCATTACTATTTATATGAATGCAAATTGTGATTATAATAATTGCTCATAAACTAATCTAACTGTAGAAGCTAGTTTGTGAATTATGAACCTAAGCTTACATGAAACAGGAGGAGTACTAATCAAAGGTTTGCTAGGGACTGAGTTAGTTTGAGGCATGCTTATTCTTGGACTGTAACATCAGAAAATCACAGTGAAGTACTTTTGAAGAAAAATAAAGTAAATGGAAATATTTTTGGTTAAGAAATGTGTCCAATCTTGGGAATTCCCTGATGGTCCAGTGGTTAGGACTCTGCTTCCACTGCAGGGGGCATGGGTTCGATACCTGGTTGGGGAACTGAGATCCAGGAAGCTGCATGGTGTGGCCAAAAAAGAAAAAAAGAAATGTGTCCAGTCTTAAGTATATGTATGTGAATGTACAATGGTAAATTTCCGAGAAAGCTCTTTATTTTAAAAATCTAGATTTACAAAGGAAATAGAAAGTCTGCATAACACAGAACTGAAAACCAAATGACACTAAAGCTATCATAATAGGAAACATGGTCATGTTCTGATTAATAATTAACTGGCTTATAATCAGGTTGATGATTGGTATTAAGATGATGTTGTAATAGAAGATTCAATTAGTCACAGACAAGAAGGAAAAATATGAGCTTGATATAGGAAATGATTTTTTTTTTCATTATATAGAAGCAATGCAAGAAATTTATACACGGATCTATAGGGGAGAGAAAAGGGCTTAGCAATACATCATTTTTCATTAACTGCATTTTAGTATTCTGTTGTTAAAAAAACATAAGCAGTATAAAACAGGGCCTCTGTTTCCATATTAAGATCCATCCTCAAATAGCTTTACATACACTCAAAGGAAATAAAAACCTAACACAAAAAGCTGTTCAAAGTAGTATGTGTTCAGAGAGGGCTTTTGAAGAGATGACAAAAAAGGTGTAACTATCATAGGGTGCACATTAAAATGCCTCTACTCATCTCTTTCAGTGCCTCACACAATATTGCCACTGTTCTAATCTCCATTCCGGTCTTTCCCTTCAAACTCCAGCCCCTTTGCATTTCCCTTCTTCTCCATTGTCATCATCCCATCCCCAATTTAGAGATTTTTATCTTTTTTGTGTTTAAGTAGCTTTGTGTAGGTTAAAAATCAGTTTATATACCCTGAGAATAATCCAGTCCACCACTTGTCCATTACCCTTTCCTGTACAGCTAAGGCCTGTGATCTGATATCTGACACACATAAATTCTTCTTAATGGCTGGGGGAGGGGGAAAGGCTGTGAATATCTACACTTCTGTCCCTATCTGAATATCACTGCATTAAAACTTGTTTTCATTTTTTCAAGAAAAGGATCCATGATACATGCCTCTTACAGCAGAAAGTAACACAACATAGTAAATCAACTATACTCCAATAAAAATAAAAATAAAAAAACCCAGAAATATGCCTCTGGGGACTGGGAGTGTATGTGTATATGTGGTGGGCAGTATTAGGGAACCCATATTAGTAACAATGGAAGTGAAAATCTGATCCAGCCCAAATGAGTCTGCAAAGACAGCAGAAGCTTTGTGGGATGTGGGCCCACAAAGATGAGTGTGGTACATGGATGGACCTTGGCTTCCTTCTCTTGCTGCTGTTGATAGTCTGATCCATTGCAGGCTCTTGGCCAAGATAAAAAAATAATAATAATAAGGCAAGTTCCACATAGATAAAAGAGAAAGCACTGTCTTCATAAATGGAAAGAAGAGGTTACAGGCTTAGATAATGAGGCAAACTTTCAGTTAGATTTAACCTTAAAAGGTGACATAATCTCTGTGAACTTATAAACTGCAGGTAGATTCAGTAATTAAAATCAGTGACTTCTGATTAAATTGGGCTCAGTTGGAGAATTTTGGAAACTTTATTGGAGATATTTAATAATAGGAAGAAACTTCATGACAATTTTGAAGTAAATGATCTTTCTGAAAATGAGAACATGACCCAGATTCAGACCATAATGACGGCTTCAGTGGATCTAATTAAATCTAAGGGGTTCCATACAGCAATAAACATTACAGAAAAACAGACAAGATAATCTGATGGAGAAAATCCAGAGGGGATGACTGTAATTGGTTAGCATATGTATAACAGCCTACCTGGGACTAGGGATTGGGAAGTATCTTTATGTCCCAACAAATATTTTGACCATACAGTTATTAGCCAGCAGATATATTTGTTGTAAACCAACAGATAATTTGACCATTCAATTAGTAGCCTGCAGATGAACTCAGACGACTTAAATAAGCAGGGATGTTTAGCACAGGTGTGATGGATGTAAAGAAAGTAACATAACAGACAGTGTACAACTCTCTATACAGATGGATCCCAAGAAATTGTCTACCAGAAGGTATTGGGAGAAACATTACGTTGTAACTCTAGAAACTGACAGGGAGATGTATTAAGATGTGACTGGTAGTATTAACAGTGTCTAATATTTATTGAGATATACTATGTACAAAAATTTTGTCTAAGGATAAAACTCTATATTGTATGCTTTTTAAATGCATTTGCTCCCAGTGAGAAAAACAAGGCCCAGAAACTTTCAATAACTTGCTCAAGATTATACTACTTAAAAGCATCAGAACCAAGGTTTGGATCAAGAGAGTTTGGCTTTGGATCATCAAAAAATCTACAAACAATAAATGCTGGAGAGGGTGTGGAGAAAAGGGAACCCCTCTTGCACTGTTGGTGGGAATGTAAATTGATACAGCCACTATGGAGAACAGTATGGAGGTTCCTTAAAAAACTAAAAATAGGGCTTCCCTGGTGGCACAGTGGTTGAGGGTCTGCCTGCCGATGCAGGGGACACGGATTCGTGCCCCGGTCCGGGAAGATCCCACATGCCGCAGAGCGGCTGGGCCCGTGAGCCATGGCCGCTGGGCCTGCACGTCCGGAGCCTGTGCTCCGCAACGGGAGAGGCCACAACAGTAAGAGGCCCACATACCACAAAACAAACAAACAAACAAACAAAAAAACTAAAAATAGAACTACCATACGATGCAGCAATCCCACTACTGGGTATATACCCTGAGAAAACCATAATTCAAAAATAGTCATGTACCACAGTGTTCATTGCAGCTCTATTTACAATAGCCAGGACATGGAAGCAACTTAAGTGTCCATCGACAGATGAATGGATAAAGAAGATGTGGCACATATATACAATGGAATATTACCGAGCCATAAAAGGAAACATAATTGAGTTCTTTGTAGCGAGGTGGATGGACCTAAAGTCTGTCATACAGAGTGAAGTAAGTCAGAAAAAGAAAAACAAATACCATATGCTAACACATATATATGGAATCTAAAAAAAATAAACAAACAAAAAGGTGCTGAAGAACCTAGGGGCAGGACAGGAATAAAGATGCAGATGTAGAGAATGGACTTGAGGACATGGGGAGGGGGAAGGATAAGCTGGGACGAAGTGAGAGAGTGGCATGGACATATATACATTACCAAAATGTAAAATAGATAGCTAGTGGGAAGCAGCTTCACAGCACAGGGAGATCAGCTTGGTGCTTTGTGACCTTCTAGAGGAGTGGGATAGGGAGGGTGGGAGGGAGACACAAGAGGGAGGAGATATGGGGATATATGTATATGTATAGCTGATTTCACTTTGTTATAAAGCAGAAACTAACACACCATTGCAAAGCAATTATACTGCAATAAAGATAATAATAATAATAATAAAGGACATATGTTAAAAAATGCTAATAAAAAAAGATAAATAATGAAGGCAGATTGGGATCTCATTAATGAAAGCCATTAACTGAAATTAGATAAAATTAAAAAACAAAACAAAATATATAACGGCCATAGTATAACACTTCCTGCTTTCAAAACTTATTAGCTCTGGGGTATCTACTAGTGATACAAGTCAGTTAACTCCTCTTTGAATATATCTACATGTGTAAAATGGGGATAATATTTACATCATAGAATTGCTATACAAATTAGATAAAATAATCCATATAAAGCATTTAGCATGATGGCCCTTAATAATGATCAGCAATTTTTCTTATTATTATTATTTTCAGACTGGACATACTTATTTGATTTGGGAAATCTAGGTAGAGATTAAAATGATTGGGGTTTAGAACAGAGGTCGAGTCTGGACATATTTGTTAGCAAGTCAACAGCATACAGATGATAGGAGAAGCACTGAGAATAGATGATACTGCTTAGAGAAGATTGGAAGGAAGAGGTCAGTGACATCAAGGGGCAGGCCCAAGGCAGCAGTATCAGTTCACCCTGTAAGGGAGTCACTGAATTATCAACTAGGACTTCAGCAGGGTCTTTAGTAAGGACAGTATCAGACAGAGACAATGAAGCAAGACTGGCCTGGGATGAAAAGTGAAGAGTTGGCACAGCCAGTAAAGCAGCTTTCAGGAAATGTTTCTTAACAATGGAAGGAAAATAAAAATACATGGGAATTATCTAAAGGAGAAGGTGCTTTGTGTTTCAGGTGGCAGAGATTTAGGCATGCATATAAGACTAGAAGAGTTCCAGAGGATTCCAGGGAGAAGAAAGAGGAAGACCATCAAAGAGCCAGGATAAAACAAAAGCCACAGTTCAAGGAGCAAAATTACATTGTTTGCTATCTTTCTGAGTGGTAAAAATTATACCAAACAAGAAAACTTACCTTATTCAGAAATGCATAAGTACAAAGAATACAAACCTAAAGAGAGTATTTAACAAAAGCATCCTAAACAGAAAAATTTTTAAATGTGTACATGCACACCCACACATGTGAATATGCAAACTTTCTGGAAACCACACACATTAAAGGAGTTATAATTTGATGAATGTCCAAATACAAAAGCAACATTTTTTCCTACTCTTGCCTTTTTTTAGCTTCTTAGCCTAGAGCAAGCCTTCCTTATGTAAGGTTAAATTATTAGTCTTCCTTTTGGAATTATAAGAACCTACAAAGAGTTCCAATTATTAAAAACAAATCTACTACTTAATTGTTCCCTGGAATTGTGCCTGTCCCATCTAAGACCAAATTTTTTTTTCTAATGTCATCAAACTTGTAAACAAGTTTTGAAAAACAAGTGGAGGCAACTGTGCCAGCAGGTTAATGCAGACTTTGTGTGGGGAACACAATTTCTAGGAATCAGTTCTCTATAAGAATCTCTATATCTATGCAGTCCAGTGCAACAGTTCAAATGTGGCTACTCCAAACTGAGATAGGCTGAAAAGGTAAAAATATACACCAAGTATCAAAGACTTAGTATGAAAAAAAATCACATTAATATTTGTACATTATTATATATGGAAATAATATTTTGGATATACTGTTTGAAATGAAATATATTATTAAACTTAATATTTCCCTTTTGTTTTTACTGCTCTACTATAGAGTGCTGCTTTAGTCTCATCCAATAAAAGTGGAGTAAATTGAGTAAAGTAAATCCCCTATATTGACAACACATTGTAGTCCACATGTACTTGTATGTGACTAAGTGTTTTTACCTGTGACTGTCACACTGCATAAATTAGTTGTGTGTGTGTCTGTGTGTATGAATTGCTACTGCCCTTCATTGGCTGATTGATTTATTTAGAACCGGTTGATTAAGCAGTGCTACATATTGCTCATGTCTTGAGTCAGATTCACAGTGGCTCAGAGTATCACTTCCTCAAAGGCAAACTTCTTGTTTTAAAGTGAATCACCTTATTTGTTCAGACAGTCTTCCTGACCCTGTTGCTTTGCAGTTCTTCACAGCCAGGTTACACTATGTGAACTTTTCTTGCTAATATGTTCTTATGCTTTCTCTTCTGCTTGTCTCTTCAGGAGCACTTGAATTCACTTGTCAACATAACAGCTGTTTGAGCATCATTTGCCAATTCTTTCTGTCACACACCTAGGACTCTCTGGGTATCACATACTGAAATGTTAGATTCCTTTATATACAACATGTCAGGAAAGGACAACCTAAATCAGAAAAATGTATAGATCATTTGAAAAATTTTTTGATATGAAAATAACAGATTTTGTCAGAGAACATAGTCAAAAGGAAGCTGTTAGTGTAAAGTAATGAAATACTAGCAAAATGAGACTTCTTCTTTATATTAAAAATTTTTAAGTGACTAACGATCATGAACCTATCCATCTCTTCATTCACCGTATGAGTAAGTTGTGAGTTCAGGGTCTCATGGTCTTTCCAGTATTGAACAAATCTTCAACCCAGGTGTTTTAAATGAAATTTGTGTTAAAATTTATTATCAAAATGTATTTGATAATAAATTTTATTTTGAGTAGATCAAGAATAGTTTCATGTTCTCCACAAAGTATGTGGTGTCAAAAAGAGAGCAGCAAATTTGCACTTTAAAATTTCATGTAACAAAACAGTACTTTAATGAAGACAGTGTTATTTTCATTAAAAATTATCTTACAATTTTTTAGAAGTGTTTGTAGGGGATGAAAAGTTTTCTTCGACCTTCTTAGGGTTCCTGGCTGGGTCTGAGAATTAATCTGACAAAGATATATTAAAGGAGAAAAACATACACATTTATTTAGCAGAAGTTTTACATGACATGGGAGCTTTTCAGAAGGAAACAAAGAGGCAAAGAAACAGGCCTCTGTATTTTTATGCTAGGTTTGATGAAGCATGCACAGTGTGGAAGAATATGATAGTTTATGGGCAGAAAAATTTTCCCTTCTTCTCTACTAGGTTCTCTGTCTGGTCTAATAATTAAATTGATATAAGGCATATTAACAGGAAAAAAAAACAAATTTTGTATATATGGGAACCTCATAAAAATATGAGATTCCAGGGCATCCAGGTAATTGAGGCTTATATAACATCCTGAGCTAAAGATGCAGAGGGAAGGAAGGCCATTCACGGGAAGTTGAGTGGGATTGTTTGCCCTGTTACACAGATAAGTTTCTTAGGTAAAGGGGAGTCTCCCCCAATAGCACTTTTTCTGGTACAGGACCCCTTTCCAGTGTAAATTTAGGCAATTGAGGGGGAGATAAAAGTTTTCCTGCATCTACTGGGTTTTGAGTGTCTTTAGCTCAAAATACTCCTCATGCCAAAGTGGCATATCTTAGGGTGACAAATTCTGCTCCCCTTCAGTAGGTTAAGGAGTATGAGGTAATTGTAGTAAACTGGGGGAAACTTAGCAATGCCTGTTTCTTAGGGTTCTTCTTGGCATCCCTTTGTCTTTGTTTTTTTTTTTAAGATTTATTTTCTTGTTTTTAATTAATTTATTTTTGGCTGTGTCAGGTCTTAGTTGTGGCACCAGGATCTTCATTGAGGCATGTGGGATCTTTTGTTGCAGTGCTCAGGCTTCTCTCTAGTTGTGGCATGCGGGTTTTCTCTCTCTAGTTGTGGCGTGCAGGCTCCAAGGCACATGAGTTCCATAGTTTGAGGCATGCAGGCTCTCCAGTTGAGACGCACAAGCTCAGTAGTTGTGGTGTTCAGGCTTAGTTGCCCCGCGCTAAGTGGGACCTTTGTTCCCTGAACAGGGATTGAACCCGCATCCCCTGCATTGTAAGGCAGATTCTTTACCACTGGACCACCAGGGAAGTCCCATCCCTTTGTCTTTGGAGATAAGGATGCTCCTTTCCTCTAGGGTAGAGGGAGGGCATGGAATATGGAGCTCACCTCTCACATGAGGGTTCTATGACTTATTTCAGAGAATAAAGGTGAGGCGGGGAGGAGGTCAGAGTGACCTTCTTGCTTCTGCTATTTTCTCAAACTCCTTCAACTTAAAGCATTCAATATGCTAAGGTGCCATATTTTGGGGTAGTATGTCCTCAAACCACATCATATTTTTTTATTTCTAAAGTTATATTAAAATTAAATAATGTACAAATGTTAATTTGATATTAAAATGTATATTTTATAGAATAAAAATGTTATTCCTATCCTAACTTTTAATAAAATTATTTGACCTAAGATTTAGAAATTAAGGGTAATTTCCTAGTAAAGAAAATGTTTGCTTTATGATTTGCTTTCCATAATGAAAATATTAGCACTACTAATTTTTGTAATAAAATTAAAAAAGAGAATGATACCAGTGTAAAAGCATTTCAGTGTTTCAATTAAATGCCTGTTAGAGTCTATGTTTCCCATTATAGATGAAAATAGAATTGCAAAGTAAGGATACACATAAAAGAGTAGGAGACATACAAGTTAGTGGGAAATCTTCAAATTCACAATGATCATGTGAAAATCTGCCCATATTAAAGGTATGCAAAGGTATGCAATTATCTTAAGGATGTGTGAGGCAAATAGGCAATAAGGCAGGTTTTCAGTGGTAAATCACACTGACAGTTATCCTTAAAACAGTAAAGGAGACAGAATTACCAAGTTCAGCAAGGACCATGCAAGTACAGAAGTCTTAAGACTAGGGATAAATAATTTGCAAAAACCAGTGAATCTTAAAACCATAGATCAATTGTAGAACACAAATATATCTCCTCTTCTACCATTTTCTTTATCTTCAGTCAAAGGAAATGAGTGATTTCATAGCGTTCCCATCTCTTTATGTTGTGTTGAACTAATAATAACAATGTTTATATGCAGATAACTTTTAAAACTCAGAGGTCATTATAAGTCACAAGTAGTTTTATCAGAAAATGTTACACATACTTTTGAAAGGTTACCACCTACACATATGGACCCATATACAAACACACTTGGCCTTATTAGGGCTGATTCATACTCTATTTGACAAAAAGCATGAGTAGAGTGAAAAGTTTGATTTTTTTAAAGTTGAAGTTGAAATATAAAAACAGTTAATATGAGCCACATTTTAAAATATGTATGTTTGGCATACACTTGAACTCAATGAAAGTGTAACAGAGCAAAAGTTTCCTGTGCCTGCAGTGCAGAAGTCCAAACTCTGACAGCAGGAGTTTGCATCAAAGTAGGGGTTTATTGCAGGGCACCAAGCAAGGGAGTAGGAAGGAGACAAGCCTCAGATCCACTCCAGTTGGTGTCAGTAGATTGGCTTAACTGCACGTGGGTAAGTGGACCCAAGTTTAGTTTGGTAACAAATAGATAAAGTAACTACCAAATTAGATGATATGTTAATTAGTGTTGCATCAAGGAAATTTCCCAATGGTGTCGTAAGCCGTGCCATGTAAAACATACTGTGGTAGCCATGAACATGTACTTCTTAGATCCTACTATGGGAACCTAACTGACCAATGACCCAGCTCTTACACTCTATATCATTGTATTTAAGCTTATGCTTCACTTCCCACCAGCTGCTCCTGACTAGTCACTGAGCACAGCAGGAATACTAAGACAGGTTTGTTCCTGGGAGACACGGGGCTCTTCTGATGGTGACTGTGACTTAAGGACTTACAATTGGCCTTACCAGACTTTATTCTACCTGTGCTGCAATTTAAGATCTTCTATCCAAACTTACTTCTTTCTCTCTTTTCTTCACAAATATCAGACCCTTATTGTACTCTGCCATCTCTGTTGGCCTTCCCACCTCCTTTCCATTTTCCATCATAGGCATTTTCTCTAATAAATCACTTGCATATCTAATTCCATTTTCGTGTTTGCTTCACTGAAGACCCTGACTAACATCCAAATATTTTGATATTTTTGGAATTTCACAGAAGGAAAACTACTTAGAAGTTTCTTTATAGATTTTTAGTTTAGTTCCAAAAAGCATCATTTTGGTCTTTGAAATACTAATGACATGCATAGTCAGAAAATTTGTAAGTGTTATCGTGGTGACCAGATGCTGATTCAGCTCTAGGAAGCCCCTTCTTTTTATTTTCCTTCTCTTTAAAAAGCTATTGTTCTCCTAAAATAGATATTGGCAGTTCTGCCAGTGGAGAGATGTGCAAGGGAAACAGGCAATCAATTTGGTCTAAACATAAGCTGAAATCTTCCTTAGAAGACTGAGAATAGGACGATTGGCTTAAGTGTTATCTTTGTCATTGAAATACAAGAATATATATATATATATATATATATATATAAGATATGAAGAAGAATGTAGGGATGTGCCACATATAGGAAGAAAGAATGGAGAGGAAGGAGATATTTTAGAGTATGCGGAAGAGGAAAAGTAAAATGAAAATTAAAAAGTTTTGGAGTTCAAGGAAAACTTGGTAGATCACATTTGGAAAACCATATTAGAACAAATTTCTACCTCTGTAAAATAAGGATATATTAGATGATCTCTAATGTCTTAATACAAAGTCTAGCTATACTATTCTATGACTCCTTCATTAATTTATTAAATATTTACACAATGCCTGATATATGCCTACTTTGTGCTAGGAGCCAAGCTAAAGATTTCCTACAAGGAAGAAAGACAAGTAACCAACATTTGCAATACAGTGTGGTAAATACCACGAAAAGATATGCCTAGGATGTGATAGGATGTAGGATAGGAACATTTAATTCATTCATGTGAGAAGAATCAAAAAAGAAATTTCAGATGAAAGGATGTGTGGGTAGAGCTAAGACATGAGTTTAATTTCTACATGGTTTGGAGCAGGGGAATATGTCTCTAGACAACAGCTTGTTTAAAGATATTAGACCATCAGGTGACACAATCTATTTGGAGACATTAGAGAAAAGCATGTCTTGAGCAAATGATGCAGGTGAGGGAGCAAAATGGGTGAGTTAGGAGATGTAGACAGGCCAGTTCTCAAAGCTGTTGGGAAGCTAGGGCTTTCATCCTGAAAGCCATGAAGAGCATTGCAAGAATTTTACTAAAAGAAGTTCTATAGTCAATTTTGGCTTTTAGAAAGATTGCTTTGAGTGTAGTATCAAATGTATGTGAAGACAAGGCAGGGAAATCTGTTAGAAATTTACATAAGATGAAGTAGTACATAATACGATTGAGTATATTTTGGTTGGACAATTACAAAATTAATTGCAAAAAGGCATAGGGCTTTAGGGTACTAGAAATTGAGTACACTTTTTTTAAAAAAAATCAGATCTCGCTAAGAAAGAGTGACCTTTAGTGAATGAAAGAGGAAATCTCCCTTGACTTTATTCCTGGACTCTCACCCTGTAATAGCCACAGTTCCAGCAGAGTTCCCCTTCTCAGCTGGCATCATTCACTGCAGTTGGCAATGATTCGTTCTTACCCTTATTTAAGAGCAGTAATGGGAAGCTGGCATGGTTGAGGATTACTGCCAGACTTAATAGAAAATCATCCATGAGGAATCATTTGATAGAAAATTGAGTTTTTCAGAGTTGATCCTCTAGAAAATAAGGGTTTTCCCCCGATTGACTCTTGGATAATAAATATGCCTATCCTAACAGGTAGTTTTTCAGTGTATAATCATCTGAAATTTTACTGAAATTTTTAATCACTTAGATATAAACCAAGCTTGGGGCAGACAAGGGTCAGGAGACCCTTAAGTGGAGGGTTAGTAAAAAGTAGTTCTTGAAGGATGCCTTCAAAAGAAAGTCTAAATCAAAGTCAAACATACCCTCCTTCCTTTTGTCCTCAACAGGTGCCATTGGGTGGTTAAATTGCTGGATGCCTTGATATCACTTTGTGCTTATATCCCTCCCATGCTGTTACTGTAAATATCTCTGTGATTATTAGTTTACAAGTCTGTCTCTCCTGCTGGACCATTAGCTACTAGAGAACAGGTACTGAGTGTTTTTAATGTATTTATTCCCAGCACCTTGCATCAATACCTGGCATATATCAGATACTTAGTAAATATTTGTTCTAAGAATACATAACTTGATTGGTTATTATTTTTTAAAAGAATTTAGATAGCTTGAAAATGGCCTGTTTTATAAATACCAGTTTCTTGTCCTTTAGCTTTTCTTGTCTTCTAGGAATTACTCTGCTAATTGTGTAAACCTCAACAGCTTTCTTTGCTGTAGGCAGCGATTTTAAGATCCTTGCTCATGCCAGTATTACTGCTTACAGAAGTGCAGTGGGGTTAAAGCTGAGCCCTGAGGCTTGCTTCCTGGCATCAGCAGGGAAGGATTTAATTAGCCACTTAACTTCTTCAGGTGTGGGGGACAGATCTCCCTCTTCTGCTAATGAGGTCTGAGCTGCCAGCCAGCCACAATGGTTTCCCTCTTCAGGCGGAATCTTTCCCACACAGCAGGTGAGCTGGCTTCCTGACGACCACTTAGCCCCCACTGGTATGAAAATGGCTCTGTCAAGAGCTGCCCTGGCTATGCTCTGGGCAGTATCTTCCCCCTAATAACTTCAGAAGAGTTGTAACTCCAAAATCTATCTCCTGTCATTGACTACTCTACTTTACTGGGTGACAAATCCTCTCATCTTCCTCTTTTTTCCTCAAGTTTTCTCCTTTCTTCCCTCAAGGGGATTTGCATGCAGAGAGAGTTTTGGTTTAGATTCTAGGTGTGTTTTTTAAAACTTTTATTTGTGTTCAGGAATAATGATTTTTTTGGAAAATAATTTTAGATGCTTTCTTTTTATTAATAAAAACAAAAGCAATACAGAAAAGTAAAGAGAAGAAAGTGAAGAAAAACACACCAGGCCCTCTGTCTAGATGGAACTAATTTCAGCATTTGATGGAACTGCCTCCAGATATTTCTATATGTGTGCAGATAGAAAATTAGATAAACCAAGGGATAGGCAAATATACTTTTGAGATCTATTTATATGTATGCTTCTAAGTAAAAACAAGTATTATATTTATGTTCTCTTGTGTATATAGGAGACACTTTCTAGGAAAGGTTGGACATTTTTTAAACTTTAAATGTATTTTGAATATACAAATCAAATTATACTAGTGGTTTTAAAATAATACTTTTTTCAAACTCTCCCCTAGTGACCTCACTCAGATATAATACACATTTCTGTCAGACTTCAGTATTAATATAATCAACCTAGAGAATGTCAAAAAGGATCTGCTCAGGGCTTCTCTGGTGGCACAGTAGTTGAAAGTCCGCCTGCCGATGCAGGGGACACGAGTTCGTGCCCCGGTCCGGGAAGATTCCACATGCCGCGGAGCGGCTGGGCCTGTGAGCCATGGCCGCTGAGCCTGCGCGTCCGGAGCCTGTGCTCTGCAACGGGAGAGGCCACAACAGTGAGAGGCCTGCGTACTGCAAAAAAAAAAAAAAAGGATCTGCTCAAATGGCCAGAGCAATGTGAGTACAAACTAAGAGTACTAATAATACTAATAATAGTACTAATAGTAATTGGGAAGAGCATACTAAGCATCTGGAAACTTGTTAAAATGCAGATGATGACTCATTAGGTCTGTGATGAGGCCCGACATCCTGCAGGCTCACAGGAGATGTTGATGTTCCTGGCCTTGGACTATCCTGTAAGCAGCAAGGCTTAGGAGCACACAAAGTGTCAGGTAGTGTGCTAGGCTAATTTGTCAGGGTTATTCATGATGCCATTGAATAATCAAAAACTTGTAACTACTTCAGTTATCAGTATGAAACTGAGGCTCAGAAAGCATAAAACATGTACCTTGGGTCACTACTAGTTGACTGCAGATAGGTGTTTGAATCTAGGAATGTCTGTTTCCAGACAGACATGTTTTGCCTTTATAAGGTCATTTTGGAAGGCTGATTGTTGAGAGTGATTAGGGTTAAAACCTATAACATCATTAAATTATGCATAAGCTGAAAATATCACAAACAGTCCATAAAACTAGGACAAAGATTTACTTAAAAAAAAAAAAAAACTTATGTAAGTCAAGTAAAAAGGACATATCAATGAAATTTTACATGCATTATATGAATTAAAGAAGATTTTAAGGGAATTTTTGATTTATAAGTTATTGTGATAAAAATTACAATTAGAAAAAGCTGGAATATCCTTAGCCTTAAGTTTAATATCAGAGAACTTGCATAGCTAATATGTAAACCACAAGCATCAAGTATTTGCCCTATAAATTATCATTTATATTATTTTTACCTTATGAAGTCTAAAATAATTGTTACTTACCCAAATAATTGGCCTTATTTATACGTCCGAATTTCACACTGAAGAACTTTTCAGTATTTCTAAAAGAAGCCACCTTTACAGATTAAATTTGCAGTATTTGCCTGCAACTTAGATAAAATGAACATATTCCTTGAAAAACAAAATTATCAATATTGGCACAAGGAGAAATATGGTATCTGAATAGTTCTATATCTGTTAAATAAATTAAATTTGTTATCAAAAACTTATACATAAAGAAAACTTTTTGCTAAGATGGTTTCACTGATGAATTCTATAAAAAAATTAAGGAAATAATAATACAATAACACAAATTCTGTCAGAACACATTTATAAATGAGCAGAAGAAGTCAGACTTAAGAGTATATATTGTATAATTCCACTTATATAAGTTGAAAAACTGGCTAAACTAGTCAGTGGTGATAGAAATCAGAGCAACTGTAGCCTATAAGGGACTTGGAATGAATGTGAAAGAAGCACGAGGGAACTTTCTTTAGTGAAGGAAATGATTGGGGTGGTTGTTAAAAGGGTATACATATTTTCTAGAACTCAAAAAATTGTACAGTTCCCAATCCTAATGTATTTAAGGTGAAAAAGGAAAATAAATATGTTAAAAATGCCCCTGGTTTTCAAATCGGTCCATATGCATAGTAAATTAATAAAGTGGTATCAGGTTTGGGGAAAAGATGCCTGTAATTGAGAATAACTGAATAATATGGAAACAGGGAGTAAAAATGTTTTGAATGATGAGATTGTTATTGGCGTTAAGCAGCTGTTTATCTAAAATGATTACTTTGAAAGGGATAATGCATATTTGGATTAAAAAGCCCCCTTATATTTAGTTAATAGTTAAGTTATTTTATAATTGCAACCCATGTTGTACTTTTCATTGTTCTCTAGTTTTTCCATGTTCAGAAATCTGTCTTCTTCCTGACCCAAATGTTAATTCTTCCAGAGAGGAAGTAAATTTCTCATATTGCTGATTATTACATGATTATTGAGTCTTTTAAAATTAAAACTAGATGTCACTGAAGTTAAATGTCTACTTTCTATAATGTAATTTTTATAAAGAACCCAATCCAATCTTTAAAGGTTTATTTTTTATAGCATTTTTTCAAATGTGTTTGCTAGTACAATTCACTCCAACAAGCATTTCTTGGGTGTCTATTATGTTCCAGTAAAATCTCGGTGAATTGAAAGCTAAAAAACAAGGCACATGCCTCAAGGCACAATGTTCTTAAGTTAGAATGTATACCAGCCATTAGGCGGTGTGCTTCTGTGGACTAAAATAACTGGGATCATATAAAACCTATTTGGCATTGAAAAAACACAGTAAAGATAATGTAATATTTTTTCTCTATAACATTATGTATACATAAAAATGAAGAACCAGACCCTCTATATGCTCAGGACAGACACCCATGTGAAAACCAGAACAAAGTTTAGAACTGGTTATAGATTCTGCACTTTCATGAGTTATTAATTTTTAACTAATCTCTAGTAATACATCAACAAACTGCAAAGATTTGTTTTAAGTCTCTCCAATAACATCCTCCAAAATCCCATTTTGCTTCTGCAACCAAATAAATCATAAAATAATTTAAAATTAGTATATTAAATGTTCATATGTAAATAAGATTTGCATATTTTTCTGATGTATAAGCCTAAATTAAAAGTACTATTTTTTAATATCAATGAACAAGTATTTTTGAAAGTAAAGATGCAAATACCAGGAAGAGTGATTGGCTCAAAACACATACTCAACAATTAAGATCAAATTGTGCAAACATTATTCTTTTTTATTTTAGATCTGTTTTAAGTAAGAATAGATTTATGTTTGGTTGGTCATCATCTAGACTTTGAAATAAATATTGAGAAAACAAGTCAAAATAAAGGTAAGGTTGGAAGCAATATTTCAACTTGAAGCTAGCTCAAAGCTTTGAAAATATAAAAAATTTGCAATAATATTCCTTATTCCATTACTAAAGGAACCTTTCTTATTTTATCTCTCCTATAGATAGTATTTATTTAATAGCATTATTACATTCTTTCCATTTAATACATACTGACAGCTGTTAGGGGAATTATCATAAAATACTAAATGATCAAAAACTAAAACTCTGGTTTAGGAATGCAAGTGTGTTATGATAGTATCACTATGTTGTTATTTGTTCACCAAGTTAACACTAATGTTGCATGCGTGAAGTAGTTGCTTTTTAGGTTTCCATATTTCCCCTAAAAAGTGGAACAGATGGAATCATTAAGGAGAACTTTGTCTCAACAAAAATACAAAATCTTACTTCTGATATAGGGTACCATTTAAAATTATGTAGGATGTCAGTTGTGAACTGTTACTATATAATTGACCTCACTTTTATGATTTGGAACAGTTTATGTCTTCTAAATAAGTACTTTACTTTTGAGGAGGTTTTTCCCATTGGTAGAAAAAGTACTTACTTAACATTCTCAAATATATAGATAGAAACTCGAAACACACACACACATTTTACTTAAAGAATACTGAATGAGCTGAGAAGTGAAATATTAGAATTCCTGGTCATCATCTCAGTGTATCGAAATTGCCAGACATTTAATATCACAAGATACAAATAACTGAGTTTTTTTTAATAGATGAAAAGTTACTTCTTCAAGTAAACTGTCATCCTATAGATATGTTCACAAATAATAAAAATTGGACTTTTATGTCTACTTAATATAACTTGGAAAAAAATATGTTCTGATATATTCCATGGAAAATGCAGCATCTAGTTTTCTTTGGTATTTGGAAAATGAATATTATTTGTATGAAGTTTTTCACAGGGCACATAGGAGATTAAAGGAAGGAGGAGTCTGATGGAAAAGCATTAGGAAAAATAGCTCTGTATTTTCTAATGAATGAAAATTGTAGCCTATTGTGTAGTTTTGTTTCTTTGAATTGCCTATAATTTTTCCTCCTCCTAAAGGATTGCTTATTTTATGATTTTTCTGCTTCCAACTTGTCCAATCATACATTTTTTACACGTTACTGATTAGAATTGAGTACCACTGTGGTTCTTGTAGCCCCACGTGTAATTTGTTTTCCTTTGGTACTCAGGAGACAGGATAAGCTTTGCTAGCGTATTGCATTTCATGAAACTCAGTGATGGTGTTGAGTTTATGTGGCCTTCTGTGGCATACCTAGGCTTCAAATTCAGATATTTAGGAGAAGGTATTTGGGATCTGTTGCTACTCTTAACACTGTGATGGAATATAAAGTTTAACAAATGATCAAATTTTTAAGTAAAATTTATGTGATATACTGTTCCAGCGGAAGAAAAAAATGACAAACACAGTGCTGCTGTCATTTATGTAATAATAGGGAAGATGAACTCTTTGCCAACACTTTGAGCTAACTATATTTAATAGTATTACTGCAAACAAAAATTACATATGGTGACAGTCACCACATGTTTGACACTATTCCATAGATTCTAGATACAATTTTTATTTTATCTCAGTAGTCTTCAGTGATACACATCTGGTTAAAGTGACTGTTTCTATCAACACATACTTTTTCTTCCTGTGTGGGAAAGGTAACTTTTTTCTAAATAACTAAATTTAGAATTTAGATTTTATCTGATACAGAGTATACTGCTTCAGGAAATAAATATTAAATAGGTATTTATTATTGATTAACGATAATCTGTGTGTCCATAAACTTAGATAAAGAGGCTCTATCCAGAGAGACCTTTTGGTGGATCTATGTTTGGGGAATTTTTATGGTCCACTTCCAGCTAGAGTAAAACAGATCTTAAGGAGACAGATATGCAAGACAGAATCCTAAGATTCACTCTGACAATAGAATATTAAATTACTAATAAAGAGGAAATAATGTAGTAAAACTTCACTGCAAGATTTTCCTACTCTATCTAGATAACCAACATAGAAAATCCATAAAGAAGTAGAATACCTGCAATATTCACTGCACAGCTTTAGGTCCTATTGATTTAAAAAACAAAAAAAAAGTGAAGTAGCATATAATGGCAATACTATCTATCTATCTCAAGAATCAATGTGCACTGGCAGAGAAATTCAAGTAAATCTATGGGCCCAAGGTGCAGGGAGCTTGAAATCATTATCGTCTTGCAATTCTAGAATTTGTTCACCAAAAACATGTGACCTCACAAGTTAATTGGAGAACAAACACGGAATACAAATATTTTTTGATCTTTGCATTGCCTACCTTTCCAGCTTAACTTATAAACCCTTTCCTCCTTGGAGTTTATTCTCAAACCAAAACAAATTAAATTCAGGTCCTTGAAAGTGCCATACTGTTTCACACTTCTTTGCCGTAGTATATCCTATCCTTTCTGACTATAAAGTCCTTAATCACCCTTGTCAACCTGGTGAACTCCAACTCATCCTTTAAATCATAACTCAGAGTTTCTGGCTGCCCCCAGATCAGATCAGATTATTGTTCTTTTCTGCTGCCACTGCCCCTTGTACATACCTGTGTTCTAAGCCTTTTCAGAAATAAATTGCTTTTACTTATATTTGTTTTTTTTCCTTCTAGCCTTGAGCTATTTGTGGACAGGAACAGAGTACTATTATGCTTTATATCCCACATGTGTAGCACTGAGCCTGACACATTATAGATGCTCAGGAAATGCTGAATACATAATTTCATTATAAAACAAATACTAAACACTAAAATATTATTTTATGCCAAGTGGTATATTATCGACCATTGAGTGCTGTGCAAGTTCACAGAAGGAGGAGAAAAGTGCTGGCAATTGCATTAAGCATAAGATTATAGAGGAGGTGGGTTTCATGTTATTTCTTGAGTATATTAAGAATTTGAATAGGCTTAAAGGAAAACATAGGGTATTCAAAGCAAAGGGAACAAGGTGCTAATGGCAGGAATATGAATATTGTATTACACATTTTATCTGTTATCATGTTCCTGGCAGCAAATAACAGAAAATCCAACTCAGAAGAGTATAAATATAAAGGGAACATATTTAACAATTACCACCATAACAATCATGAAGTAGAGTGGAGAGAGGCTTCGAAAGCAGTGGTTTAACTATGGCAAAAGTTCCAAAATTCGGTCTATCTTTTTTGACCTTCTATCCTTGAGATGTGGACTTGATCCTCAGGTTGACTCTTAAAGATGGTGATATTTCTATCACAGTACAAAGCAACATATTCAGTTATGACTCTACAGCAGAAGAGCAGGGGTGGATTCTCCCACTGGACTTTTTTTCAGTGTGAGGAAGTATTTTCTCAGATTTCCTCAGCAGAATCTCCTTAATTGATATAACTAAGTCACAGCCTTCATTAGAATTGGGAATTGGATTAACATAATTGACTAATATTTATGATTTATCCCTGTGCCGCACTGGGAGGGGCCGGAAAACTCTTAGGAAGGAAAAAAAGAGAGAATGGCTATTCAATAGGCAACGAGCAGTTTCTCAAACATTATGTTTTAAGGAAAATAGAAAACAGATTTGTATGAATGTGGTGAGAACAAGTTAGGGAGAAATGTAGACCTGATGCAAGAGGAAATAAGAAGCCATTGAAAGTTTTAGAAAATGTGTGTAACATATTGAGGCAGAAGATTTTTCTTTGGAGACAGCTGCATTAACTTTTTTAAGATTTGCTACAAATTTTTCTCACCTATTGAGGAATAATATTTCTTTTCAGAAGAACACGTTTACTGTTGTCATGAAGCTATGGAGTATATGGTGAAAATGGATGATTTTACTTTCCAAGTGCATGTGCAATCCCCTGAAATATAAATTCATGTAATAGTTTTTAAACATTTACAAACAAAATATCTCTTTGAATTCCACTTTAAAAAATTACTCTAACATATTTTCTGTTTCATTTCTTAATAAAGTGGACAAGTTGACTTTTCAAAGAAATAAAGCCCCTTCTTGCAATCTCTTCAATATGTTTAGTGCTTTTTATTGAATGGTACTCTGAAGAATTAACTGTGAAGCTACAACCTCATTAATTTAACAAAGAAATAGCCTTACTTCAGTAAACATAAAGCATAGACAGGTACATAGGAAAGATATCTCAGACTTAATTCACTCAAACACATAAGCTATAGTGATACTTTCTGCATTTGCCCAAGAAATTCTGTCTTGTACATTTTCCTGGTTTCAGTTAATCTGTAACTTAAGAGATATAAATCACAGATACATTTCTCAGAAGTTTTAGTCATCATACCTAAACAATCATCTCAAGATGATTCCCTTCTCCTATATAAACTTGTCCTGTATTACTTCTATGATTCTTTCATCTGTTAAATTTGGATATTCCCCAGTGTTCTTCCCTCAGCTTCTCTGGTCTGTCCCTTTCTTTATTCTCCTATATTGGTATTACCCATACCTGTACCTTCTCTGAACTGTAAAACAAGTTACAGATTTCTATTTGCTAACTTGAAAACCTCCTCTGGGTATCAGGTGGCACCTCAGACACATTACACCTTGTTTTAAGCTCATCTTGCATACCTGCATACTAGCGTATTTCCCACTTATGAGCACTCTAGCTATTTATTTTCTAATTAGTGAATAATATTGTTTCTTAACAATGACCTTCTGCAATAGTGGCTCCAGAATTTCTGTCAGAGGAATAAGGGTAGCAATTTTGTGGTAAGAGGGAAAGCTGTGATTATACAATAGATTACATTTTAGGGGATGTGGGTGTATTGGGGGAAAGTGAGTGATTAAAGCCCCACACCTAAATTGTTTTTGTCCTGTTTTCTATTCCTAGAATGAGCATCACACTAGGCCCTTCATGCTTCATTGCTGTATTCCTGCAGTGGTCCTTTATCTAGAGTTGAGAGCTCTTAAATGAGGTGTCTGGCATCATATGTTAGGCTATTTTGTTTTTACTCTGTTAAGAGTTTATTGCACTCCTTTAGTGACATTATTCTCTTGTCCAAAAAAAAAAAAATAAATGCCTATAATTGCTCTGTTTACCAATGAACTAAAGATCTTTATCTTGTTATTCTGAGCACTTCAGAACCTTGTCTTACATTTTTCTCCTCCTCCACCAACTACTTATCCACATGTGCTACACTTGAGCCTAAATTAAATTGCTGTTCCCCATATATACTTGTGTCATTTTGTCATTGTGCAATATTCTATGTCCCTGCTCTATCTGTAAAACCATCTCTTCAATTCAAGAGCTGCCTTCCATATGCAGCAATCTTTGACTTTTCTAACAGTGTTGCAGTTGGTCTGTATGTCTACTGTAACTCATGTTTCTCTCTGCTCTGCACTATGGTTATTTATGTTCATGTATTAGAAATTCAATTTGACTCCAGGCAATTTAAGGGCATGTCTCCGAATGATTATTTTTAATGTTTCCCAAAGCACAGATCATTGCCTTATACATAGCAGGGCCTCACTAAAAATGCATTGTGTGAATCCATAAATAAATACAGATGATAATATTTGTGTTTTCCAATCTACTGTTAACTTTTGTTAAATGACTTTACTTTTATATATAATATTATAGTTCTCATACACTTGATTTTTTTCTATTAAATATACCCCTGTGGTTTTTACATATTTCTATTTTTATTTTCTTCTACTTCTAGGTTTTCCTATGCATTTACCTTTCTTTTTTCTTTTTTTTTTTTTTTTTTGCAGTACATGGGCCTCTCACTGTTTTGGCCTCTCCCATTGCAGAGCATAGGCTCAGCGAGCCCGCTCCGTGGCATGTGGGATCCTCCCCAACCGGGGCTCGAACCTATGTTCCCTGCATCGGCAGGCAGACTCTCAACCACTGTGCCATCAGGGAAGCCTTACCTTTCTTTTTTAACTCTCCCAAACAATTCTTCTGATTTTCTAGTGAATTGGTAACATTGTGCTAAAAGTCTGATTTAAGTTTCAAAGAATAGAAAAAAAAAAAAAACTCTAATTTTTAGGTAGCATTGCATTAAAGAGCTTCAGAAGTTTGTAAGTTCTTCCTTTTTCTGTTTTATCTCCCACTGCTTAGCCACCATTTCAAATTTTTTCGCAAACAATTCAGTACCCAAATTCTACTTATCACAACAGATCTCCACATATTCTAAGACATGGTTTCTCAGGTTAACATTTCTTTAGTTATTAATCAAATAGAATTGTAATTGTGGCAAAGTTTACTCTTCATTTTCACATATCAGCTAAGAAAGATGTATTGCTAAGTAAGTTATATACCCAGGATCATGCATATGAAAAAATTATTTTGTATATGACTATCATTAAGTAAAAGATTAGGACTCAAAATTAGATTACAGCTCAGTATTTTAAATTTCTTTTTCATTTGTAAAAATATGGAATCATCATAATAAACATCGTTGCTTCATATTTTTGTTATAATACCTTTTAAGAGTGTTTCTAATGGTAATCAATGGTGCATTAGTTTATTCATCAAAGCAAAATATGTTAAGTGGAAGGGTAATAGTTTTGTTATTTTGGAATATTATTATGGTTATGAATACTATTATATTCAAAAGCCTATGGTTAATGTTTATTTTTAATACATGAATATATTTGATATAAATATTTATATTAAAATCTTATATCTAAGTTTGTTAATATTTATTTGTATATTTTGATTCTCACAAGATCACTATGAATTAAATAGGGCAAGTATTCTTTTCCTCTATTTGATAGGGGAGGAAATTGAGGTCAGAAAGTTTAAGAAATCTGCCCGATGTCAAAAGGGGCGGAAACAAAATCAAGATGCAAATTCTTGTCCCAGTTACATTCCCTTGATCCTTTGTCCTAGTTACTTTCAAACAATTTGACTCTGTCAATAACATTCACTATGTAATATAAAAATGTTTGTTAATTGGTTTCACAATTTTAATTGGTTTCACTCAGGGCATCTATATCAAATGATAAATCATATTAAAATTATTAGCTCTCTATTGACATGTTAAAATAAGTAAAGGCAAAGAAGGAGACAAAAAATATGAAGCTTTAACAAAATCCATATAGGTAGAAAAGCAAATAAATGGACAAATAAGACAGTAAATATTAAATCCATATCTGAAATATAGGTATAAGAGCTTTCAGAGACCAGAGAGAAAAAAGTGATTTGGGGTTTTAAAAAAAGACTTACTTTGTAATTAAAGGGAGAGCTAATGGAAGTGTTTATATATCAGGAGAAATATCAGGAGAGATAATATATTATTTCATCCAGGAAAATATGCATGCATGAACTCGAATGAAATCATTGGTGTGGAATGGATATATATGAGAGCTATTTTGATGGGGGCAAATATATGGAGGAGTCTAATAAGAATTTGAGATTTTAATGCTGGTCCAGTTAAATAATGGGGTTAACAGTAGTAATAATAATTGCAGAGGCTCTATGAAATGATTACCATGGGTCAGATATAGTTTCCCAGTACTACACATATAAACTAATATAATCTCCACAACAAATCATGGTGGTAGTTTTACTTTTGTCCCTGTTTCATACATGAAGAAAAAGGTAGGCCCATAAAGGTTAAATAAATGGCTCAGGATCACACAGTTAATTGTGATAAAACTTAGTTTTGAGCCTAGTAAATCCAGAGTTTGTGTTCTTTCCCACTATGCTAAATAGAAAAACAGAAGATCAGAGAGAAATGTAATTCTAGACAGAACTTTGAATTGAGGAGAGGCCAGGCACTGTCTGTACATTGTTTCTCATTCTCACAGCAGCCCTCACATTGATGAACACTTGCACTGTTGAAGAACAGAGCAAGTACCTCTCTTAAACAGGCCATAAAATAAATAGGAATCAGAGTTGGAATTCTAGCTCAGCGAGTGGTTCAAAAGTCTATGCTTTTCCCAGACATAAACCTAAAAAAATAGCAATTTTATATGATTCTTCTCTGGACCACTTATTTACTCATATATTTAAAATCTTGAAAGTTTCTTATGCATATGATACAATGTTAAGGACTGAGATTAGTGTAATAAACAGGATTTGAGGACTCCTGGGTGACAGATAAGCAAACAAGCAATTGCAATGCGGCAGGAGCAAGTGAAAGGAACAGTTAATATCCATTGCTCTATTTACAGCATTTCCCACAGTCTAATGTTTTATTTCAGGTGGTGTATACAGTTCTCCCTAGTACTATTTGATCTCCTGTAGGGCCCAGAATATACACTTTTTTCTTTTCCAATAATAAATGTGTTCTCCTATACAAAGTAACTGCTCCATAAATATTAGTGAAGTGAATTCAATTCAGTGCAAGCTGTAGGTTTTTAAAGTCTTTACAGTTATGTCTGTTACCCATGGCTGCAGATAATAAGGAATTTTGCAACAGAAAATAGAAAAGAGGAATCTTATTTTTCTTGAGATTCATTCTTCCTTCTGACCAGCGGCACCTTCATGGATATATATTCTGTGCAGTCATAATGCCCCATGCTCAAAAGGGCCTGATGTTTGGTTTAATGCTATGCTATCACTGTCTTGAGATTCTTAATAAGTTTTGTACTAGGAGTCCCACATTTTTGTTTTGCACTGAGCTCCATAAACTATGCACCCAGTCCTGCCCCTCATACTTCCTTTTCCAAAAACTGTATGGATGATGTGAATAGCCTTTTTGGAGGGGTCGTTCAGAGAGCAGATGGTAAGAGAAGATTGAAACTTTGGTTCAGGTGCAACTACTTCATCTGTTTCAGAAACCTTCCCCAACCATGCCCTCACACACTTACACCACATTAGGGTCAATGCCTCTCCTGTATGCATCCACCATGCATCCACCACTCAGTTTGCATCACTGTTTATGCGTGTCTTCGTCTGTACATTGTTAGTGCCAGTGATGGGGTGTCTCAGAGAGTAGTAATTACTATTAGAGTGACTGGCAGATGTGCTTACAGGATACTGGGGAAACACTTATTTAGAATCTAGGTATATGGCCTGTTAAGGAATTGCTCCTGTGTTCCTGACATCAAGGTTGTGATCCTGAAGAGCAAGTGAAAGCCTGAGACTTTCCTTACATGTCAAGTGACCAAAAGAAAACATAAAAAGAAATGTGAATCTTGAGAAGGAATGCTGACTTTGTCAGAAGGATGCAGCTTGTGATAAAAGTTCACCAAAGGATAATGAACTGCAGAAGGTGGGAGACATGCAATAGCGACAGCAGCCACAGAAACATTAGAAAAGAACAGCTCTTGATTAAAGAGCAGCCGGTGCACATTTTGTGTACATTGAGGCAACCCAGAAGAGTCAGGGATGCCAAAAGTTGAGGAGCCAAAAGAGAAGAACCAGTGGGAAAATTAAGAAAGCACTGTACGTCAGGGCAGAAGAGAATGAGGAAGAAACAGTAGCAAGACCCTAAATTTAGCTACATTTTTCCATGTAAAGTGTTTATTATATTTTTATATCATTCACTTAAGTAAATCAGTGCTTATTAATTTTTACTGTCAATCTCAAAGCTTAATATCAATGCACAGAAGAAATATATTATACAGTTATTAGTCTCTTGTGTGGGCATCAGTGAAAATGAATCAACACAGAAAGAAAAACTATTAAAAACTTTCACTGAGTGATTATTATTAATAACCTAACTGATTCTAAATATTAAATTTAATATTTTAATCTTAAAACTGATTATATCTTTTTATAAATATCAGTTTAAGTCACTGAAGATTCTTAAAAAGTGTCAAATGTCAAGTGAAAAATCATGAAGTTATCTGGGCCAGCCTTGACATTTGGCACATTAAGTATTTGCTTACGTGATAGTAGTAAATTAATGAGAGGAAATGGGAGCTACATTTAACATAGAAAGTCTTTTTTTTTAAACGTGGTTTCAACGTGAATAACATCACACTATGTGCAATTTCTGCACCAGGTCTGCAAGCATTATATTAACCACTCTGTATTATAACAGATAATCTACCAGCCTTTTATTAGTCACTACAAAAAACAGTTATTAATAATATTTATATATCATTCTTAAGACCTGGCAGACACTATGTTAGGTCACCTTATATAAATATAACGACTTTATGTGGATCAACTGATTAATCCTCATTTAGCCCTTTAATCCTGTAAGATATGCACTATCATTGTCTTCATTGTTTAGATGAGGAAACAGGCATAGCGTGCTACTGCAACTTGCCTGAGGTTTCATTGCTACTAAGTGACAGAGCCAAGATTCAGTCCAGATTCTGTGCTTTTAGCCACTTACCTATATATTGTTTCTAAAGGAAAGATTATTTAACATTAAACAAGTGAAATGAGCTGTCAGCAATTTGTGTTAGTATCGTTAGAGCACACTGACAATTTTAGAATAAAATATTTAAGTATATTTTAATTACAAATCAGATAAAAGAATAAAGCTGTAAACAACACAAATGCAATATGCATGCTAAAAACATTTGGCGTGTAACTTTACTTATTGTATTAACTGAGTATATACATTTTAAATCTGAATTTTTGGATATGGGAAGAAACTAACTTGAAAAATCCTGAAGTTATCTGGGCCAGCCTTGATGTTTGACACATTAAGTATTTGCTTACATGATAGGCTTTCTAGGTGCTTGATATGATAATGATTAAATGTCAGTTTTTCAATGAAGTTTCCCTATCCATCCATACCCTGAATGGATGGACATTTACAACAAGAATGGGACTTCCTTGATGGTCCAGTGGTTAAGACTCCATGCTGCCAATGCAGGGGGCGCGGGTTCGATCCCTGGTAGGGGAATTAGGATCAATAAATATTTTTGACCATGATTATTTGTATTAGAAAAATTTTAAAACATCAGGAAAGCCCACTGCCTCAAGTACGTTTTACATCTGTATGTCACTAATTTTGAATGTTATGTAAAAAGAGGCAGTAGAGATGTTCATTTACATTAAGAATCATCCTCTTAAAATGTAGAATCACCTTCTTCTTCTGTTTATGATGGGCCCTCAGTATCCATGGGGGATTGGTTCTAGGACCCCCTCATGGATAACAGAATCTTGATGCTCAAGTCCCTTATATAAAATGGCATAGTATTTGCATATAACCTATGGCACATCCTCCTGTATACTTTAAATCAGGACCCGGAACCCGGGGATACAGAGGGCCAAGTGTATATAGGATGGCTTATTACACAGTAAAGTTAGACCAGCAGCCTCATGAAGTTAGTGTGTGCCTGCTGAGGTTTATAGAACAGAAAGATGGGAAGAGGCACAGGAGGAGAGTGGGAATACAAAAGATTTATTAGATTTTATATTTTTCCCAGCACTAATTCTGCACATAGCTACATGTGACCAATGTAAGATATTATTAGTCAGTGTCTTTCCGGTGAAGGAACTTATGAAGTTCCAAAATTATTTGTATATCAGATTATTTTCCAGGCAGAACAAGAGATGAAGACAGCCAAACAACAACAAAACACCCCCACAAATGTCTTATCCTTATGCATGTATATTGTAAGTTACCTGTGTATTAAAGGGTCTTAGCTATAAGAAGCAGAGAAAAGTTATAGCCTGATAAATGTACCAAAGGACAAACTCCTTGGTGCTATCAGGAAGGTGATTTCTAACATATATTCTGCTGACGAGACTAAAGCTGTACACCCCTGGAAGATTCCTGATCTTACAGGAAATACAGGAAATGAAATTGAGATGGCCTAAAGTAAAAGAAGTGATAAGGATATAATATTTGTGTATTCTACATGTATCTGCCTTTCTATGCTGAAGAATTTATGAAGTGAATAAATGTGGTCCTGTTGCTATTATTTTGCTCACTTCCCCCTTTGCTCTGTGATTAGCAACTACATACTTTGAAATTCCTACATGAAAAACTGGAAAGACTGCACACCTTGGTTTCAGATAGACCTGGATTTGATTACTAGCTCAACTGTTGGGTCTAGTCAAGACAATAGAATCTGTGTCAAATAGTTCTGTAGTACCAATTTAATAATGGGGCACCATGACATAGTTGCTGGAAAACTGGAACATATTAAATGGTGTATCAGTAATAATTTTTCTTCTGCAGTTTCATCAACACAAACTGGAGCAAATGAGTAAGAAAGAAAGTTTTTTTTTTTTTTTCTTTTTTACAGAGAACAACTTAATGAAAAAGCCTAATAACCCTGGCATTACTTCTTTCCTATTTGATGTGTTATTTTTAAAACTAATGTCAGTATTACTTATTTTAGAGTTTATCTGAGAAAAATGAGTGGGTAGTCCAGCTGAGATTAGATTATAAAGCTAAAATGACTATCTAATAAGCAGTTTGGAAATATAATGGAGCATGAAATAAAAGAGAAGACTTGGTACCAGAGTATTCTGTGTATCTCCTAAATATCTGAGTTTATGTATGAAAAGTTAAATTAGAACATCTTTTTGTATGAAAACAAACTATTTTATTTTCTAAAATTTATGAATAAATATTATCAAAATAAAATATTTTTCACATTGCAAGTTAAAGATATCAAAAATTTTTTGATCAGTTTCACTTGTAGGAAATTACCAACTCTTGGCCAATTTGAAAGAAATATGTGCAGGTAAGCTACTTGAATCAAAGTTTACAATATTTGAAATATTGAAATCAACCTTAATATTTATCAGTTTGGAAACTAATTAAATAAATTTTGATATAGTTTAGGTATGAAATACCATGAAGTCATTAAAATGATACATATGTACATTTAAAACTATGGAAAGTTGTGTATGATAGATTACTGAGTAAAATAAGCATATTACAAAATAGCATGGTGCCATGTTTTGTTATGGATGTCTTTGTATATGCAGAAAAGAATAAATAAAATTTAATAATAATAGTGGTTATCTCTTGGAAAGGTGTTATTATAGGTTATTTTTACTTTCTCCTTTATATGTTTCAGTACTTTCTGGTATTTTAAAACAATTTTGTACAATTCATTTTGTCTTAAAATTAATATTTTTAAAAATAAATTGCTGGGACTTTCCTGGTGGCACAGTGGCTAAGAATCCGCCTGCCAATGCAGGGGACATGGGTTTGCTCGATCCCTGGTCCAGGAAGATCCCATATGACACGGAGCAACTAAGCCCATGCACCACAACTACTGAGCCAGCACTCTAGAGCCTGCAAGCCACAACTACTGAAGCCCACAGGGCTAGAGCCCATGCTCTGCAACAAGAGAAGCCACCACAATAAGAAGCCCGAGCACCGCAGCTAGAGAAAGCCAGCACACAGCAAAGAAGACCCAACTCAGCCAAAAAATAAATAAATAAATAAATTTATTTATTTAAAAAAATAATAAATTTATATTTTTACTTTGAAAAATGGGTCTTCCAATTTTCATTTTTCTTATGTATGGAATTTTAATGTAAATATTTTGTATATAATTGATATTCTAAGTCACACAATAAATATGTTAGTCGAATTAAAACATAAATACATTTGGAAACCTAGAAACTTTATACATTGATTCCTGGCTTGTTGATGAATAGAAACAACTTTTCTTCAATTTAAACGTAGAAGTGTACATATAGAGACAAGAGCAAAATCAAATTTAATTATCCTAAGGCATGGTTATTTTTGAACTTAGATTTAATAGACAAAAGTAAAAGAAAAAAAAAGAAAATAGTGAACTTTAAACCTTAAGGAGGACATTCCCTTATGATCTCTGCTGCAAGGCACTAGGAAGTGGTCTGGAGGATTGGAGGAAAAGCATAGATAAAATGAGGAGGTCTTGGATCTATGCTGGAAAGTCATCAGAAGATTGAAAATGTGTTATAATTGCTTTCACTTTGGTTTTTGTTTGTTTTCATTTGTTTTTTATTTTGGTTGTCAGTATGTGATTATTTAGTTAATATTTAACCAACAGCTGTCTTCTTTTATAATTAAATGTGACCTACTTTTGAAAGCTAAATGCCAGCTAAATTTACAGTGCAGTGGGTCAGAAAAATAAATTGAGACCATGAAGTTGATGAATGTGAGAATAGAAAGGCAATGTCAAATGAATGCTTTTGTGGAATTAACTGTGCCAAAAGTAGGGACAGTTTGTAATAACAGCCTGTGATCATATAGCACTTTACATTATCCAGTATAATATGTCATTTTTAAAAAATTTTATATCACTAGGAGATGAAACTTAGGGAAATACAAGTTAGCATAAGTACAGTTATCTTTATGATGGACCTGAGGCTCAGAGAATTTAATAACTTATGTAGATCTCTGATTTTTAAATTAGTGCCCTTTCTAATGTGCTTCATGATTTTCAAGCTAGAGGGCCATATACAATCACTTCATATAAGTTATTTAATACATTGCAAGTCATTTTGAAATAACATATTGATACTGAAAATATGAGATAATTAATGAAATTTAGTGGATTGTACCTAATCAAACAGTCATTACCCTTATTTATCTGTAAAGAATACAGCTTCAAATGCACCCTCCCTCCATTAAAGCGTCTGTGCCTTTTGTCATGATGTATTGAATATCCTACAGGGATAAGTCATTTTTGTTCATTAATATCTATAACTATCATAATAATTACAGTATGTTATCAATATAATACATTATTGATTAATCTCATTAATATGTCATAGATTATTGTTGGTAGTACTGTCTATGTATAATTTAAATTAATGTGTATCTAAAAGACTGATCCAGTCTGAGGGAACTTGGATTACTAATTGTAAGGAATTATGAAATATTAACATCCAGAGCCTAGGCTTTTGAAAGATATCTAGAAATACTGAGGAAATATATAAATAGAAATAAGAAAGACTCATTCATATCAGAGAAACCATTTCTGACCAACAACTGACCATTTAAAAATAGAAATACAATCCTAATGATAAAAGGACTCCTTTGTTGAGAAGGATAGAAATGTCTTGTAATATCTTTAAAAAATAAGACAGCTCAAGCACATGGCAAGCATGACAGAAAACAGCTATGACAAGAAAAAAGAAAAATTTACAAAAGAAGAACAATAGTGACAGCATTATTAATGGCAGAGGGATGTGTAGCTGTTTGTGGAGAATAGGCAAATGCCTGATAGCAAGGAAGAAAAGTCATGGGTAGGTGGAAAATTACAAGAGTTTTACCAACCTCCCCTCCCATAAATACTAAAGGGCCTCTAGATATTAGCACATTAAGGTTGTGTATAATATATCAATCTTCAGTATGAGAAAGGAGATTAATGGTAAGTAAAAATATATCATTTATTTTCCAGTTTGTGTCCTAGATAGTCTCTACAGCCAGTCACATTATTAACCTACTTGTACTCTAGAAAATGTTTTACCTAATGAATGGTGGCTATTTAGAGTTCTCCACTTTCACATTTCCTGCTCCCCGAAGCAATCTATTCAATCCTTTACTCTTGCCTCTGTAAAGAAGAGTTTACTCTCTTCTCAAGAATATAAAATAGAAAGTGTCCAACTAGCAATAATGTAATGAGATGAAACGTCAACAAAATTATATGTTTTATGGAAATTATTTACTTTATCTGGGGCATTTAAGTAAGACTAGCGTTTGTTGTGGGCTTTGAGTGACACGTGGAATGTCTGACAGGGGCAGAAGTAAGAGCAGAAAATTGCCGTGAAGATAGATGTGGGACATGAGACATGAGACATAAAAGTACATTAGCACCAGAGTAGTTCAGTAGGGTGCAAGAAGCTGAGAGATGTACGTACCTGCGTAGAGGTAGAATCTGAGGTTTTTAATCGTTGGGTTTTATAAGAGTGTAAAGATTGAATTGACAAGTGAAGTTGGAACTGTATTTTGGGGAAAGATTTGGATGACAGACTAAGGACTTTGGACTTTATTCTTAAGGAGTTAATTAGGAGCATGGACTATTTGTTCAGAAGAGTAACAAGAAGATAACCTTTATTAAGAGACATGATGTGCTTTTTCAAAAATAGTATTTACAGCAGGTTAACGGATCTCATTTCTTTTTCATCTATTCTGTTTAAGTGCAGTGGTTTTAAACATGGTATAATGATATTCATTCAATTTTATTCAAATAGTATCAGTATTTAAATTGTCTTTAATTTACATGAATAGTTAAATAGGGATGTTTTAGTTGAGTTAATTTGCAATAACTTCAGTGGAAATGCTTTTGTTCCTTTGAAAATTGTCTACTTGTTAAATAAATGTATCCAACTGTGAAAATAATGTGATAAAAATATCTTAATACACATTAAAGTTCATTGGTTTTGAAAAATAATTGGTTTTAGATAAAAAGCTATTAGAATTAGTAAAAATGTCTACTTTAGAACAAAATTTTTATTTGTATGCAATTACTTTTGGTTATAATAGAATGTATTGGTGATGAAAACAGCAATATGATTTTGGTAACAATAAATAATGCTTCTTTTTAGGAAAAATGAAATGGATAAGATTTATAAATTTAATGGATCAGTACTTTTATTAAAACAATTATCCAAGATGGGAAGAATATTCAAATAAGTGTTTCCTTTTAACTGGAAACATGCAAAATATAATAATACCACAGGGTTGTCTGGTATTGCATAGATTTTTAAGTGTTTTCATAGGCATTACTTCACTTGATCCCCAAAGTGATACTTCAAGGTAGGAAAACCAAGTGGTGAAAGGTATTGCTATTTTAATGACTTGCCCTAGGTTTTAGGTCTAGACTGTTTTTCTTTGCACAGAAATATTTCAATCTTTCTTTGTTTTTTAGTCAAAGCATTCAAAAACTCAGTCAAGTGAGTAAATATGAATGGTTTGTCAGATATATATCACTGTCGTAATGCTTGAATAGGCTGTGCATTTAGACCTAGCTTTATTATATTGCAGACTTTAGTTTCCTTTCTGATATACTTAGCAGAAAATGATTTTAAGACTGTTTCAAAAGCATTGCAGTTCTCAATTTAGAAATTTAATTAGGAGGAATGTCCTGTGGGTATAAGAATTATAAAGCTATAGTTATATTTGTTGTGTATGCATATTCAGTGGTACACTTCATTGGATATTACTATATCCTGTGCTTATTTGGCAGTAGAGTGTCTGCATTTAAATATATATTTCCTTCAAACAACTTATATTAACTTTGATTTTCTTATAATCCAGAGAATGGATTCAGAGATGTGTGTAGAGGACACCATTGGTTTATCCTTTTATTCAAAGTTACTTTCTGAATTTTAACTCAGTACCCCTAGCACATGTACTCTAACAAGTTTTTTAGACTTATGGGGGCATAAAATGTGTTAAAGTCATTGACCATGAGACAGTGCTGAAACAAAGTGAGATGGATTGGAGATTTAAATGTTCCACCAGAAAAGATAAAAGGAGCAAAACAAAAATGACTGTAAAATGGTTGTAATCTTACTAATTTAATACATGAAAAATCTATACACTACCAAATGTAAAATGGATGGCTAGTGAGAAGCTGCTGAATAGCACAGGGAGATCAGCTCAATGCTTTGTGATGACCTAGAGGGGTGGGAAAGGGATCAAGAGGGAGGGCATATGGGGATATATGTGTACAGAAAGCTGATTCGCTTTGTTGTACAGCAGAAACTAACAGCATTTTAAAGCAATAAAGACATATTAAAAAAAATTGTAACCGTCAACTTGAAAAGTCAAAAAAAAAAAGAATATATTTTATTTACTTATACACTATTGCATGGATTTAATTTTGGCCAAGATCATAGGGCAATTTTTTCTAGGATATTTGCATAGCTTTGAAATCAAATTAATAATAACGTGTCATAGACAATAACATTTTATAATTTTAACTAGACAGAAGTAATAAATTTCTTTATAACTGAAGTTGCTAAACATCTCTTTACACTGAGTGAATCAATATTAAAATACCAAACTGGAACCTTTAATTACATATATTTTTGAAAACTTGTCAGTATCAGTGTAATTAATGATGATTAAAAGGGATATTTATTATTTTGAGGAACAGTGTTTACTTAATTTTAGTAATAAAAATTGCCTTACTTTTAGATAGTAATTCCTTCCCTATGTAGGAAAAAACTAATGTATAATTTAATTTGGATGATATCTTCCTCTTAGAGTTGGAACCTATAAGCTGAAGATAAAAGGTCAGTCTGCATATTAAGAACAGTCAGAAAAGGAAGGAGATAAGATTTTAAAAGTCAATATAACATTAAACTGAAAGGCAACAATTTTTAGAGAATTACACTTATCACATATTTCTGAGCTAAAAATTTTACTTTTTAGTATAAAATAAATTTGATGTACTTGGTTTCTGTTAGGAATGAGCAATTTTCTGTATCTCATTTACTGTTTTTTGAGAGGGAAATAAAGGGTTCTTTCTCCAAGTAAATAATTAAGCAGCATCTACTCGACCAAAGCTAACACATTTACCATTCATGGCTTCAATAATATCAGAAGAGTTAAATTTTTTGCTCATAAAGAAATATTTACTGGCTTATTGGTGAATATTTAGACCTGTAAACTGGATTGGACTAGTTGAATTTCCATCATGCATATGTCATTACCTCTGAAGAAGCAGTTATTAACCTTGGAGAGTGACACATTTGACAAAGTAGGCTGTGTAAGACAGTATAATCAGAGCTGTATGGGTTGGATTTCTGCTATATTTCCTTAAGGTAACAAGAGCTAGTTTCCATTTACATAGACCAGAACACTAGAGGCCTACAGAGCAGAAGTCACTATGATAAGCCCACCTACACCACAGGGGACAGCTGGGTGAAAAGGGGAAAAATCAGCTCTGCTATGACATTTTCTTACCCTGACTTCATGGCAAAAGAATTGCTAGTAACTGCTGTACTTCTGTGAGGGTAGAAAACTATAGTCCTGGATTGTTTAATGGAAAATACTGTCTGATCCATGAATTTTGTCTAAATATAACAACAAGTCACTCTCCTTTAGTCTTTTATGAACATTTCTCTTTCAGTTACTTTGTTCCATACCTAATATTCATAGCATGCTTAAATTTCCCGTCAGTCTTTAATAGGAAGTGTTTTTCAGGGACTAAAAGGTTTCCACAAGAGATACTAATGGTTTCACGCTAGTCACCAACTTGATTTTTTCTGCTTCTCAGCTGTCTTTAGTTTCACAGTCCAGAGACCATCTGTCTAGACAGGTGTTATATCACTGGTATCTAAAAGTAGAAACTGAACATCATTACTTTTGAAATCTATTTAGAAACTGCAACTCTAGTGATAACACAGTACTGGTCTAAGCTGTGCATTTGTACAAATCTCTTCCTTAGAACAGATGGCTGGCAAAATGGCTTATTTTTCATGGACTAGCTGTGAACTTAAGTAGTGTATGGGAACTGTGGGTGCCACTTACATTGCACAGAAAAATCAAGAAATTTAACATATATATTATATCAAAAAGTGTTTGTAGTAAGTAAGGCATTTATGTAGCAGGTTTATTCTTTAGGAAATATCCACTGTCTACAGTACAGGGTAAAACAAATATAGGCATCATCAGTCTTAAAGGTATCACTATAAAAGTAAATTCTGCTAAAAAGTATTTTAAGGCCCACACGTTGATGGGCCTTGACTATCACCATGACTTTTAGCCTAAAAGTTATAGTTCACTTTATTCCAAATTCAAAATGCCTGTATGCTAATTGCTATATGGGTATTTTTATTGTTTAGCATGAAAGAACTGACTTTTATGAACATAAATGATTTAAAGTTACTGATACAAAATAATGTTTAATTTGATCATGGAATCATACTCTCCTTCCCCACCAGGGCCCTTACCCCCCGCCCCCACCACACACACACACACACACGGCTTATAGAGGCACTCAGTGTCTTAGAGATGCAGTTTGTACAGTTGTTCCATATCTGCAACCCAGTATTTTGTTCAATGCCCAGATCGTCTAATTCTTAGCTATGCTACCTTGGGAAAGTTATTTAATACATTGATGCTCCAGTGTTTGTTGTGTTCCTATGTAAAATAGGGATAATAATAGTTCCTAAATCATAAGGTTGCTATGAAGATAACATTACATGATGTGTATAATTAACTTAGGAACAATCTGACATTTAATAAGTGGACAGTGAACTTTAGTGGTTAGAGTTGCCTTTATTCTTTTTGGGTTCTAAGTAGGTTGCTGTGTTTTGTCACATGTCACCTGAACTTGAACTATATTTTCCTGAAAGAAAAATAGATATCAAGTTTGTACAGGTTAAGTTTAATTCTATTGTTTCATTGTTAAATATCATTTGTTTTGCTATCTTGGTAAATTAAATCTTAATTTAAATTTTTTTTTATGAGAAAGTATGTATTTGAGTTAAAACAATCAGATTACATTGAATGTTTTGGAAGAAAAGTTTATAAATTAATGACAAAGACAAAGTAGTTTTTCTGATCTATATATGACCTGCAAACAGTATGTTTAAAGAAAGGAAACAACGTCTCTTCCTGACTAAATATTTTTCTGTGTATCATTTGAAAGGTTTTTCTTTCACTTTTTCTCCTTTGCTTTCATTCCAGCCCTGTTTCCAAGGAAAACTATAAATAAGAAATAATATAAAGTGAGTCCTTAAGTGGTAAGGGAGTCCAAGAAAGAAGCAAATGTATCACATCAGAACAGTATTCCTGAACTTCTTGATCTAACATAAAAATTAAACAAATTACAGCCAGTTTTGATCCAGGGGTTTATGTAAACTTCAAATACTAATATATTTGGGTTTTTGGCTTTCTATTATCCTTCACCTATATCACAAATTATCATGTTTAATTAAAATAATGAAATCATAGATGTAATAATAAGATATATTGTAGGATAGCATTTATTATTTATTACTATTTATTGTTAAGCTTTAACATGATCTTAGGGGCTGAAACAAAAAGAGAGAAAATAAAATCCATCTTTTGGGCTCAAATCTAAATTAGATGAGGGGGAAAATGTAGAATATGTTGAATAAAGATGATATTGCCACAATATATTATAAAACCATTATAAAAATTTGTTTAAATTTAACTTAAGCCAAGGGGAAAAATGAAACAAAATTTTATCTACTTATAAATGTGTTGCACAAGTGTATAAAATATAAACTAAATAACACACTAAATAAAATAAGATAATATGTGCTTAGAGATCCAGAAATGTAGAATCAGCTCTAATATAAACTGAGTCATTCTATAATGCACTAAAATATATTTCTTATATGAATTTTGCAAACGAAATGAAAATTTATATGAAGCATGTCTGTACTGCAGCTGGAAAAAAAAACTTGTTTATTGCTATTTCTCTGTAGGAATAGATGGTGTATGTATGTAATAGCACAGCATCTAGATGGTAGTGGGCATTCAATATTCAATAAATATTAATTCTCTGTCCACTCCTATGCCATACTGTTGCCTATCATTTTAGTCTTTACATCCTGTTCCTCAGGTCAAAATATTTTAAGTATTTTAATCCTTTAAAATGTTTCTTCTCATCACCTTCATCTTTATTCAGAATATCCTGTGTAGCCATTAACAAAATGTCTTTCATCATCTCAATTTAGAATGAGTTTCATATCATGGGCCAATAGAAAAATAAAGGAATTTTGCACTTAATACTAATTTCCTGATCTAGCAGGTTGAATTCCCCCCACACACCCAAAGTTATATCTGAGTCTTAACCCTGAACCTATGATGTGACCTTATTTGGAGAAAGAGTCTTTGTAATTTTAATTAGGTAAATTAGAACTCAAGATGAGATCATCTAGGATTAAATGAGCAGGCCCTAAATCCCATGACATGTGTCTTTATAGAAAGAGGAGAATACATAGTCAGAAGAGGAGACACACAGAGGAGAAGCCATGTGAAGATGAAGCAGAAATTGCAGTAATGCAGCCTTAAGCCAAGGAATGGAGTAATGCAGTAACCAGAAGCTAGTAGAGGCAAAGAATCTCCCCTAGAATCTTTAGAAAGACATCTGCTCTGATGACACCTTGATTTTGGTCTTCTAGTCTCCAGAACTGTGAGAAAATATAGTTCTGTTGTTTTAAGCATCCAAGTTTGTGGCAATGTATTTTGAGAGCCCTAGGAAACTAATACGTGCATTTTAATCTCTATATGTGTAGAAATAAACTTCACAGCAAATGTAGAAGGAAGAAGAATGGAGATAGAAGTAGGTAGGATTAAAAGTATTCTTAAATACCATCTTACCTAGTGGTTGAATCAAATAAATTAATGATTGTTAAAGCCCTTTGTAATATGTAAAGTTCTTATTAACCCTAGTTAGAGGCAGAGGCACTATTGACATTTTGGGCTGGATTTTTTTTGTTGTTATGGGGGCTGTTCTGTGTATTTTGGAATGAATAGCAATGTCCCTGGTCTCTACCTACTAGAGGCAGTAGCACCCCTCTGAGTGATAACTACCAAAAATATCTCCAGAAGGTCAGGACTAGGGGGAGGTCAATGAGGTACTCACCATAGGCTCAACACTAAGGGAGTACCAAAAGCTGAGTAAGCAAGATAAATAATACTTTATAAAATTATTTCTTAAGATAGAAATTAATGCAAAAAATAATAATAAATTAGCAAAATTTTAAATGAAGACAAAATTAGTACCATTATTAAATATCCCTGGGGAGGGAGACAAATTTGCACTCTGTTAAGAAGTCCTGCACAAACCTAACGTAAGTGATGTTGTTGTTGTGATAATTATTTGATCTGTTTATCCTTCTCATTAATCTCCCCATTTCTAGGAGGAGAGATTAAGCATTCTGGCTCTGGAGGCTGACATGTCTGAGTTTGAATCTTGGCTATGCATATGCTTACTAGGTGTCCTTAGGTATAAGTTAAGTTCTCATCATTCTCAACTGCATTGGATTAATGATTACGCTTACTATATGGAATTTAGGTAAATATCTGAGATCATTCTTGTAAAGTATGTAGCAGAGTGTTTGAGAAGTGCACAGGCAGTGGTGGCCATAAACATCAAAAAGTAACAAATAAGAAACCTTCCTTCTCTAATAATCAAAGCTTTACTTAAATTTTAGAAACCCCTTGTGCAAAGTCCATGGTGTGTCCTGGATAGATTAAGTGGGTTAAACTGTATTAACTACTATAAATATATATTATTGTGTTTTCTGTCACTTAAATAAATATCACAGAATCTTGAATTCAGACCCAGCCCCAAAGCATGATATCCCTACAGATACTTAATAGCATCTATCATGCAACAACTCTTAAATGGTCTCTGAACAGACCTTGTGATTTATCTTAAGGTATTTTTTAACTCCACTCCCATACTTCAGGTATGACAGAGACAAAAGCATCATTTTTCTTTTGTTTCCTGCTGAAATGGTTGCAGTAAATAGAAAGCAAGGGCCCAGCACCAGGGTAGTAGCAGTAGTGGGGGACAAAGGGAGTTGAGTTTAGAGTCTTGGGAATGTAATTCAGAACTTGCTTTGGAAAAAATTAGACAAAACAAAACAAAACAAAACAAAAAAAATGCTAGAATTAATAGGGAAGCTCTAGTATCCCATGAGGCAAGACTAATCTGAGAATACCCTTAGAATTCCAAGTTAACCTAGCCTGCTAATACTTTCCAGCTTTTCATAATTAAGGACAGAAAAGAAATGTGGTCTATTTGAAAATTCAAAATGTTTTTTTCCTGTATGAAATTACATTGTTACTCTCTTACTTTTAGTCACACATGAAAAATCTACTGAAAAAGCATTGCAGAGTGGGTATTGTCTGGAAACTTCATGGTCCTAGAAAATCTTTGTTAATTCTCCTTGTAAATAGTCTGAAAAAGAGAAACATTTGCCATATGAGTAACTTTGAGTATAAATTTGAAAGACAGAGTTTAAAATTTTAGGTTTTATACTAGAAAAAAATAGCCCAAAGTCTGAAATAGATTTTAACAGTGATGTCACACTTGCAATTGTTTAAAAAGAAAAAAATGGCCATAGAAAAAATGAAAAATATGCAAAAATATTAAGAATATACAACAATAGAAATAGAGAAGTAGAGAAGTATAAACTCTATACAACAATAGAGATAGAGAAGTAGAGTAGTATAAACTCTCTTTTTGAACTTACATTTTAATACTTATTGAGCAAGAGTGTATGTTAATACTTTGGCCATTAGAAATTGGGTGCAGTATTAGAAATAGTATGAATATGTAAAATAGCTTATTGCATATTATATTAATAATAAATATGTTGTACATATATAAACTTATGGAAAATATTAGATAAAATATAGGGCCTACAATTGTTTTCTTAAGAGTAAGGTTTGGGTATTACAGTAATATATTTGGGTATCATTTATATAGTATATTATAGATTTGTTTTATGATATAGACACACACAAACATATACCACATTCCTATGGAACCTCAAGTGGATTAACATTAATACAAAATTAAATAGTATATTAAGCCTATAATAGTCCCATCTTTAAGTCATTTGGTGGTAATGCCTGGAATTGTTAAAGGAAGGAATATCGGTATTACTAACAATATTTTTCATGATGCATTTTTCCTTTATAAGTGAAAACAAAGCATACCATAGCATTAATTTTTTTTATTTTATTTTTTAAATTAATTAATTAATTTTTGTTTTTGGCTGTGTTGGGTCTTTGTTGCTGCACGTGAGCTTTCTCTAGTTGCTGCGAGCGGGGCCTACTCTTCGTTGGGGTGTGCGGGCTTCTCATTGTGGTGGTTTCTCTTGTGGAGAACGGGCTCCAGGCGCACGGGCTTCAGCAGTTGTGGCACGCATCCTCAGCAGTTGTGGCTCACGGGCTCCAGGGTGCAGGCTCAGTAGTTGTGGTGCACGGACCGAGCCGCTCCATGGCATGTGGGATCTTCCTGGACCAGGGATCAAACCCATGTCCCCCACACCGGCAGGCGGACTCTTAACCACTGTGCCACTAGGGAAGTCCCTACCATAACATTTAGATTGTAACATACTCTTTCCTCTAAAGAGCACTCTGCAGATGTCCAATAAAAAATGTAAGGGGAATAAAAATTTGTCAATGAAGAAAAAGGATAAACACATAATTTGATACATCTTTTTTAACATCAACAATGCAAGATTTATTCTACAAGATCAAAAGCTACTGAGAAAAAGATGAAAAGCAGAAACATAAAATTCAACTGAAGAACTAAAATTTCACTTCAGAAGATATCTATCCAAAATGTTACCTGTTATCAAACAAGTGATAGCTCTAAATGTTTCCCATTTTTATTATCCATGCCTTTCTTAAAACTCATAAAACTATATAGATTTTTCATTATATGTGCTTGGAATACTGAAAAATTATGCCCCCAGCATATTGAAGAATGATAAAAGAGAAATATGTTGCAACATTGTTTAATAGAACTGACATTGGTACAGAAAAATAATGGAACATACATACATACATATATACATACATAAAGTGCCTCTCTATTAAAGTGTACCTATAATATGAACATATTTAGATGAAATTAATATTAAAATTACTTGGGTTATTCTTCAACTATTTTGGAGGACTTTTAACTTTTTCACTGGAAAATATACATGAGTACTACAGTACTCTTGGTTTTGTCTTTTAAAATTCCATATTTCATCTTTGTGTTCAGTCTTTATGTAGTTAATAATTTTGCTTAGTTATTTCTCCATGTCAAAAGTCTTTAAAGAACTTAATTTTTGAATTTCCGTGGGATATATTAACTTAGAAACATTAATAGTTGTGATCATCCTAAAGCCTACATTGAAGAAAGAATCCAGGACAAGGTGGGTCTTGAAATGAAATCAGTGTCATGGTTTTTATCTGGAGAGGAAGGAATTTAGTTGTATTTAATACAATCGGAGTGTGCATTGTTTGGCCGCTATTTATATTCCTTTTTATTGAGTTTAATTTCCTTATAATTTAAAATTATAAAAGTTATTCTTTGGTTGTGTTTTTTGTGTTATTACCTGAAAGGAAGGATGGATGCAAAGGAGATTAAAATGGACTAGAATTTTTACATGAAAAAGGTTGTTATAAAAGTTTACCCTTCACCAAAAAGCATACTGTTCTAAAAGTATTTTAATGCTAAAGGCACACTTTGAAATTCTGAATTAGTTTAGATCTGTTAAGCATTTATTAACCATTTAACTATAAATAATGGTCATATATGTGTATGTGTATAGGTATATACACATATTATTTGGACTTTTTCTTTCAGTAAATGCTCCCTATATATATATATATATATATATATATATATATATATATATATATATATATATATATATGATGTTTATGCATGTGTCTATCTGTCCACATGTGAATAGTGTAATTTTTGGTAGGTTAGTACATTTTAAGCAAAACTTTTTAATTATTTGTTTTTCATGTGTATATGAATCTTTGCAATTCACACACTATGTCCATGCATATTTTCCCATGTAGTGCTTATAATATCTCTGTGGATTAAATATTATTATAATTATTTTACAGAAGGAAGCTGAAAATGAAAGTACATAGAGACTTTCCAAGGTCATACACAAAGACAGATTGAAAACTTGTAACTAACTCATTATACCAGATATGCCATCATAACCATGTATCCTATTCCATCACTCTTGTTCTTAAAATAAACAAAATGTATCTGAAGAATACAGAGTGATTACAGATAGTTGTAGATCACCTTAGAAGCAGAGGTAATAGAACCATCAACATTTGAATTATCAGTTTACTTCCAAGCCACTGCTGGATATTGCTTCCCTAGGCATAATGGCTTCCAGTAAAACATTCTTTGCATTGCTTACACGTAATGGAAATAAAAGTGGCCATAAAAAATTCCTTTTTCCTTTCAGTTATAGCAAAAGCCCTATATAAATGTGAACATACAGAATTACATCAAATAAAGAGTACTAGTCTCAAATTATAAAATAACATTTTATTTTATTCATTTTTAGGATCTTTTATAAGCTAATCTAATTCAATACAAATAATATTTATTGTAATAAGTGCTAGATATTTAATGATAAAAAAATAATCAGACTCCTGTTCTCTCAGAGTTAATCTAATGACCACAGGCAATTACACAAACATTAGAAAATAGACAGAAATGCATGCTATTGTAGGAATAGTATAGTGTAGGATGGGAACCCAAAGGAGGGTACTCTACCAGGACTTTCTTAAGGAATTTACTTTTTATGTGAAACTTGAAGACTGCAGTATCCACACCAGATGATTGGAGTTGTCAAGGAGAAAGGAAAACAACACTAAAAGATGGAGGCAGAGGGACTAGCATGTGTGAAGGGAAGAAAGTATAATTCTGAATTGAATACAGTGCTAAATGTCTTGATTATGGACTGGAGAGTGGTGAGGATCAGTAATGAGGCATCAGGTCAAATGTAGTGTGGAATATCTCACTTTTCTAAAGCATGCTCAATGACATTATGTAACAATTCCTATTGGAAACGTTAAAAACAGTGTTTACCTTGAAGAGCAAATAGCTGTAAGAACCTCACAATGCTCTAGTAGATTTGCTGTTATTGGGCCATAATCATTCAAAAATACTGTATAATTTAGCATTTTAGTCTGTCTTCAACAGCACAGATTTCATAAGATCCCTTCTTGTCTTTCATTCACTCATTAGCAGCGAATCAGTCTAAGAGTTTTGATAAAGGGGAAGTTGATGTTTCTCATTATTGAAGAAGTTTTGCCTCCTACTGGCAAGGGGTTCTGATCACTGTAACCTTTAATCTCTATCCTATTTTTAAATGTTTAGAAATATTTTAAACATAGAAATCAGGAATAATGAGATGATGTGAAACAGTCCCCAGGTGATCATATAACATGACCAAGAAGTCGATCTTTGTTTTCTTTGTTGTTTAAGTCACTGAGATTTTAGTTTGTAACTACAACATAATTTAGCTCATCCTGACCAACATGGATGGTTTCAGGAGGCAGTCTAATTTGTCTAGATTTTCATAGGTAATAAAATATTAAGACTTTCAAGATGGTGATGGCAGACTGTTAAAACAAGCATGAGGTCCTAAGCATGTGGCTCTATGCAACTGCACAGGTCACACAGCATGAAGTCTGTCCTGTGTATATCAGAAGTTGAGCTTTTGTCTATAAGATATATGAGTGAAATTGTGTTTTGTATGTGGGGGTGGCATGAGTGTAGCAGTTGGCGAACCAAGAAACTTAGAAGAGCAATTCCTGTCCTGATTTTTCTTTCTTTAAAAAAGAGAACATTTGAAATATGTTCCCAATATTCCGAGAACATAGATAGTGATATTATCTGCTAAACTACTTTTCTTTTGAGGTGATATTGGCGTTTTGGGGTTAAGGACTACAGAGAGGAAGAGTCACTGGGATATGTAATACTGTAGCTGAAATTCAGTAACGCAGCCAAGAGTTTCTTTTGATAGATGTATATATCAGGAATCTACATATTGAATCATGGCCTCTTTTAATACATTAGATTATAATTACTTTTTATACTTAATTAAAATTCTGCATTAGCATTTGGAAAATCCATGTGGAAACAAGATATGCATATATGTATATATATTTATAGTTTCAAGACATATATAATATATATAGTTTTAAATTAGTGTAAGTGCAGTAAGTTGCTGAGTTCTTGAATACTATGAATCCTTTTAATGTATTTTATTTAAAAAAAATTGCGAATTCCTTTTGAGTCCTAATTAATAAGACTGATTCTTGATGCTTACAGCACTTGATTTAGCATGACCCTAATCCTTCACTAGACAATCACGTTCAGAAAACTTTATTGGCAAAAATATTCACCTCTTCGGGCTTCCCTGGTGGCGCATTGGTTGAGAGTCCGCCTGCCGATGCAGGGGACACGGGTTCGTGCCCCGGTCCGGGAAAATCCCACATGCCTCGGAGCGGCTGGGCCCGTGAGCCATGGCCGCTGAGCCTGCGCATCCGGAGCCTGTGCTCCGCAGCGAGAGAGGCCACAACAGTGACGGGCCCGTGTACCGCAAAAAAAAAAAAAAAAAATATTCACCTCTTCAGTTCACTGAGCATATTACTTTGCATGCTACTTATATTTCCTGCAAGGTAATCCATTAACTCAACTTTCTCCCACAAAGAAGTAATCAAATTTATTTTCTAGTACCATAGATTAATATTCTACCTGAAAATTACATTAAATAAAATATAAGATATTTTAATAAAAACTGTACCAACAGAACCTACAACTAATGTTGATGAAGTAAAAAAGATATATGCTACAACAAAGATTGCAACATCACACTGAATTTCATGCTGTTCCTTTGGGTCACTGCAATCTATAAATTAACTTTTTATAGTGCAAAATTTCAATAATTATTAATCAAAGATTTATTAAATATCTATTATACACTGCATATGTAATGGAAACATTACAGATCTTAACAGAAAAATAAATAAGGGGTTTCTGACCTCAAGAAATTTATATCATAATCTGAAATATGCTTTTCATTGGAAATGAACTGATTTTCCATAAACAGAAGTAGCAAGTCATAATTCTAATTGAAAGTATCAAGATATGAGTTTATCAAAACAAAAATAATTTAAATGAGAATTTTCTGTTATAGAAAGAATTAACAAGGAAGCCTAGATTCCGAGCACACAGGCTTCTTTTGTTGGCACACTTATTGACTAAGATATTTATAAAGATAATGCATTTGCCACTTGCCTGAAAGCCTGAAAATCCATGAATGATACTAAGTTTTGAAGGAGATAGTTAACCAAATTATATTTAAGTGCCCTTCAGGGATCTAAACCCAGAGCTAATTTCAAAAATTGTAAAAGTAATATTGAAGCTAGAGCACTGGATTGTGTTAAGTTATTTTTAATGCTAAATTAAAAAGTACCTTATCAATATTCAGCAGATAGCCATCACTGAAATTTTGTCTAACATTGATTTCCAAATCAGGTATAAGAAACTTCTGCTGACTATGCATTCTCTCTGCTACCCATTTTCCATTCTGTCCCTTTATAATTTCAGGTGAATTGCATTAGACTTTAAAATGATATGAGACTTACAAATAGCATTCATACATCTTTTGTAAATGCCAATATTAAAGCCACGTCTCAAATTTGCCTCAATAGTGATATGAAAGGCAGCTATATTAGTGGATATTCTCACATTCTGGGGAAAAATCTGTGTTAACTAAACCATAATCTAAGTTACTTTTATCATAATACACACAGCATATAGAAACATTGTCTCATCAAATCTGCAAAACTGTACCCTTTGCAGTTAACAGGTATGCCTTATATGTGGTCATATCAGTAATATTCAGTCTTTAATGGTGGATACAGAGACTAACATCCTCATAAATTTATCAGCCTTCAATTTATCTAAATTATTCTTGAATTTATTTTTTAATGCTGTAACACCTGTATTAGCAAGTGTTGCCTTGCAAGCAGGACCTGAGGTAACATCTTATGTGCAGAAGTTTATTTTACAGGTAATTATGGAAAGCAATAGTGAGGACATGGGGAAAATACGGCAGGACAAAAGGAAAGACTAGAGTATATGACTGCCTTGGTTACCACCATGAGCACCTGGAAATCAGTCCTGTTGGGAACACACTGAAGAGATTTAAAATCTGCACTTCTGAATTGTCCATTTGAAATCAGGAGACTGAAGCATTTCTTTATCAGTTCCTGATAATTTTGGTTGAAGGTTGTTATCAAGCGTGTCAACTGCGCTATAATTCCAGGTAGTCCAATGTCCTTGAAGTGAAATGCTGCCAGTGGGCTTGAGCATAGCCCCCATATCCATAGCTGAAATGATCATAAGTTAGCCAGAGGAATGTGGTGTGAGGCACAAATAGCATCTGCTATATCACTTCTTTGCAAAAAAAGCTTTCAGTAAATTTCCAACTTATATTAAGAGTTATCTCCCTGTGTTTTTTTTTAACTAAGTATTTACTTATAATACAAAATCCAAGAAAAGTAAGTTTACATTTTTACTTTAACTTGATACTCTTTGGGAAGCTCCACAACATATTGAGAATTCTTCTCATAATATACATCTATCTCTTTATTAAATTATTTATGCACTTTTGTTTCATTTATATTATAGTTCATAATACTTGAAAGTAGGGACTTATTTTATTTATTGTTTATGTGTCCAAAGAGTCATCTAGTTGGTCTTGGAACTCCTACTGAATGGAATTGCATAGAGCACCTTCATGATAGGACTATGTGTTTTGATCAAATTGTTCTTTACCCTTTGTCTTTCCAGTTTGTTCAGAGCTGATTTATTTTAATATCACCTTGTATGGAGGCTCTCTGTTTAAATTTGATTTACTGGCCTTTCATCAGTCCCTTTCTATTGTTCGGGAGATGCAGTGTCATCATGGTATCTTATATCATCAAAGTGTTATGATACTGATAACCTTTTGGAAATGCCCAGAATCCTTCTATTTTTTTAAGCAAGTTTGTTCATTGATATAATGGATCAGTGCCTTTAAATTGCTCATGGATTACTTCCTTCATTAGATGACATATGTTGATTTGGTTAGTTATGAGATTTCAAAAAGTAAGTCTTGAAGCCTTGGTACAGAAATACCATTTTTAGTCCTAAAACATTTAAGAAATAAATATTTGCATTGAAGCCATACCATTAACTCTCTCCTCTTTCAGAAAAATAAAATTACAAAAAGAGGAAAAACTCAGTTATCCACCTCCTGTATTGGGAAATACCCAGTTCCTTCCTACTATGTTTCTCTCTTATGTATCTCCTTTACTACTCAACACAAAACACTTCACTTCTGACACTTCTGGTCTTCTGGTCATCAAATGTGTGTGTCTGCCCCCACCACAACAAGAAGCAAGTGTCTGACGCCAAGTGGGTGACCTACAATTTAATTCAATTCTGGCACTATCTACCTGGAGATAGCCTCCTATTCCACATGTCTGCCCCTCCTCCCCCCATCACACACAATTCAGATCCCCAGTCACAAGTCCAGGTCATTTCCTAAGCTTCTGACCAACTGGCTATATGATAGGAGGTTCCAACGACCCCTGCTTCGGTTAGATTAATTTTCTAGAGATGCCCTCAGATAACAGGGAAATACTTACTTAGTTTACCAGTTTATTAAAGAATATGATAGGGCTTCCCTGGTGGCACAGTGGTTGAGAGTCCGCCTGCCGATGCAGGGGACACGGGTTCGTGCCCCGGTCGGGGAAGATCCCACATGCCGCACAGCGGCTAGGCCCATGAGCCATGGCCGCTGAGCCTGCGCGTCCGGAGCCTGTGCTCCGCAACAAGAGAGGCCACAACAGTGAGAGTCCCGCGTACCGCAAAAAAAAAAAAAAAATATGATAAAGGATATAAGGATATCAACCAGACGAGGATACACATAAGGCAAGGTGTTGGAGGTTCCTGTGCGCAGGAAATTCTGTCTCCATAGAGTTGGGGTGCATATGTTCACCAAACCTAAAGCTTTCTGAGCCCTGTACTTTAGAGATTTGGGGGAAGCTTCAGCAGGTAGGCATGATCGATTTTTAACTCCATGTTAACGTCCTCTCCTCTCTGTGGAGGATGAGGGTTGGAGCTGAAAATTTCAAGCTTCTAATCATGTCTTGGTCTTTCAGGTGACCATTGCTCATCCAGGTGCTACCCAGGAGCCCACCCAGAGTCACCTCAGTAGAACAAAAGATGCTTCTAGTGCTCTTATGATTTAGGGATTCACAAGAGTTTTAGGAGCCCTTTGTCAGGTACAGGGTCAAAGACAAATATTAATACAAGAGTTGCTGTTAGTGTTCTTATCACTTAGGAAATAACAAGGGTTTTAAGAGCTCTATGCCATGAATCAGTAGCAGACTAAATATATATTTTTCTATTATCTCATAATTATCTTGCATATAGTAGTTATCAGAAGCGTATTGATTGTTTATTCAGCAATCAGGACTATCCAGGTTTATTTCTAGTGAGCATCAATCTGTCAAGCAATCTGAATGTATACATACATGCAAGGCCATGTATAACAGGTTGTCATGACAGCAGTGAAGCAGAATGAATATCAAACAGACTGGGATTACATTCTGGCTCTCCCTGCGATTAGTAAACTGTGTAGCTTTTGGCAAAAGACTTTAATTAATTGAATTTCCATTTCTTCATGTCTAAGTGGGCATAAAAATAACCACCTTAACATCTCTTATAGGACAAATTAATTAAATATAATGACACATATATAGATGTGTTGGCTTAGCAAAATGTCTTGTATAGGGCTTCCCTGGTGGTGCAGTGGTTGAGGGTCCGCCTGCCGATGCAGGGGACGCGGGTTCGTGCCCCGGTCCGGGAGGATCCCGCATGCCGCGGAGCGGCTGGGCCCGTGGGCCATGGCCGCTGGGCCTGCGCGTCCGGAGCCTGTGCTCTGCAATGGGAGAGGCCACAGCGGTGAGAGGCCCGCGTACCGCAAGAAAAAAAAAAAAAAATGTCTTGTATAAAGTATACAATTTAAAATAGGGAGAGTTAAAGTATAAACTATAAATCAGTGTTGACATCAAGGAACATATTTTTCTTAGAAAAGAACAAATACCAGCATGTAAATACCAGTCCCACAAGGTAAAATGCGGGAAGCAAAATAAGGAAGGAGACACATCTAATACTTGTGTGTTCAGAGAAATGAGCAAATATAATTGTTGAAAATTAAGGAAGATTTTGGAATGCAATACCATTTAAATGGGCTCAGTTTTGAAAGAGGAGGTTTGGTGTGAAAGACATTGTGAAAACTATCTATTTTGAGAACCACCACAGAGTGCTGTATTGAATTTGTTAACCTTTTCATTCACATGGTCAAATTTCCCTCCAGAAGCATTTACTAATTTTTACCCTAGAATGACATTAGAATCATTCCTGAACACTTCACAATTTAAAGACAGTAATATTGCAAATATTTTTATATTTATTTCAATTCAGTTTTCTTTGATTGCTAGAGAATTTGAAATTTTTCATCTTTTCATTGATCATTTGCATTTCCCCTTTGGTGAATTTACTGGTTGTGGCTTGTGTCTATATTTTTATATAAATTAATTTCATATAAAACTATATTGTTTTATCCTCAGTTTATCTATATACTTACCAATGTGAAGAATAAATTAACAGTTGGGGGAAAACACTTGAAATTCTCTTTAAATTCAGTCCTTAAAAGTCCTAGCACTAACTTCATCTTGGATATGTTTTCATCTCTTCTCTATGCTTAGTGGTATAGTTCATATTGCTTCTTTTATTTTAAAGTGCTTTTTTATTGATGTCATTTTATCAGTTTTTATGCATATAATAATCATGAAAAGAACCAACAAAAGAAATACTATTCCTATCCTCATACAGTTTATATTCTACTGAGAGTGACAGATGTTTTTAAAAACACAAATAAAATTTTAAAAAGACATTGAACAAGTTTGTGGAGTAGAGTAGCATGATCCAATTTATGATTTAAGAATATTATTCTGTTGATGTGTGAAAAAACTAGTGACTTGAGAAACTGAGTAGATGGCATTGTCATTTACTGAGAAGGGAAAAACAAAATGTTTAACACCTTTCCGGAGTAGATGAATCCATTTGGATAGAAGAATCAGAAATTACTTTTTGGATATGTTGAGCTTGAATTGTCTATGGGACATCCAAGCAAGTAGAGTAAGCTTTTACATGTGTAAGTATGGAATGCAGATGAAAGTGTATGTTTGGGGGTTTAATTTGAGAATCACCAGAGTAAAGATGCTTCTTAAATTCATAGGAATTTGATATGTTACATGAGAGTGGGGCTGGAGGGACTTAAATATTTAAAAGTTTAGTAAAGGAAAATTACCCAACAAAAGATACTTAAAATAATAAGAGAGGTGGAAGGAAAACCAGGAAAGAATAGTACCCCAGAAGTCTAGAGAGGATTTTAGCTCAAGAAAGAAGAATTTGTTCACTTAAATCACTTCTGAGAATTTGAGTAAGGTGAGCTATTGTAAGAAAAAGTTGTTACATTTATATCTTTCACCACTAAATTAAAAATTGAACTATTTATTAGATACAGAAAAATGCACAAAACTTAAGTATAAAGCATGATGACATTTCACAGCTGAACTCACCCATGTAACCAACACACAATTAAGAAGCAGAATCTGGCCAGCATCTTAGTGGCCTCCTTTGTACCCTATCCTACCCAAGGATCTCCACTCTCCTGACTTCTAACACCATAGATTTGTTTGTCCTGTTTTAGAAATTTATATAACTGTAATTATACACTATATTTTCAGGATAGTTCTGTTGTCTGTTGTTGTAATTGTGAGATATATCCATGGTGTTGCCAAGTATTTATAGTTCATTCATTGTCATTGCTGAATATTTTTTCCATTGTGTAAATAGATCACACTTTTAGAAATGCTTTCTACTGCTAAAGGGTAGTTTGCTGTGAGATACTATTATGAATAATGCTGCTGTGGAAAAAAAATATATATATATGTGCATTTCTGTCTTTTAGGACATATATATATGCATACACATAGGAATGGGATTGATGGGTCATAGAGTAGATATATGTTGAGCTTTAGCTGATATTTAGAAACAGTTTTCTAAATCTACTTGTATCATTTTATATGTTCAGGTCAGTATATAAGAGTATCACATGCTTCAAATACTTGCCAACCGTAGGTCAGTTTTTTCCATTTGTGACATTCTTTTGGATGTGTATTGGTGTCTCTTTGTGGTTTTATTTCATATTTTGATGATTACTAATGAAGTTGAGCCACTTTTCATATTCTAAATGAGTACTTGGTTGTATACTGGTTGCTTTTCCCCTTTCTTGATATTGCTGGCTTAAAGCTAGCACTATTAATTTACATTGAATGTTGGTTTAAGAAATTTAGATGACCATTTCACATGCCCAGTGGGTTTGAGGGGAATTTATTCTTTATTTAAAAGAATAAATTTGCAAAATAGTTTATAAAACAATAACCTCAGTCACAGCTATCTAATTAACCCTTATGAAATTATATTTTCCTAAAACAATTATGTGAAAGTAAAGGAAATTAAAAAAATAAATTTGAATAGCATTGCCTCCAAAATAATTCTTGAAATTTTAAACCACTGATATTTAATCTAATTTCCTAACAATGTTGGAAAGTAAATAGCACAACTTAGATATTTCTTATAAATATTATAGGCAAAATTTTGGGTTGAATGAATAAAGAAATTATCACTGTGTATCAGTAGAAATATTTTAAATTGCTTAAACTTGTTAAAAGTCTTTAAATGAATGTTTTATATTTTAAGCCCATTAATTTCACCTTTACCAATCCTATTGCCAATTAAATATTCTGTTACCAATCTTGTGGACAGTGTGATTAACAGTATGCCTAGAGAGAAAGACGATGGCAGCAGAGGTTTAGAATTGGAGGACATCTGGATCCCCACCCATGTTTGGAAAGTGATTTCAATAAATCTCAAATACTTGGATGATTTTTACATACCGTTGTTTAGAAATAATCTTCATTTCATAGTGAAATAAAATATAATCACTCCATTGATATTTATGTCCTATAGTCTCTGATAGAATTCCATAGTATAAATCTTTAATCTAAAGATTATACAACGTTTAGTAAAGTGCAGTCTGCAAGAGTCAGAGTAGTTTACTGCACATGTCTCTTTATCACAAAAGTTTAGTCAGAGATGCAGATGTACAAAATTTGGTTGGCAATTTTCTCAAGATTTTGAGAGATGGAGCTTTGGCTTTATTAATCAGTTATCATAAAGACACATTGTACATAGTTTATCAGGGCTGTGTATGTGTTCTCTGTGATATATATACAATTAATTAAAAATAAAATGTTTCAGTTAAAAACAACTTTACTAACCAGCACAACTACACAATGAAACATTATTATATTTTCAGTTAAGAGCTTGGACTCAGCTTCAAATAGACCCTATTTTTATCTTGTTTTACTTTCCCCCCTCAATTACTATAGCAGCAAGTTGGAAGTTTCAAGGTATTTCATTTCCTATACAAAATAACATTAAGAAATCTTCTGCTACTTACACAGATTCTGATCTCTGCCATTGGTGGAATTATTAGGTTGTCTAAAGTAGTCTCAGCTCCCCAGGATGATAGAGTCATTTAGATGGAGAGCCTGGCAAATAGGTTTGCCCACAACTCACTGCAAGATCTCTAGGGCAATTTGTAAGTTTTTCCAAAGTAAACTGTGTCCTGATCCATTTTATTACTTGCTCTGGAGCAAACATTGAATGCCAGAGGTGGTATACAGTCAAAGCTGTATGTCTATTTAAAGTAGTCTTAATGTTAACATTGAATCATAGATTCTATATCTCATTTGAGGCTCGAGGGATCAGATTCCTTTACTTATTTATAGACACATTAAGCAAAACAAAACAAGACAAAAATGCAGGCAAGTATAACCTTTAAATATAGGGTGACTTTCTGACAGGAATTTTGTATTTCTCTATATCCTTTTTTCTTCTTGCTATAAATCTAATTTATTTTCTAGGAGGGACCATACAGAGAGCTTTACTATACCTTGTTTTAGGAACTATTGTCACAGTTTATTAATCCCATTTATTTTCAACAAGAAGAAAGATGTTTTTAGAGATATTGAAGATGCTCAAGTACATAAAACCATTTTTCTTGAGTATTCCATAACATGAGTGAAAGACTAAAAATCTTTGCATTAAAAACTGTCACTTCTTAGAGGCATTTAAACCTTTTAGAATAGAGAATTAGATATAATGTATGGAAGCATTCTTAGCTGAGTAGCAATCTAAATATTATCTTCATTCATAAGGGAAGTCCTAGTAAACTCAGCTTCAGAATGCCTTTTAAGGTTAAATTTGCTCTATTGCAACAACTATAGTATATACTATGTTATCAATTTAAATTTGGAAATTCTTACTGCAAACTATTATCACTAGCAAGTGATTAAATAAAATTTTTACTACCTGCATCTAAAATAAACCACTTATCACTTCCAATAATCTTCTATGACAAATCAAACCTCTTAAACAGATTTTTTTAGCATTTAAATTACAATCTCAAATGATTCCAAGAGCAATGAAATAGTGAAAGCAGCATAAAATAAATTAACCTACAAAATGGAAAGTAAAGATGAGGCTGTAATCCATATAATTTCATTTACATGTTCAAAAACAGGATTTAGCTTCAGAATTTATTCCCTTCCTATAGAAGTTAGAAAATGGAAAAGAATTCAGAATGCTTCTCTTTTTTTTCCAGCTTATTGAAGTATAATTGAGAAATAAAAGGATAAATTATTTAAAATGTACAACATGATGATTGACATATGTATTCAGAAACTCATTGCCAAGACCAACATGAAGGGGCAAACTCTCTATGTTTTCTTCTACTGTTAAAATTTCAGATCTTACATTCAAGTCTTTAATCCATTTTGAGTTGATTTTTGTGCATTGTCTAAGATAAGGGTCAAGTTTTATTCTTTTCCATGAACTTTATTGTTCAGTCCAGCCCAAGCTCTTAGTGCTCTGGCCAATCTTTGTCACCTTCCAAGGTACCTTCTTTGTTTTTATCAGCTCCCAGTAGATGATGGTGTGACAAGACCCATCAGTGTCCCAAAGGGGAGGATTGCAGTCAGTCTGCAATCTGTGTACAGACTGATTAGAAACTGGACCCTCAGGCAGCTGCTGGGAAAATATGCAGTTAAGCCTGTTTGAGGGGAAGTCATCTGTGAAGCCATAAGGTTCTGGGCTTTTATTTGCTGAAGGGTTTTTGGTAACTGCTACAGTTTCCTTAGTCGCTATTGGTTTGTTCAGATTTTCTGTTTCTTCATGATTCAGTCTTGGTAGGTCATATGTTTCTGGGAACTTATCCATTTCTTCTATTAGAAGAAAACATACAGGGACTTCCCTGGTGACACAGTGGTTAAGAATCCACCTACCAGTTGCAGGGGACACAAGTTTGAGCCCTGGTCCCAGAAAATCCCACATGCCGTGGAGCAACTAAGCCCGTGCATCACAACTACTGAGGCTGCACTCTAGAGCCTGCGAGCCACAACTACTGAAGCCCACGCACCTAGAGCCCGTGCTCCACAACAAAGACAAGCCACCGCAATGAGAAACCTACACACCACAACGAAGAGTAGCCCCTGCTCGCTGCAACTAGAGAAAGCCCGTGCGCAACAATGAAGACCCAACACAGCCAAAAATAAATTAATTAATTAATTAATTAAAAATAAAAGAAGAAGAAGAAAACATACAGAGAAAATTCCTTGATATTGGTCAGGGCAATCATATTTTGTCATATGATCCCTGAAACATAGTCAACAAAAGCAGAACTAGAGAAATACGATTGCATCAAACTAAAAAGCTTCTGCATGGCAAAAGAAATAATCAACAGAATGAAGAGACAATCTATGGAATGTGAGAAAATATTTGTAAATTATACACCTGATAAGGGGTTAATGTCCAAAATACATAAGGAACTCCAACAATTCAATAGCAAAAACAAACAACAACAAAAACCCAAACAAATATTCCAATTAAAAACGGACAAATAACTATACAGAACTTTTTCAAAAGAAGACATACGTGGCTTCTTTTGAAATGGCTAACATACGTGAATAGGTGCTCAACATTATTAATCATCAGAGAAGTGCAAATCAAAACCACAATGAGATATCACCTCATAAAATTAGAATGGCTATCATCAAAAAAAGAAAAGATAACAAGTGTTGGAAAAGATGTGGAAAAATTGGAACCCTTGTATGTTGTTGGTGGTAATGTAAATTGGTATGAACATTATGGAAAATAGTGTGGCGTTTCCTCATAAATTAAAAACAGAACTAAATTATGATCCAGCAATCCCACTTCTGGGTATGTATCCAAGGGAAACTAAATCAGTATCTTGAAGAGATATTTGCACTCTCATGTTCATTTCAGCATTATTCACAATAGCCAAGACAGGAAAACAACCTAAGCATCTGTCAACAGATGAGTGGATAAAGAATATGTGATATGATACATATATATATATATGTGTGTGTGTGTGTGTGTGTGTGTGTGTGTGTGTATTTATACAGTAAAGTTGCATTCAGCCATGAGAAAGAATGAAATCTTGCCCTTTGGGACAACTTGCGTGAGCCTGGAGGACATTATGCTAATTGAAATAAGCCAGACAGAGAAAGACAAATTCTGTATGATCTCACTTATATGTGGAATCTAAAAGAAAAAGAAAGGTCCTACTCCTAGAAACAGAGCGTAGAATAGTGGCTACCAAAGTGTATGTGGAGGGAGTGTTATGGGGATCCGATGGTCAAAGGGTACACATCTGCACTTATGTAGGGCGAATAAACCTAGAGAGCTAATGTACAGGAATGATGACCATACTTAATAATATTGTCTGGAAATAAGCTGAGAGTAGAGGTCAGATGCACTCATCACAGAAACAGAGTGGTAACTATGTGAGGAGACATGTTAATTAACTTGACTATAGTAATCATTTCATTATGCATATTTATATCAAATCATCCTGCTGTCCAGCTTAAATATATAAATTTTTATTAAAAATTTTAAAATTTAAAAAAGAATAGAGTGAAGTTTGGGTAAAAAGGCCTGACTCTATTTAGGGTGGCAAGTAGCTACTAAATATCAAGGTAAACTATAATGCCACTTCGGTGCCAGGTGTGCATACACTATGAAAAGTACACATATTCTTTTCCCAGCATGATATATTATTGTTGTTCATTTTTGCCGCTTTAAACTCACCATCACTTTAACCTCTACAGTTCAGCATTTTACTCTAATTGATATGCAGATTAGTGGACTCTACTGTAGTCCCTATTAGTTTCCTCATTTTCCATTAAATCATTAACAATGCAGTTTGGCATCTGCCTTCACTACTCCAGTAAAGTTGTCCTTGTTATTGTAATTAAATGTCAATGGATACACATCAGTCCTTTCCTTCCTTGACTTATCTGAAGCATGTGACACACTGTCATTCCCTCTTTTAAGAAAAGCTCTCTTTCTGTGGCTTTTATGACATTTATAAAACATTCTCATGGTTTTCCTCCTACTTGGCTCATAGATTCGGCTAAGTCTTCTTTGCTAGATCATCTTCTTTGGACATCACCTAAACTTTACATTTTCAGAGTTGTATGATCTGCCTTATTTTCTACACATGTATTTTGGAAAGTGGCAAAGCCCAGGGGGAATTTGAATCCAAGACTCCTGTTATGGAGTGGTACTTTCTGTGGGCCATGCCATTTCCTTTACAGCTGCAATGACTACTTATATATTGATGACTCTTGTTTTTTGCTTTTTTTTTTTTTTTGCTTCCAATTTCAATTTATCTCTTTAGCTTCAGAATGTAATAGCTTATAGTCTGCTGTGTTATTTTTGTTTGTTTGTTTGATTGTTTGTTTGTTTTGATATGGAGAGCTCCCGTGTAACTCAAACACACGTATACAGTGTGGGACCCATCATAGCCCACCTTCTATTATTTTAAGCAGAACATTAAAAATTAGACCAGCTTCCTGGTGACATCCTGGAACTGTCATAATATCCCCAGACTGATACATTCCAAAATTCTTACATGAGAAAAATAAAACTGTAATTTGCTTAATCCATTGTTCTCAGGTTTCCATTATTTGGAGCCAGATAATTTTGAAATTATACAGACACCGAGTGAAATGACCTAATTTAGAAAGTTAACACCTCTGAGGTGGCAAAGAGTGGATTGAAATTTGGAGATGTTTGGAAGAAGAGACTAGCTAATATTATATTGTTACTCAGTTTTAATGACACTTTTGCCACTGTTGAAGCTGATGTTTCCGCTGTCACTCTCCAACAAGTAGTCCATGTCAAATGACACTATCATGCCTTTGCCTAGCCTCTATTCAGAATTAATCCCTTTTTTTGTGTTTGTTTTGCTCATATTACTATTGCTTCCCCAAACCTAAACTCCCTTCTTTGGTGAACAGAACTTCATTTTATTTCTAGAAAACAAATGTATCCTGCCCTGGGGGTGTGCCATGAATGGTCTAAACCAATAGCTATCCTGTTTGTTTTGAATGATATATGTTTTCCCTCTTTTGTGTGCAGCTAGGAATGCCTGTCATTACACAGTTCTAGCCAATTAATATCAGGGAGAGAGAGTCTTCTCAAGCATTCCTAGAACTGTTTTCTTTCATTGAGAAAAGAAGAGCCTTTGTAGAAAATTAACTTTGTTTTTTCACCTTCTTACTTCTGCTTTTTTTTTTTTTTTTGCTGTACGCGGGCCTCTCACTGTTGTGGCCTCTCCCGTTGCGGAGCACAGGCTCTGAACGCGCAGGCTCAGCGGCCATGGCTCACGGGCCTAGCCGCTCCGCGGCATGTGGGATCTTCCCGGACCGGGGCACGAACCCGTGTCCCCTGCATCGTCAGGCAGACTCTCAACCACTGCACCACCAGGGAAGCCCTACTTCTGCTTTTAAATGCACTCCTGGTGCTTGAAGCTACAGCAGTCATATTGGGACTATGGGGCAATAAATCTAAGCATGAAATGTCAGCATGCCACTGATGGGAAAATTCCAGGTCATTCTTGGTGAATCAAAACCTGAAACAATCTTCTGTAGACGTCACACCTTGTGTTAAAAAATATCTCCTATTTGCTAAAATTACTGACCAATACAGAAAGCAAATGTTTATTGTTTTACTGTGCACTACTTGTTTTCTATAAAGCATTATTTAATATTCACAAATACTATGTTACATACAAAGAAAGAGAGGCTAAAAACATCAAACCACATGTCTGAAGTTGCACAGCTCAGAGACCAATATTACTTGACTTTGGTAACACTAGTTTTTTTCATTTAATTGAAGACGTTTATGAATAGTATCCAACCTGACTCATAAAATAAATGGTTTGCATTTCTCTTTTACCTTGAGACTTTAGAAACAAATGATCAATGAATCTCATCAATGGAGACAGGTCATTCATTTAATCATAATTCTACAAGAACCATCCAGGGTGATCATTTGTCAATTTAAATAGCTAAGTTTTACCCTCTGTTGTTAGAAACAGTGAAGTGGGTCAGAATACTGAAAAATAGTCCTTTTCAGTATTCCTAATTTGATATGTGACAGTCTGCTTTTAGCTTCTATCGTCACACAAAAAGTTAACTTTTTTGAAGAAATTATATAAATAGAAAAGTGAAAATAGGATTTTTTGGTTTTGACACATCATTTTATTGACCTCACATATTATTCAACACTGTATATCACAGTTGCTCTTAGGTAATTTGCAAAGATACAAATTCATAAAAAATGAACAGAAATATTCTTATTGAAATTTTTCCTGATGTTTGATTAGCTTCCATTGTTTTAATTTTCATGCAATATGACTTTTCAAAAACAAAAAGCAATTTAGTTTGTTTTCTGGAATGCAAGTCATTTGATCTATTTATAACAAAATAGAACAAAAAGATTTCTGGGGTCATACTTAAAAAACCTGCTGGTTTTGATTGAATTGAGTCTTCATAAAGAGATAGGCTTTGTCCTTCACTGGAATAACATTCTTTGAGCGAACGTTTGTGGCAGTTTTCTCCCATTAATCAATTAATCTTTAATAATTTTCAAATTATCTATTATGAATTAAATTCAATAACATGAATTATCAATATCCTTAGAATCTTCATTTTAACAGATATTTTTTAATCAATAGAGGTTTATTGATGTATTCCATAATATAGTTCTTTATATAGAATTTCTTTATATATTTCTCATTTGGTTAATAAACTGAAACTTATTTTCTTAGTAATGTTATGAAGATTGTCATATTAAGGAATAATTGAAGTTTCAGATTGTAATAGTCTACATAGAAATTCCTAGATGTGATATACATTAAAAACTGGTATGTTTTATTTGTTTCTTGATTTGAGTACAACATTTAACCTCCACCTGCTTCTGGCTCCCTACAGAGATTTTCTTGAGTGTACTACTTCTTTTTGTGTAAGCACGTAATTCATTGTTAGTACATCGCTTGGCTGGTGGTGAAAAGACTGCAAATATGTGGAGCTAGCTATAAATTGGGTCTTAGTTTCTTTTAAGTTTATTGTATTCTTATATAATATATTAACCTGACTTTAAAAATTAAACTTACTTCTCAGGTTAATATGAATATAAAATTTTATTTAGAAAAAGAATTGCAACTGAAAAGCAATCAGTTCAGAAGTATTTGTGAACTTTTAAGGTGAAAAACTTTTAAAATTTATTAATATCTGAGTCAAATGAGTACAAACACTAAAGAATAAACTGTTGTATTTGTGAACATTCAGTTTAGAGCTTTGTTATTAGAACTTCTCCATTTATAATATAGCTATGCAGTATAATTCTGGTCTGCAGAGTAACAAATTTACTTGTAGTATACAAATTGGAAAATTAATTTGAGAAATAAAAACTCTAGTGTAATTATTGAAATATACAAAATGTCTATAAACTGCAAGTAAATAATTTCCTGATAATTCAATAGATTAAAATATAAAATTATAAATACAAAATAAATAATCATTTATTTCAAACATTGATTTCTTGATTAAGCAGCATAAGTTGGATGTGACTGACATTGTATTTGTGTGTAGCTTTGTGCGTATAAATGAAAAATGCATGTAATATGTGCCTGGCATACATGTTGTATATGTATATTTATAAATATATAAATTTACGCAAAATGAGAAAGAGCTGTCTCTTTCTACATAACTGTGTTTGCATATGTGTGTGTGTGTGCGTGCATGTTCACATATGTGTATTTGTGTATATATCTAGAGAGAGATTAAAGTTTCTCTTCTGAAAAAGGCTTATAGACAACATTACCTTGCCTAATTAATTTTTTAAAGTATTTTTCTTTTTGTATAATTTGGAGAGTAACACATAACTCTCCAACATAAAAATGCTTAAAAATAATTTGTTTATATTAGTAGTTTAATGAATATGTGTTTGGTACTAGAATGAAATTTATTGCAGCATACCAATTAGCATTTATCTACCAATCAGTAGTTAATGGGGTTGTAAATCTGATAGTTGTTGTGATTGTTTCACATCTTGTTAAACCATTAATAAGGATTCATAAAGCACAGTTGAAAGTTAAGCTTTTTTGTTGATAGAGACTATTATTCTGAAAACAATAAAGGACTCATTCATTAAATTCTCTAAATAAGCAATATTTCAAAGACAAATTAGTAGATTATAATTATTTGATAGAAGCAAGTAATCTTACTATTCAAGGAGACCAAATTCAGCCTTTCATGTGTTTTGGTAGCATACTAATTTTCATGGTTACACTTGATTATTAATTAGTTGGTTTTACTTTAGATGTCTACAAATATACTATTGTATTTCCCAGAGGGGAGAGGAAAGGAAGGACACTGTTTTAAAACAAACATTCATTTTGGCCTGAATCAGGATATTTTTGAGTATCACAGCAAAATCAAGCTCAAAGTAGAAATAAATTCTCTCACATAACAGGAAGTCTGGAGAGAGGAGAGACTTCACAGTTTCATGATTTGATGGCCCAGTGACATTACAGAACCTAGGGCCTTTGAATCAGTATTTTCCATCCTTGGTGCTGGCTTCTTTCTCAGGTCCATACAAGAGATCACATCTAGAACATCTAGAAATGATACCTCTTTCACAGTGAGGCAGTTTTCCCTGGGATCTTCCTAATACCAACCTTCACACCACATTGGCCAGATTTGAGTTTATCTCTCTCTGAAGGTGTCACTGGAAACAGACAGGATTTCTAAGACTGGCTTATTTAGGTTCATCATCTAGGGTGAGATGGTGGTTGAGGAGTCACCATCCATATTCAGCATAGCCCATCCTTAATTTTTTTGTGATATGAGTAATATATATTGAATGTTTAATCTATGGAGAATCAATCCATTCACTTTGATATTTTAAATCTTTATTCCTTGAATCAATACAAAATAATGACGCCTGAACCATAATTTTGTGGTTTCCTATATAAACATAATGTAAAAATGGGAGTTTTTATCTAAAGACTCCAGAACTAGTAAAGGGATTCAGGTATACTGAGCCAAAACCATGACCAATGTACACTAGAGGGAGTTGTAGTTGACCTGAATGACATAGTAGTACATAAGAGGCATTTCTAGATTTCCTTTGATTTTATATAACACACTGATTTTGAAAAATTATCAATTTACACTGTCATGGCACAGTAAAAAGTGGCCTAAACTTACAAAATTAACATAATAAAGTTTTTATATCCCTGTCCAGTTTACAGTGGTCACAATTTAATGTTTTCTTTTGGATTTTTGCCCATTATATTGTGGTCAGGGTGATTCGGAAGTCCTTAGGTCTGTTTGAAGAATATCTATATCTTTCATTGAATTACATCTTGGTTTAATTCCGTAAGTTTTTATTGAAAAATTCTGTAAGAAACAGCTTTAAAAACCCATCTATAAATGTTTCATAGATGTTATTGAAAACACTATCCACTACAGTTTTGTAAAACTCAAGTGAAAACTTTCCTTTAGAATTAATTGCTTGAAAGTTTTTCTGCCTCTGAAGCAGCAGTATGCTTTTCTTTTGTATTAACTGAGAAGCATGGGATAGGTATGTGGATCTGTTTGTTTTGGTTTTTAGAAGGTTCACAGCCAAATTTAAGGAGAAATCTTAAATATTGGAAGGAAAATTAAAGGTTGAGAAATATTTTATTTTTTTGGTCTGAATCTTAGATTTCTACTGATTTATATTCTCTGTGGTTCAGTTACTTCTAAAAGTATTTTATTAGATTTGATAAAATTTCTACAGACTGGCTCACAAGTTAGTATTAAAAGGCAAGAGGCAAATCAACAGACAGATTAACAGATAAATTTTGCATTAGGTAAATTATGTAGATAAGTTGATTATTCCTAGGGTGTTGTGTAAAAAAGTAGGAGTTACACAAATGTTTGCTCTTTGTTACCAGTGGCTCATTTGGCCAACACTTACAGTGATCTAGCCTGTGTCTGCTTCTCTTTTAACTATAAATACAGCTACAGAATTTACCATTTTATTAAAATTAAACTTTAGTTGCTATGATACTTGAAAGTTAATTACTTCTGTAATCGGAAACATAAAAACTCATATGAGGCAAAACCAAAATAAGAATTTCTATTGCTCTCTTTATAGTGATTCATTCTCTAATAAACTCAGTCATGGATGGGGTTTTGCGAGTGACACCAGGGTGTGAAAGAACTTATGGGTTTATTCACTTTATAATTAGCACAAGGTAAACAAACACCTTAAACATCTAAATCCAATAGCTTCACTATAATCTTGACTAATTTTCCTCAACTTTATGTCAAATCAGTCTCTCTCTCCATCTCTCTTATGGTGGATTATAATCCATCATAATCTATTTTGATATAATTATAATATAAATTATAATTATAATTTAAAAAATAGGTCTGATCCAACTAAATCTATCTGATCCAACTAAATCTAAAAATAGGTCTGATCCAATTAAATCTAAATCTAGTCATGGCTAGATAGTCTGACTAAATCATAACCACTTTTGATAAGAAAATGAAACAGAAATGATGTATAGCTTCAGTGAAATATCATAGACAACAAAGAATGGTATAAGTGATCCAACAAACATAAAGGCAAACTTGAGTAAAATATATTAAAATACTTCAATTATTATTACTTAAGAAAAAGCAAGAAATTAGTGGAAGATGAACAAAAAAAGAAAGCTTTAGTAAGATACCTAAAAGAGTTCTGTACACTATGTGGAATTATAATGGCACTACATTCTTCTAAACACAGAACTGAAGTCTTTATAAGCAGACTTAGCTTCAATTTGAGCATTTGCACTTAAAAGCTTTGGACCATTGTGGAGTTAGCTGAAGCTCCATGAGCCTCATACCTTACCTACAGCATGATGTTAGTTTTCATGCCTCCTCACAACTGATGTAAAGATCAAATATTAAAGAGCATTCTGAACCATAAATTTATACCTCAGAGTTTTGTTCTTTAGAAGCTGATGATCAAGGGATAGAGTAGTATCTCAGGTTCCACAAGCAACATAAACAAAACATGACTGTTAATATCAAAACACAGAATATTTGTATTTTTCCTTGCTTTAGAAAACTTTTTCTGTTTTGGAAAAAATTATATGTGAAAATACTTACAGCTAGCCTCAAGAGTGATCTCTGAATATGCTTATGCTGGTACTTGTAAAAGAACTAGGGCTTCTGGAATTTCTGCACCATTTAATATTTGTGGCTTGGAGAGACAGAGAGAAATATAAATCAGTAGCTTCTCTTATAAGTAGATGTAAAATAAAATATAGTATATGTGTATTTATTATATATATATATTTTTTTTTACACACACAATACATAATTTTTTTGAGATAACTCATTTTGAAATATAGGGAATAAACTAAAGAGGAACAAGAACAAAGAGTATGTTGGTACAATCTATGTGTCATTAATAAGGAAAATAAAGACCTTTATAAGTATTTGATCTACTGAGGGAAGAAAAAGAAGAGTTTGGATACTACTCGGGCATTGCCCTGATGACAGTGATGGCCCAAGACAAAACAATAGTGAGTGAGGAGAAAGAAGGAGAAGGAGACAGAGAAAAAGAGAAGAAAAAGAAGAAGAAGAAAGAGGAAGAGAGAAAGAGAAAGAGAGGGAGGGTTTGTGTACAGTTGAGTAAATTCAAACTATTATATGGAGATTGAATTTTCATCATTTTAATAGTGCAACATAATGTCTCCATATGTTTGGATTATTTTATACAGAATCCTCACCTGGACGATAATATAATATACAAAACTGGGATAATATAATGTGCAAAGGCAAGAATATAATTTGTTCAGGTGTACAAATAAGTGAATAAACATCATGTAAATATTTAGATTAAGTAATTGGATAATTTGTCAGGAAAGATAAATTGCATAACATGTAATGAAATTAATAGTAAGGGAGAGTTTTTGTATTTGTAATAAGGAAAAAAATATATTTCTGATTTTCCAAGTAATAACTACTAATATTTATATAGCACTTACTGTATGCCAAACATTGTCCTAAGTGTTTTAGAATATTAATTAATTATCTCAACAATCATCTGAAGTAGTTCTAATGTCATTCCTATTTTGCACATGAAGGAGATAAGGCTCAGAGAGCTTAAGTGTATTTCCTAAGGTCACACAGAGAATATATTAAAAAAAGGCAGATTTAGGTGACTTACATAAAGACAGGTTGGTTCTGGAGTTTTGTTCTTTCACACTGTAAAGATACATTTCTTTCCTAAGATATAAAAGATTAATAAAGAAACAAGAAATATAAGGGCTGATGGACCAAAGAATGGAATTATTATGGTAGAGGTGAGCATATTCTTGTTTTGTGTTGTATTTTGGGAAAACGTTCCAAAAGTAGATTTGAATAATTGACTAACAAAGCAAGCTGATCAACTACCGTGAGCTTATGGAGAGTAGGGAGCATGTTTTATTCTTGGTATCTCCATGTCCTAACACTTAGCATGGTGTACAGCAGGAGCTCAGTAATGGGTTACTTACTGAAGACAATTTTGGAAAGCCTGAATAAAACAAGATTTGGAAGCACCAAGAAACCTGATAAAAAACTTTAAAGCTGAAGATCTGTGTTAAAACTTCTGTGAAAATAAAACTCCCATATTGGGAGCAATTATAAAGTCAATAATTAGAGAAGATCACTTCGGGAAAAATGGAGAGTGTTGCAGCACTGTTAAAAAGGAAAAATCAAGAAAGGGACGTGAGAAATGATCAATATCTGTTCAATGTCTAAAACCTACAGATGGGTGGATGACACATAGAAGAAATTCTGACTAAGGAAAAGAAAGTAAACCCAAACCTAAACATAAACAATGTAATATGGAGAAAAACTAAATATGCTAACTAACAGGCAACAATAAATCAAGAAGTAGTTAAGCATGGCTGCAGTAATTCTTTTTCAAATTTTTCCATTTGCAATGTGTTTCTTGTAGCATGAACACTGGTCTGGTTGTTTCTGAACTTGGGAGTTGTAGTCAATCCCAGAAGCAGGCTGTCATAGTATGGCAGGTTTGTCTACTGGTTTTGTAATCGACAAGGTGTGTGACCTTGGACAAATCACTTTACCTCTCAGGGGCTTGGCTTCTTGATATCTAATTGGGTAAGTTGTATTAGATGATCTGTTAGATGGCTTCTAGTTCTGAGTTTTATTACAATGTTTTGGAATTAACAGATTCCCAACTGAACAGGCACACTCTAGATCATTACCATGTAAAGCATATACTAAAAAGAATATAATGAACATCTTTCTTGAGAAAGGGAAGATAGGGAAAAACAGTGTTTAAAAGAAGTGTATAATTCTAGGTTGCAAAATAGAAAAGGAATATTTTTGTTTTCTGTTACAAGTGATTTACTAAGCCATTAAGTAAGGCTGAGGAGATGCACATTCAATTTTATTTTATTCCTTAATTCAAAGGAGGCTGCAGGCTTCCAGCAGCTGCTGCATTAGCATTTTGCAGGCACATGTATAAGCTTGAACCTCTTAAAATCCTGTTTTCTTAGTGCTAAATAGTCAGCAATCATGAAATCATGGTGTTACCACCAGCAAAAGAAAAAGTGTCTTGTCAATTTACAACCTTTAGAAACGCATTTCTAAATTAAATGGAAAAAATATGCTAATGCAATATTAAGGCTGCAACTTTAAAAATAGAAAAGTCAAGACCTACAGAAGTTATGGTTTTTATTATCATCATTAACATGACTGCATCACATACATGGTATATATTAGTTTTTTTCCATGTAACTTGGAATCCAATGTATTGCATGTATCCAACTTAATTTAGCTTCATTAGAGGAATTTTAGCTTGCATTTCATGAATTTTGCACTTCATATTTGCATCCTTAACTTTATTTAAAAACTTATTTTATAGATACAATACACCACCAATGGTTAATATAATACTAATAAATAAGCAACATAATATACTAGATCATATGTAACATTTACATAGAGAGTGGTGTCAAAATTTGTATGTGCACAAAGCTAAGTTTTTCTCTACTAAAAATATTTTAGTTATCTAATTTAGCTTTGGAGTTTGCCTATATTCCTTTCTTAAATCCTTTCAGTTTTTAGCAGTCTCTCTTCTGATAAGTTAGCTCCTCCTCCTTCACTGGTTAGTCAGCCAATTACCCATTGTCATGTGGCCCATATTGCAGTTTTGTCTTAACCACCTTTCCCCATCAAAACTAACCTGCTCTGTGTCCCTATTCCTTTTGATTTATTAGGGAATGAATTCTCATTCTATTGGACTAGAAATAGGACGTACAAGTCACCTGAGATGCTTAACAAGAAGTTATCCAGACTCTACTCAAACCTATTAAAAATCAGGACCTTTGGAGATGGTTTCCAGGAACACACTTTTTTAAAAAAAAAGCTATTCATGTGGTTACAAGGGATTTCTTTTTGCCTGCTGTTTACAAGTTAGTTTTTTTGTTTTGTTTTGTTTTGTTTTTTTAAAGAATATGTTGGGGTAGGAGTTTATTAATTAATTTATTTGCTTTTGCTGTGCTGCGTCTTCGTTTCTGTGCGAGGGTTTTCTCTAGTTGTGGCGAGCGGGGGCCACTTTTCATCGCAGTGCACGGGCCTCTCACTATGGCAACCTCTCTTGTTGCGGAGCACAGGCTCCAGACACACAGGCTCAGTAGTTGTGGCTCACGGGCCTAGTTGCTCCGCGGCACGCGGGATCCTCCCAGACCAGGGCTCGAACCGTGTCCCCTGCATTAGCAGGCAGACTCTCAACCACTGCGCCACCAGGGAAGCCCTCCAAGTTAGTTTTATCATTATTATTATTGTCATTACCATTATAGTATTAATGATAGATAATGAAGATATATTGCCTGTTTCCAATTACATTAGCATTTCTAGAATACTTTCAGGATTTTAATCCCAGAGAAGGAATAGTATGAGAATTTCATGAAGAATCAATGGAAATTTACTCCACAGTTACTTCAGAGACTAGGTTAGTGTTCCTGTGGCCGACTCCTAATGAAATTCGTCAAATCGAGCAAATTCATTTTAAAGCCAGAACCATATCCATTATATAAGTTCATGGCAGCAAATACAAAAAGGTGTTTTGATGCAGATCTGTGCATCCTTCATATTCAGGAGGCAGGTATGGTGGGAAGCAGCATGTCTGAAACTTGGGAGAAAATTTCCAGTTCTGCTACGGTGGCTAAGTAATCATTGAAAATCACTAAGATTCAGTTTTCTTATGTACAAGAATAGGATAATTATACTAATATCTGAGTAAGTGCTAGGAAGACTGAAGGAGGGTGCATGAAAATGTTTGATAAATCTAATGCAAGTTACAGTTGACTTTTGAGCAAGGCGGGTTTGAACTGTGCAGGTCCACTTATATGCAGATTTTTTTCAATAGTAAATACTATAGTCCTACATTATCTGAGGTTGAACCTGTGGATGCAGAACTGCAGATAGGGAGAAGCCACATATATGGAGGGCAGACTGTAAGTCATATGCAAATTTTCCACTGCACGTTGTTCAAGGGCCATCTGCATTTATAAAAATACCATTGTGGGTAGGGATACATTTAAACGTAAAGAGTTGTAAATATAAGATTTCCGTTTTTGTTCAATGTTTGTTTAACTGAATGAGTCTTTCCCTCATCATCCAGAAATATTCATTTCACCTTCTGATAAAAAAATTGTGTTTGATATTTTGTGTTCAGACATATGAGGGATAATGAAAAAAGCACTGAACTTGAGTCAGAAAACCTTCATTTGAGATATTAACATCTCGGCCTCAGTTTCTGTATCTTTAAAAATTGTAATATTTTCCCAACTAACAAATTAATTGTGAGAATTAAGGTAGGTAAATTTTGTGAAGTCATCGGGTGGAGAAGGAAAATATTAATTAAATACTCACATCCTTGAATCTATAGTTACAAAAAAGTAAGAGTTCTGAAGAAAAGAAATTGACTACTAGAAATTTGGCCTAATTGGGGGATTAGGAGGTGACACTTGAGCCAAGATCTGAAAAATTGTGTATCAGTGACAATTTGTTTTAACTATGAGCAATGGAGATTCCCACAGTAATTTAAATGAGATTTCTCATGCAAATAAAATAACTCAGAAAGTAGCTAGTCCAGGGCTCATTTGGTAGTGTTAAGATTTTCTGTGGCCTCTAATATCCTCAGGTTGAGGCTGTCATCCACATGGTCCAAAATGGTAGGTATAACCAAGCTATCACAATTACATCCAGTGAGTAATGGGAAAAAAAAAAGGAAAAGAAGACATATTCTCTTGATTTAAATAGACTTCTCTAGATGTTCCACAATATTTTATATCAGATTTCATTGGTCATATTTTATTGCCACAAGAAAGGCTGGTAAATATAAAATTCATGGCTGAGAAATGTGACAGGGTAGGGTTACAAAGTAGAGTTCTGTTCTTTGGGGGAAGTGGAAACTAATACATAGTAGTCACCAGCATTCTCTGCCATCCTTGTCAGAAAATGACAGGTTTGTTTCCTGAACAAATGGTGAAAAGTGAGATTGAGATCAAGCTCATAAGAACATATTGTGAAGGATATTTTTGGACCGTATTAAGAAAACAATGGAAATCAGAGAAAGAAAATAGTCAGATTCCTCAATGGTTGCTATTTGGAGAAAATATCTATGCATCTATTAGCATATGAATGTTATTAGGCTATGATGGCAGTCCAGGCAAGAGATGCTGTTAGCTCAAAGGAAGATGGTAGCAATAGATTTTTTTAAAGGATGAATTAAGGGCTATTTACGAGGTTATATCTATAGGACTTACTATATTGAGCATAAGGAAATAGGAAGTGCCAAGGATGGCTCCTAAAACACTCTATCTCTCTTTAATTCTTTTAAATAATATGTTGGTTATGTCACTCCTGAGATAGAGAATGTCATACAGTCGTGTGTTTTTGAACTTAGACTCTGTGTAATATTCTTGATTTCAAAATTTGGGGTATTTCATCTCTTCCTAACCCTTTAGATTAATTTGTTAGCTGGTCAGATTGCCTGGATTACAGATACTCTTTACATTCTGAACATTCTTCATCAAATCACCTTGACAACACACAGAACAACCTAAAGTCCAACTTTCCTCATATTAACACCAATTCAGAAGTCTAGAACCAAGCTCTACTAATTAAAAAATAAACAGTTTGTATTTAAAGTACTGAATAATAGCTAAGTCAATACAGAAATGTAAAAATAGTTTGTTATTCAAAGATTTTCCATTTTGGTTATTAAATTATCAATTTATGCAATATATAGTAAAATGTATACTCAATTTATTATTAATCCAGGCATTACAGCATTTTCTCCCTGCTCTATTACTTGTTTGTATACCATTATTTTATGTCTGGAGCTTGTTTGAAAAATAATATTTCTATCCCTAAATGTGTATATAAGTGTTACATCTAATGTATTTAAAATCTTAGGGCTTAAGATTGATTGAATATTCATGGTCTTGCAGCACACTTCCCTTAAAGGGCACCCAATATATGTATAATGTGTACACTTTAGTGGGAAGATGGAAAGTAGAGCTCTGTGAAGAAAACAGTAGAGGCACGCAAAAGGAGAGATCAGATGTTCGTGATTCAAACCACAATAGCAAAAACTGGGGCCAGTCCTAGCCAGCTTTAGAATTCACTGGAGGGAAAGGGGCAGGAGTTAGTTCTGGAAGTGCTAAAGAATAGAGTGATTAAGAACAGAGTCCTATTTAGGGAAATTCACTGCAGAAGAGGCAGGAAACTGTGTGGGACCAAACCCTGGGTAAAGGGTCTGGATAATGCAGCAGGAGTTCAGGCCACAAGTCACGAGTAAGATTGAATAAAAATTGTCTTTCTCCTTTCTGCTAGAGAACTTGGCAACCCAAAAGATTTCTCCACATAGGTGGACTTGGCAATCTACTTTCGGATAAAATATAGAATTTCCAGAGGGGTGAGATGTAGTTTTGGCATAGATTATTTAAGGACTCTTTCTCAGCAGTACTAAATTTGTCAGTGCAAGTAAGTGGAACCTAGCAGAACTGGAGCTACTAGATGGTTCCAGAATCATAAACTTGGGATGGGAATGAACATGACAACTATATCACATACACTATTAGTAGAAATTATTTCAAGCCTTAACATTTGAGTTTGTTTTGGGAGAAAATATTTGCAAATGAAGCAACTGACAAAGGATTAATCTCCAAAGTTTGTAAGCAGCTCATGCAGCTCAATAACAAAAAAACAAACAATCCAAAAATGGACAGAAGACCTAAGTAGACATTTCTCCAAAGAAGATATACAGACTGCCAACAAACACATGAAAGAATGTTCAACATCACTAATCATTAGAGAAATGCAAATCAAAACTACAATGAGATATCATCTCACACCAGTCAGAATGGCCATCATCAAAAAATCTGGAAACAATCAATGCTGGAGAGGGTGTGGAGAAAAGGGAACCCTCTTGCACTGCTGGTGGGAATGTAAATTGATACAGCCACTGTGGAGAACAGTATGGAGGTTCCTTAAAAAACTACAAATAGAACTACCATATGACCCAGCAATCCCACTACTGGGCATATACCCTGAGAAAACCATAATTCAAAAAGAGTCATGTACCCAAATGTTCATTGCAGCTCTATTTACAATAGCCCGGAGATGGAAACAACCTAAGTGTCCATCATCGGATGAATGGATAAAGAAGATGTGGCACATATATACAATGGAATATTACTCAGCCATAAAAAGAAATGAAATTGAGCTATTTGTAATGAGGTGGATAGACCTAGAGTCTGTCATACAGAGTGAAGTAAGTCAGAAAGAGAGAGACAAATACCGTATGCTAACACATATGTATGGAATTTAAAAAAAAAAAAATTACATGAGAAACCTAGGGGTGAAACAGTAATAAAGACACAGACCTATTACAGAATGGACTTGAGGATATGGGGAGGGGGAAGGGTAAACTGAGACAAAGCGAGAGAGAGGCATGGACATATATACACTACCAAATGTAAGGTAGATAGCTAGTGGGAAGCAGCCGCATAGCACAGGGAGATCAGCTCGGTGCTTTGTGACCGCCAGGAGGGGTGGGATAGGGAGGGTGGGAGGGAGGGAGACGCAAGCGGGAAGAGATATGGGAACATATGTATATGTGTAACTGATTTTGTTGTGAAGCAGAAACTAACACACCATTGTAAAGCAATTATACTCCAGTAAAGATGTTAAAAAAAAAAACATTTGAGTTTGTTTGATTTCAGTGTAGTTTACCACTACTCCATACACTATTATTTCAAGTCCATCACTCTAGCAATTAGTTCTTCTTTTCTCTGAAGAACAATGTTTGCCTCACTACCAGATGGTTTCCATGATCTTGTGAGGTTCCCAGTGATTTTTATTTCCTAAACCCAATTGTCAGTTCTAGTCCTTACGTTTTTCATCTAAGAGCAGCTTTGATACAATGTCTCACTCTCTTATTTTTTCAGTTCTTTCCAGGAAATCACCTTGTCCTGCTTGTTCTATCCAACACTAGTCATTTTTTTTTAACATCTTTATTGGAGTATAATTGCTTTACAATGGTGTGTTAGTTTCTGCTTTATAACAAAGTGAATCAGCTATACATATACATATATCCCCGTATCTCTTCCCTCTTGCATCTCCCTCCCACCCTCCCTATCCCACTCCTCTAGGTGGTCACAAAGCACCAAGCTGATCTCCCTGTGCTATGCAGATGCTTCCCACTAGCTATCTATTTTACGTTGGGTAGTGTATATATGTCCATGCCACTCTCTCACTTCGTCCCAGCTTACCCTTCCCCCTCCCCTTGTCCTCAAGTCCATTCTCTACATCTGCGTCTTTATTCCTGTCCTGCCCTAGGTTTCTCACAACCTTTTTTTTTTTTTTTTAGATTCCATATATATGTGTTAGCAAACAGTATTTGTTTTTCTCTTTCTGACTTACTCACTCGGTATGACAGACTCTAGGTCCCTCCACCTCACTACAAATAACTCAATTTTGTTTCTTTTTATGGCTGAGTGATATTTCATTGTATATATGTGCCACATCATCTTTATCCATTCATTTGTCGATGGACACTTAGATTGCTTCCATGTCCTGGCTATTGTAAATAGAGCTGCAATGAACATTATGGTACATAACTCTTTTTGAATTATGGTTTTCTCAGGATATATGCCCAGTAGTGGGATTGCTGGGTAATATGGTTATGTAAATTTGTATATTCAGTTTGCCTCACTGCTTGGATGTTTAATAGGCATCTCAACATTAACATGTCCAAAATCAAAATTATGGTTTTTCTGTGAGGTTTGCGTGTCCTACTGGCTTGCCCATCTCTGTAACACCACTTCCACATTTCCTGTTGTGAGTCCTGCAGGCCAAAATCTTTGGAGTCATTATTGACTTCTCTTTTTCTTATACCCCATTTTCAATATGTCAGCAAAGAGTTATGGCAGTATACTGAAAAGTGTTATAATCTAATCATTTCCCACTACCTTCACTACTAAAACTTTTGACTAGGTGCCTTTATTTCTCAGCTTTTTTGCAATAAAATTCTAGTTTGTCCTGAGCTTCATTGGCATACCTGATACTACTTAAGAATTTTCATCACAGTAATCCCAAACCAGATTCCATCATTCCTCTGCTTAAACTCGTCAGTAGTTTCCTACCTTTCTCAGAATACAATCTCTCATAATAGTTTACAGAGCTTGATGTGATCTTGGTTATGTGTCCACTGTGACCGACCACATCTTTTACTTCTCTTCTTCTATCTAGCATTTTTTTTTTTTTTTACTAATAATGATCTTCCTGCTGTAAATCAATCCAGGGACAGGCCAAGGATCGAGCCCAGTTCCAATCTTAGGGCATTTGCACCATCCAGTACTACTACCTGGAACATCATACATGAATGCTGTATGGGAGCTTACTCCTTCACCTGTTTTCAAGCTCTTTCTAGTAACACCTTATCTGTGAGAGCTGAAGACCTTATTAAAAACAATGTCTTCACATCCCTTCCCTGCTTAATTTCCCTTAGCACTTTTCACCATCTGACTCCCTAAACATGCTATTTATTTGTTTATATTCTGTCTCTACCCACTACTCCACTATATAAGGGTAATATAGTGTCAGCAGATAGAATAGTGCCTGGCACGTGGTAGACACCCAATAAATACTTGTTGAATGAATGAATCAAATAATTAATTAAAATATAGTAGTATTTTACCACATCACCTTTACATGCTTCTCTTCAAGTAAAGTCATTTTTCTCACACAAAAGCTTAACATTAAGCATGTATGTAAGTCTGTCAGAGAATTTGGAAGAGAGTGTGTGGTATCTATCAGTCCAGTGGATCAGACTGAAGAGGTGGGCTGGTAAGTGAGTGGTTACATGTACAGGGCATGCAGCCTAACCAGAGAGAAGGGGGAAAATATATGTATGAGTAGTGAAGAAACTGTCCTCAGTGACTAGGTCGTTAATGTAGATAGAGCCAGGAGGCTTAAGACCTATTCCTCATGAAAACACCCCCAAAAAGTACAGAACGCTACACGAGTAAAGAAACTGAATTCAGAAAAGTGATGCAATAGGTGTAATGTACTTAGAACAAAAAGATAAAGATATTAAAATATTAAAATTCTATGAATTGTTCAGGAACTTATATCAACATTAAAAGCAGTATTAATAGGTAATGTCAACCATTTAGAGAACATGATGAAAACAGACCAAGCTCTTAAATTGGAATGACTGATCAGGGGCAAAAATCAGAGAGAATTTTTAAGCCTCAGTGATGTTGTGATGTATTAAATGCTGTTTATCATGTAACTGTATATGAAGTGAGCAGGAGAGAAAGTAGCTGATAACAGAGACAAACTCGGCAACTAAGATGTTGAATAGACTCAGCCAGCAACTTAAAAAACCTAGCAAATCTAGAGACAGGAAAAGTGAGTAGCAGTAATCCAAATTGCACTTATACCTAGAAATAATTGTAATGATACATTTTCTGAAAAAAATGTATGTAGGTTAATTTTAGAGTACATTTTGGTCATTCTTAATAATGTCTTTGTTACTGTCAGATAATTTAAAATATATTAAAAATATATAGTGTGTATCATGGAGCAAATAGTATCTTCTTGTAGCTAATTTTGTTTATCTATAAAATGAATGGCCCTTAATAGTCAATCCTTTCAGTTGTAATAGTATATGATTTTTTTAATGTAGATAAAAAATCCCAGACGTCTGAAATATGTACTTTGGTGTAGGAAACATTCCATTTCACGTATATGTATTTAATGAAAAATGTACCACATATTGAAACTAAAGTTATAAAATGAAGTGATATATGGAGATATATATATATATATATATATATATAATATACAAAGATATATATATGTATTTTGTGTGTGTATATATATAAACAAAAATATACATACATTATGCATATTAAGTTATTTACCTTCTTATACATGCACATGCATGTCTACCTTCATATAACAAACATTAATTACATTAATTATACCACATAAAATCAAAATATAGCTTTACCTAATTTCTATAGATATTTCTAAAAAGTTGATGTAATTTTACAATTACATTTACACCACTCCTACAACTCAGGATCTAATATAATCCATATGCCTAAAGCTGTAATCAAAGGACAATACAAAATTTACTTTGTTATTTCTTCATTTCATTTAAAGAGTCACATCACAGTAATTCCAGTAACTCCCACATTTACCTCAGGTTGGGTGCTGCTCACACTGGGTTTTATCCTCATGTTGCCACATTCCCCTTGAGACACAAATGCAGTAGATATTTTCTACAGTAACACAGACAAATGCAATTTGGAGGTGGTGGTGGTTTGTGTGCATGTGTCCATATGTATGTGTGTCCTTCAGTGTTGAGGTGTGAAATTAGATAGCACTCATCCTTAAAAAATTAGAAAGTTGACCACTGATCTTATTCAGTTATAAACATTGTTTGTTTACTATATTCAAAAACTTATAATTTCTCTGTAATAGCTCCTTGAACTTTATCTTTCACTAAAGGTGCCCGCCCTTACCTTTAAGTAGTAATAAATGCTTTTTTTTTTAACTTCTTTATTGTAGTATAATTGCTTTACAATGGCATGTTAGTTTCTGCTTTATCACAAAGTGAATCAGCTATACAGATACATATGTCCCCATATCCCCTCCCTCTTTTTTTTTAACATCTTTATTGGAGTATAATTGCTTTACAATGGTGTGTTAGTTTCTGCTTTATAACAAATTGAATCAGTTATACATATACATATGTTCCCATATCTCTTCCCTCTTGCGTCTCCCTCCGTCCCACCCTCCCTATCCCACCCCTCTAGGTGGTCACAAAGCACCGAGCTGATCTCCCTGTGCTATGAGGCTGCTTCCCACTAGCTATCTATTTTACATTTGGTAGTGTATATATGTTTATTAGTTAACATAAAACCATTAGACATTCTCGGGCATGTTTCAGAGCTCATGAATAATAAGAATACATCCCCCACTCCTTATTAATTTTCTGCTTTTCAGTTAGCATCATCTAGGCTTTAGCAAGGGCTGCAACTTCTGGTTGCTCAAGAGGTTAGTGAGAGCTGGAGGAAGAACTTAAAACTGGCAGCTGGTGGAATAACTAAGCTCACGAAACCTTTCCTTCCCATGCATCCTTTTTGTTCATTTGGAATTTTTGTTTCAAAACAAAAGCAAACAACAAAATAAGAGGGTAGAAGGTAGTTTTTCAGGAGGGGTGGCATATAGGTGATTAGAAGCAAAAAGAAAGGAGGAGGAGATGGTGAAGGGGCAAGAAGCAGAAAAGGCTGAGAGAGAGCAGCTGGGGGCCGGGGGGCCGGGAGCCCAGGGAGGCTTGGCAAAGGGAATCACTATTTTTAAATATTCTGAGACCACTTTAAAAGTAAAAAAATAATCCCTCTTCTAAAGAAGCCCCTACCCACAGTTGTTTTCATCCTCCCCCTCTGGAAAGAGTAATGTTATCTTTAATTGTGTAGAAACATTAAAGAAAAAAAAATAGAAAGCCCCAGTAATAAACACTTTTGTTTAGTTAGGTACATATCCTTTGAAGTGTGGGTGCGCTGCTTTTATTCCACATTAATTTTTCAGTACTTTAATACTATTATTTTGAAAATGAGCATTTGATATGACAAAATATATGTAGAGTGGCAAATTCAAGTTAATGCTGCTTTCATTATTTTGTCACAAAGCTACTTGATAATGAAGTGGAATGAAGCACCATTGAATTCTGTACCTCACAGTTATGATTTACAGAAACTCTTTGTTCATTAAAATAATAATACCCAGTAAAGATTCCTTTGGGGATTCCCTGGCAAAGTGGCTTCATACACAGGCATTTTTTCAATAACAATTCACTAATAAATTATGGATAAAAAATACAGCTACTCAAACCAAGTAACATCTTATAGGAACACAGCAGTGCTGTGACAGGGTGAGTCCTGTATCAAGGCATTCTAGGTTTTTGTCTTGCATTGTGCCTTAGTCCCTTCCATGCTCTGGATGTCATCCACGAGTTTGGGGTCCTGGAACAGGGGGAATGAGAAGTCAACGGCATAGTGTTTGCCCTCTCATAGGTTTCAATATTTAAAGTAGGTAGGCTTCTTTATTTAATCATCAACTCAAGTATTTGACAATAAAGGTGCCAAAGCTTGCCTCAGTAATAGTAACCTATAACAACCAAGAGTGGTGACATGTATTCTAAAATGTAATATCTATGATTGAGTTTTACTGTGTAATTAAAAATTTACCATAGCATATGAAGTACACTATTCATACAGTCAAAAAAAGATACCTAAGATGGTAGCAGAAACTATTAACTTCAACTAACCTATAGTAGTTTACCACTAGATTTGGGATCAAGTGTTTCTTATTTATACATATATGAAATTATCTATAACAGGACCTGTCACTTAGAAGACACTCAGTGTTTTGGTGAGTTCATGACTCCTACCTAACTAGTATCCTTATGCAATTGGGGTTATTATAATATTAAGATTAGTTACTATATTCAAAACATTATAATTTCTCTATAACATCTACCTCAACCTAATCTTTCACTAAAGGTGTTCTTACATACCTAGAAGCAACATAGATTTTCCATCAACATCTCTCATCTTTCTGATTGTGTGTCAGTGGTGAAATTCCCTCTGACATTTTCTATTAAAGATAAATTTGAAAAATACTTGAAATTTAGTTCAGAAGTAGCAAGGACTCCAGATAATTCCATGAAAACTGTTTCAGAAACCAGACAGAAGTTGTTCCTCTAAGTGACATTCCACTGAAGTGCTTTGCACCAAGATTATAATAACTATCCTTGTTAATCAGCCCAATTATTTTTTAAGTCAGTATGTTACTCAAACTCCTGGTACATCCATAACCATTAGTCATCTGCTCCTGTCTCCTAAAAAAGTATCTTCTGTCTTATTTTTCATGGTATTAGTTTTCCTGGTCTTCTTCTTACATCTGAATATTTCATTCTATCTTCCTTGCTAAGACATCTTCTCTTAATTACCCTAAAGTGTTGTTCTCTGAAATTCCTTCCTCAGGTCTTTTCTTTTCCTGTGATATACCACTGACTTAGGTAATCCCATTCCTCTTTTATTTCAACTGCCACTAATATGTGGATAGCTCTGAAACTTGCTATTCCAACCCAAATACATACATTCCAAATCCATATAGTTAAATTTTTACTGGATATTTATTTTTTGGTTTTATGTGAAATCCCTTGTCTAAAATTGAACTCAAGATCTTCACCTTAAAATTTATTTATCTTTTTAAATAGCTTAACCACTCACTCTGCTGTCCAGGTCAGTCCAGAAATGCCATTCTCTTCCTTACTCACATGCTTAATAGATGAAGACTTACCAATTTTACTTAATATTCTTGAATCTGTCCACTTATCTTTATACTGATTTTCATTGCCTTCATTAAGGTCTTCATTATGACTTGCTTGGCTTAGTACAATACTCTGTTTTCCTAATATCCATTGTTTTGAACTTCTAATTTATTCTCCCTTTTAGTGTAGTGAAGTTTCTATAAGGTAAAACTATTATTTGTCACTCCTTGCCTAGAATTCAAGGTAAAATTCAAAGTATTCATTTTACATCCAGGATGTATCCTTCTCTGGTTTGCATATTTTCTTGATATCCTGTCCACATACCTTTTGTACATTACACTATGGCTATGCTTAACTACTGCAATGCTTGAATATGCATGTTTTCTTATAACTCCATGAATTCATACTTGATACTCCTTCCACTTGGAATAACTCCTGCTTCCACCATTTAATCTGGAAAACTCCTAATTCTTTTTGAAAATGAACTTCTTGAAAATGAACACCAATCCTGCTGGCCCTCTTCATCCGAGCAGCCATATCCTTCATACCCATATAGAGCCTTATCTCTCTTATTACACCACTTTATATAATAACTTTTTAAAATATATTTTTCTTCTAGCTCATTATCTGGCACTTAAAATATTCATATTTAATAATACATGTTATGAAATCTTGCTTAATAATAGTTATTTATGCTATGTAATTTCACTATTATATAGAAGTACAAAGATGATTTTTAAAACTAGTACACTGCCAAAGAGCTTGAAGTGTTGCTTTACTTGGAAACAACAACATAGGATTGTTATTGTGAGATGATAGAGAACAAGGTAGTCATTTTGAGAAAAAAAAAAATTCCAGCTCTACTAGAAGTCTAAAAGAAATATCTAAAAATAGAAGTGGCTAAAAGAAATGATGTTTAACACTCTAGATAAAAAATGATGTTTTTAGGAAACACACAGATAAAAAGACTAGTCATTGTTTTTTGAATTCTCTTGACAGTGTGTAGTGTTTACATAAACCCAAATTCAGTTTAAATAAATCAATCCCAGGTGATAAAGAAACTTTCTAAAAGTAAGTTAGGAAGAAATTAGATGTTTGAGTATGTATCTAAGGAGATACATAAGCAGAGGGAAAAAAAATGTAAACAGAGAAACCAAGTTGCTCCAATCTTGTCTTTGGGAGAACACAACAAAAAACAATTAAAAAAATAAAAATTAAGAAAGAAAATATCAATAAAACACAAAAATGAGTCTCTTTTCAGATGGTGTGATTAGCAAGACTTGCATGAATAGTCTGATTGGGTAAATTAATAACTTAAATATTCTTTGATTCATTCACTCAAATACTTTTTGAGTTCTTATCATGAAAATGGTTGATAAAAACTCCTGAAATAAAACACTGGAATGGTGAGTTTAAAAGTAATCTTGATAGGGTATATGGATGAGTGTTAAGAAAATGATCAATAAAATGTACTGATTTCTTTAAAAAATAAAATGACTTGGTCTTCTGAACTCAGAGGTAATGGACAGTTATTTCTCAGAAGATGATTGCCTGTACAATGAAATACTGAAAAAAAAATCTTTTCTTGTGACCTTAGTTAGGATCTTTGTGAAATGCACTGAATTTTTTCTCACCTTTTGTCTATTACAATACATTTGTAAAGATATAAATGCATTAAACCTGAACTTAAACATTTCAGTGACTAAACAATAAGAGCTAATGATTCAAATTTTATTCTTAAAAAGGTAAAGAAGTAGGAGAAATTTGGTGAAGAAGTAGGAGAAATTAAGTACAGAGAAATGTTATAATGATTTAAAAATAATCCCTCAAGACATAGGTTTATTAATATATCAGAAGATAGCTGTTTTTTTTTGCAAAGGCAGAACAACCTCACATACTATTTAGAAGGAGAAACAGGAAAAAATTTAGAATTTGTAAATATACAAAAATAAAATCTAATTTGCAACTTAAATCCCTACCAACATGTCCTATGAGGTAAAAATTATTGTTGATTCTCCTTTTTAAAAAATTTATTATTATTATTATTTTTTGGCTGTGTTGGATCTTTCTTGCTGTATGTGGGCTTGCTCTAGCTGTAGTGAGCAGGGGCTACTCTTTGTTGCAGGGGGCTTCTCATTGTGGTGGTTTCTTTTGTTGTGGAGCATGGGCTCTAGGCACGGGGCTTCAGTAGTTGTGGCTCATGGGCTCTTAGAGCACAGGCTCAGTAGTTGTGGCACACGGGCTCAGTTGCTCCGCGGCATGTGGAATCCTCCCAGACCAGGGCTCCAACCCATGTCCCCTTCATTGGCAGGCAGATTCTTAACCACTGTGCCACCAGGGAAGTCCCTCCTTTTTGGTTTTATTCCATCCAAACCACATAAGGAGGAAGTGTTCCATCACTCATAGTTCTTAAAAACACAATAAAGAGAAACTTTTTCTACTTTAGATTATCTTTTGCATCACATCATAGCACTCACAGCCTTACATAATTTACTGAAGTTTTAAAGTTTTTATCTCAGGAATGCTTTTATTGAGCATGAATATTTTCTTTACTGGAAATTTGTAGTTGTATTTTAAAAATACTCATTATGTTAATAACTTTCCATAGTTCCTTAATGCAAAGTTAAACTTTATTTTTTAAAAATATTTTTGGAAACCCCGGCCCAGCGGCGTGCAGGGCGTTGATGCCGGCGCTAAAACCAAACCAAGCGGGGTCTCCAGAGCGCGGCATGGAGGGGCTGGCCTAGCTGAGGCCCGTGACCCGATGTCTTCTGGCTGCGACGCCGGTCCTGCATACACTGCGGGGCCGCAGCCGCGGGGCGGTGGGCGCCCGAGGGGCCGGGAGGCGAGCCGGGGCCCCCAGGAGGGTGTGGGCATCGTGTCCTCAGCCAGCGTCCCCGAGGCTGCGCTCGGGCCATGATCATTGGGTGAAGCTGCGCCGGGACAGTGCAGCTGACTTCTCGCGCTCTGAGGACCTGTGCGCGCTGCAGGGCTCGGTGCCTCTGCCCGCCGTGCGCGCTTCCCTGCGGAAGGCCCTGCTGGAGTTAAGGCCTCCGCGGGGTAGACTGGGTGCCGCTCCTGAGCACCCGCTGCCCCTGATCTGTATCCAGAGCTTCTTCCAGCCACGGCTTGGCGAGACAGGTTGTGGCAGAAATAAAGTTTACAGAAGTTGTGTTCCTGCGATAAGAAATACAGATGTGACCTTGCAGTTGTGTAAAGCTCTTAATTGCTGTGTAAGTGCGTCGGTGCGCTAAGGAACCTGGAGCTAAATGGGCTAGTTCTGAGAGAGAGAGACTTAACTATGTTAACAAAGGTCCATCAGAATTTCCTGTGACTGTGACAGTAGAGAGTCCTTCCTCCTCAGAAAATGAAGAGGTCAATGAGTCCTCAGAAAGTGTTCAGGAAGAGCCAGAAAAAATCAGTTTGAAACAAGAAGCATTGCCGGGACAAAGTTATCACTTGAAAGCTATAGAGAAGATTATTTTTCAAACGGAAGCCTGATTGCAATACGGCAAAGCTTGTGCTTGGGCAGCTGGCCACAATGGCTGGTATAGATCAGTCAGATTTTCATTTACTAGGTCATCCCCAGATGAATTCTACTGTTAGTAGTCCACGTAAAGAAGAAAAGAAGGCACTTGAAGAAGAAAAATCAGAATCAAAACAGGGTGCCCCAGGACAAATGCAAAACATCCAATTTCAGAAAATTACAGGTGATGCTAGGATTCCTTTGCCACTTGACTCGTTCCGTGTCCCAGTGTCTACTCAGGAGGCCTTAGAAACTTCCAAAGACAACCTGGGGGTCCCAGTCACAGAGCAGCGGCAGGAGTCTTTGAAGATTTCATTGTTAGAACATGTTCTCCTTCAGCAGACGTCATTTCTGGAACTGGAAGTCAAAGAAAAGAAGAGGAATTATCTAGAAATAGCAGGTCTTCTTCAGAGAAAATGAGCAAAGCAGGTGAAAATACCAAAAAATACTCTGCTAAGAAACAACCTGGGAAGGACCTGCATTCCTGCTCTGACTCACCTGTAAAGCAGATAAGCAAAGGAATTGGGCAAAATAATTCTTTGGTTAATAAACCAATTAAAAGTGAGTCTTCGAAAAAACACATTTCTGTTAAGAAAGAGAGTAGAATAGTGACTGTTTTATCAAAGACAACTAAAAGTAAACTCAATCTACTAGAACATTCTGAAAGTGATACTCTTGGATCTGATTGTGTATTTCAAGAAAGCATCCATGCTCTATCATGCCTAACATAGGTCTAAATCTTTTAAAATTATGTTTTTGCCTTCAAGTTTTAATAAATTACTTATGTTTTTATTATAGCAAAAAAAAAAATATTTTTGCCTGGCAACCAGTTGTCTCAAATGATGCTTTTTATTCAAACTTAGTATGTACCATCCTCATAGTCATTGTAAGAAGATGTTGAGTGTAACTTTTTTTTTCCTATCCTGGAATGGTCTTCATGAACCCAGAATTTAAGACAAAGTGTTTTTCAGTGCCCACATTCTCTAAAGAGATACATCATCAAGGTGGACAGATACTTTCTTCAAAAAATAACCACGTTTTCATTGTATAAATAAGACCAGAGAGAAGAGCAAAGGATCAAGCAACAGGGGTACCCAAGAGAATCACTTGTAAAAATGGAGGGTGGCTGAAAGAAGAGAAGCCTGGAGTCTTAATCTCTGCTGGGGTATCTGATTGCCAGTGTACTTGTTGATCTTCCTTGAGCCTGAGGATGGAAAAAGAGAAAAAGAGAGATGGTGCCACACCTTAGAGAGAAGTGAGGGTTGAGCAGCCAGTTCTCAAGGATCTCCTGTGGATCAAATGACAATGAAAAGTTATCTTACTGGTCCCTGACCTAACAAAAGTGAGTGATAATAGAATTCTCAGAAGAAGATGCAGGGGAGTATACCTGGAGCTGCTGGAGATGAGAGGGGTTGAAGAGCACCTCACCCAGGCTTTTACCCCTAAATGGTATTTGTATCCCATGAGAAATCCAGCATTTTGGTGCCTCCACACAGAGGCACTGGCAGTCAGTATGAAGTGAAGATGTGGCAGGCCACCTGAAGAAAAGATTACAATCAAAGAGAGTAAAGTGAAGAAAAATGTGTCTTCCTCCCTTTTAGCCTCAACCAGCACCAGACGAGTCTACCACATAAGGGAGGGTGGCCATATCCTACATGCCACAACACTGCCCATCTACTTCAGTCACTGGAGTGGGAGAAGCAATCACAGAGCTGATCCTGTCCCCCAATTCTTTCAAATCCCTGGAATACCAAGCTTAATTGGCAGCGTTGGTGAATGAGTGGGGAAGGGGAGGTAAAGTTCTGAGTCAGATGTGAGATGTGAATTTAAACTAGTCAACGATGGAATTTAGTCACTCAAAGTGGGCCAAAAGCTATGGGAATATACACATTTGTAAGATTTTATGTTATTTCCAATACAAATTCAAAATCACAGAGTTTTTGACAAACTTCTTCAATTCTATATATTCTTATGCTGGATATCTTAAGTTTTGCTTATTTATTTCCTTGATTTTATATTCTACTGATAATAACCTCAAAAGAATAGTAGCAATATTACTACAAACACTAAATCTACCAAGGGCCTGTTAAATTTTCTTTGCAATTCTCTTCATTATTAAATTTCTGTGTTTTAAAGTCACTTAAGGCAATTCATTTTTGTGTGTGATAGTTTTGTCACTATACTAATAACTAAATTATTGATTTGTTTACAGTTTTATTTTTTCTTTTTAACTTAGTTTTATTTCTAATTCTGTAAAACACTATTGAATGTAAACCATATGTGTCAGAAACCATACAGTGATGTACATTTGAGGAAGATCCTTGAACCCTTCTACTCCTATAGACAATCATTTGTGTTGTTTTTTGATTATCCTTTCCAGTGTTTAGTATTGCACATATAAGCAAATATGAATGAATGTACATAGGTATTTTGCAAAATTGAGCATATATAAACATCATTCTGTGATATATATATATCATATATATATGTATATACTGGAGTTGATTTTATTTCAGTAGAGAGATATTTTTTTCTCATTCCTTTTACAAGTGAGTAATACTTTCTTGTACAGCTATAGCACACTTTTTGTAACCAGTCCTGTGATGATGAACAGTGAATAGTTGGGTTGATTTCATTCTTGTTATTGTAAATAATGCTGGAATCATGTACATATATCATTTCATATTTTGGCAATGTAACTTTCACATGGATCCCTAGGTATTAGATTGTTGATTCAAAGGTGACTTCACATATAACTTTGTTAGCTATGGTCAAGTTCCCTCCATTTTTCAATCTCATCGTCTGTTTGAGAGTGCCTCTTTCTTCACATTCTTGCCAACAGAATATGTTGTCAGGCCTTTTATGTTTTATCATTATGATAGGTGAGGAATGGTATCTCAACATATGTAAACAGAGAATTTCTCTGTTAGGTTAAGCAACTTTTATGTTACGGATACACTTTACAATTATTTGAAACATGATTTTTCATGCTTACCTTACACCTTATTATAAGAAAGTGCCAAAATTTATTTAATATTTAGTTTGTTTAACTATAAGGTAAATGACCAAATATTTAAGCCATTTTTGCTTTAAAATATTTTTATTTTCTTGAGGTTTTAATTCAAGTTAAGGGAAAAGTCAATTACAAAATTAGAAAAATAATATATAAATAAGATAGCTAGATACACTAGCATACTTAATTGTATAATAAAATATACTTATATGGCATTAGATATTAGAGTTATAAGTTGTAATTATTTTGTAAAAGTTTATAAAAATTACCAAAAAATGAAATATCTGTCATTCATATTTATAATATTGGTATATACATTATGAATTTTTATATCACATAGCTATAAATAAAACCAGTTTTATGAAGCTTAGCTAAAACATGCTTACCTAAATCTACCATATGGAAATATTATATTTAAAAGAACATTCCCTAGTTGATATAAATACTGAAGACAAAATGACAGCCTTTTACTTACTATTATATTTGTTTTCTGGGGACTTTAGTTAAAAGTAATATTAAATTGCACCTGCTATAAACAGATGCACATATAGCAGTACCAAAGTGCTAACTCTAACATAAATGACCATCTCTATATGTTCCTGGAATTTATTTTTTTTGGCACTTGTATATTGCACATAATTATAAACTGTGTGTAATACTTTAGAAAAACAAATTATCTGGTCACGAAGACTGAAAACCTGTTCAATTCTAATTCAAACTTTTTGTTATTTTTTTAATGTATCTTGTCAATATATAAGTGTAAACATAGTTGTATTATGAAATGATTATTGTACAAAATATTTGCTATAGGTTTCCTGTAGGTAGAGATGTTCTATCAGATTTTTCATCAGTATGATAGGGGCTAATATACAAGGTCTTATCCCTCTATAAACATGAAAATTGGAATAAAATATGATTTTTAATACAGAGAAAAGTTGAAAAATAAGAAAGAAAATGCCCAAGGAACCAAAAGAAAAAAGTGAACACAGTGTAAGTACAGACAGCAGAAGTTGAAACTGAATGGTTTAGATAAGCATAGGAATTGTGCATTACATGTGCTGTAGGACTCAGGATCTAACACTGTGTGGGGAAGGTAATCAAGGATACCAGCCTTGTGTGCACAAGGGAGCAATAACTGGTCTCCTTGATAAATCAAAGAATTGGGAAAATGTCTAAATATAGGACCCATCTCTCAATACAGGATTACAAAAATTCTGCCTTAGTAGCTTGAGAATGAAGCATACAACATAGTCTTTACTTGACCTGTAAATGACAAAACAGCCATAAACAGCTTATATTCTGCACATGTACTGGAACTTTTCACACTGCCCTCATGGTGCTGAAATTCTGACATAGAAAAAAAATGACGTACGATATGATGCTGATATGGCACAGCCCATGGGCCCATACACAGGCAATTGCAAGTGAAAACTGAAATGCAAAGAAAGCTATTTCAGGGGAATTACATTAGAATCCATAGCATCAAACTATTGAAAACAATTTCTGCAGAGGATGATTTCACAGTTAAAATGTTACATCCTTGAGAGGCAAAATAGACCAGTCTGGAAAAAGAAACAAACAAACAAACAAGAATTTACAATGAATACGTTTTAAAACTAATAGAGAAAATGGCTGGGATAGAATCAAAGTAAGGACAAGACATAGTTTATTCAGAGCTGAAGAGAAAATTCATAAATTGAAAATAGATTTGAGGAAATCACCTAAAGCATAGATAACATTTTCAAGAATATATGATTAAAGTTAAGAAACAAAGACAATAAAATGAAGATCTCCAAGTAGTGTTTAATAGGAGTTCTAGTAGAGATGAATTCAACAAGATAATGGTAAATACATTTTAGGAACACAGTGAGACATTAAACTGCAAAGATGATATAAAAAAAAGCTTTAAAACTATGAGAAAAAAAATGCAGATTATCTGCAAAGGCACACATAGCAATCATTTTGCAATAACAATAGAAACCAGAAAACAATGCAATGATATTCTCAAAGAGCTAAATTTCATACCTGGAATTTTTTTCTTAATTAAATATGGTTCAAAATTGTGAAATAAATACAAAGTCAACATGGCGGAAATATTGAATTTACTAAAGGATACAATTTTCTAAGAAAGAAACAAAACCTTAAAAAGAATTAGATTAAGGGCTTCCCTGGTGGTGCAGTGGTTGAGAGTCCGCCTGCCGATGCAGGGGACACAGGTTTGCGCCCCAGTCCGGGAGGATCCCGCATGCCGCAGAGCGGCTGGGCCCGTGAGCCATGGCCGCTGAGCCTGCGCGTCCAGAGCCTGTGCTCCACAATGGGAGAGGCCACAGCAGTGAGAGGCCCACGTATCGCCAAAAAAAAAAAAAAAGAATTAGATTAAAAAGTAATGGTAAATAAAGAAATTTGTAGGATATATTGCAATATATGTAAAAACTAAAAAATAAAAACTAATCTCAGAAAAATTAAGAGTAGATGGAACTAAATTATTTTACAGCAAATTGTGGAAGATTGCAGTAAGATTATTACAAGTGATAGAGGTATTTCCTACTTTTTTCCACAATAAAAATAGAATTGTTTCTTATTTATATAATACTTTTATTGTTAACATTTAAATAACTCTATATTAAAATGAATATACTTTATATATATAATCTACATATAAAAATGAAAAATGTAAAAAATATAAATGTTAAAATGTTGCTACTCTGAGATAAATATATTGGCATTTTCTTAACCTTTTCTCATACTGCATTTTGTATATTTACACACATACTTGAATATAAAAGAATTAACGTACTTTTATACATATATAATTTTATTTTGTGCAAATTTAGTTTTGTTTACCATATATTATTTTCTGTTGGCCTTTAGTCTATCCCTTTCCCTAACCCTCTCCACAAGTTTGATGTAACTTGATGTGGGTTCTTCCTTCCAACTTGATGGCAATACTATAATTTCTTCTGGGAAAACATATTATTTCATATTTGAACAAAGTAATTGTATGTCATCCATTTATTAGCATTTTGAATATGTTAATTTATTCCTCATACAATTCCCTATAGTTTAGTAGGAATAGTATAGTTCATTTTTTCAGAATGGCTGAATAATACATTTAACCATTTCTCTATTACTAGATATTCACTTTCTTTTCCATTGGAAGTCACTACAAAATAAACAACTAACTTTGCTGTAATATTCTTATTTATATATGCTTTATTTTTATAGGATATAGTCCCAGAACTGTGATTTCTGGGTGAAAGGCTATGCATAGTTTTAATTAGAAGATATGTTGTCATGTTTATTCTTTAAAAAATTTTAATATTCACAGTTCTAAGCAGCAATATATAAAAGGACTCCTTTATATTAAATTTCTGACAAAAATACATTCTCTTTATTTTTAACATATTGACTTTTAGAAATTGTATTTTATTATTAATTATATTTCTCTAATATCTAGCAAAGGTTGAAATCTTTTCTTACCTATTTGCTGCTGGAATTTCTTCTTCTCTGAATTGCCTATTAATAATATTTAAGTTTCTGTTTGGTCATATACTTGTCCATCTGTAAGATTCTGGTTTACAGATGGACTAGAATTTGAGGTGCTTCTAGTATACACCAGTTTAAAAATGGACTAGAATTCTGGAGTGTTTATAATATGTTGTATCTGGATCTAGATTATAATTTAATATGCATTTATTTTCTAAAAGTGATTGAGTTGTTACACTTTATGTATATTTTAGGCTAACTTTAAAAGTTTTATAAATGACAGTTTGTTAGTTCTACGAAATTCTAAAGCCTACTTAAATGCCATCACTGATGACCTTTACTTCTTTTATGGATTGTTTTAACAAATTCTTCATCACCAATACTTGTTTTGTCACAGAGGATGATATAGCACAGAAAACAATGAACACCTTGAATCCAATTCAAAAAGTGATTCAGAAGAAATAGATTTTGAAGGTGGACATCCTAAAAATGTCTGTACAAATTTACTTGCTTATATTTTCCTTTTTCTATAAGCAATGAGTGATTCATGATAAAAGTCCATGCATATTGAAAGCTAAATCTATCTTTAAATAACTGTCAAATATCAATTCCAATCGAAGAAAATATATATTAACATTTTGTCACATGCGTTGCACATATTTTTCACAATCTATTTTTTTCATTTGGTTTTGTTTGTTGTATAGTTTGACTTACAAAAAAAAATGTAAACTCGTATGTGTCCATCATTTTCTTTAGAGATTTGAGTTTCATTTCTAACATGGGTGTGTGATTTCATGTGTGTTTGTGTGTTTCCATTTTTGTTTTGTGTATATTCAAGTATTTAGTCTATTTAGCATTTTGTGAAACCCATTTTTGTGTATGCTAGGAGCTAGGTGATACTTTATATTCTTTCTGTTGCACAAGCAAAATTACTATCTACCAATTTCCCGCTATGTCAAAGTAGAATTTTTTGATATATTAAGTTCTTACCCAATATTCTTTTTGTTTTCTGGGTTTTCTATTTTGACTTACATATGTATATTTCTAATATCTGTGCCAATATTATATACTTGGGATAGTGAAAGTGTTGTATGGTTTAATATAGGATGACCAAGTTCTCTCGCAATGTTCCTCTTTAAAAAATTAACTTTAAAAATAAGCATGATGTGCACATTAAAAAATATAAAATGTAGCCAGTCAAAGAATAGGAGGAGTATGTATGTCTTCCAATCTAGTATGGGAGGAGAATGAAGAAAATATTATTTAATCCAATTAAAATCAGGAAAAGAGAAAATAAGAAATACAGAAAAATCACAGAGCACAATACATACACAAACCAGATCACTTACAGTCAGGAAATCATGACAAAAATTGATTTGGAGGATAGATCTGAGAAATTGATTATGCAAGTAGTAAGTTTAACAGATGTAAAGGAATTAATGGGTCAGAGACAATACTATCTACACCTAAATATTTACCTGTTATCAGTTGATCTATCTGAATGCCTTCTATCTCTCTAGCACTCTGCCCATAGAAAGTCAAGAATACATAATAGTCACATTTCTAAGCACATGTGGAATATTTTTAAAATTGGAGACTTACTGCCATGAACAATTCATAACATATTCCAAAGAATGAATGTTATATACAACATGTTCTTTGACCACAATACTATAAAATTAGAAATTCTATAATTTCTGCTCAAAGCTTACAGTATATAACAAGGTATTAAAATAATTTTGAAGCTCTATATACATACATAAGAAAACACATAAGTGTTTTTATAAATTATAATTACATATCAAACTCTTAAGAGCTGTTTTCTATTGAAGAAAAAATTTATTCCCCTAAACTTGAAATTCTCTAACTGAGAAATTAGATCTGGAATATAGAAATTCAATTTACAAATATTTTCATATATATACTCAGTAATACATGAAATTCAGAAAATGTGACATATTTTCTCCCGTTTCTTCAGGCAATATCACATTCCCAACATAAAGAACATCTAAAAAATATACAAAATTCACAAAATACAAAAATATACACATTATTCAATAACAATCACATTTTTACAACTTCACTGCAAGAATATCACTCTGAATTATGTGCCCTTCGTTATCCACACTGATGTTTTTACTTCTGCTTGCTCTTGAGTCTGTCATTCCCAGCACTTTGAATGGAAAGAGCATTGGATTTAACAAAGGAGTCTAAGTTTAATTCTCAGTTCTACCCCTTAATTATTGGGTAACATTAAGCACAAGGATTCACTTATTTGATTCATTAATTCCTAATTTTAAAGTAGAGATGATTATAAAACTATGATTGTTGTAAGGGAAATGAAATAATTTATCTGGCAAACGTTAGTGCTCAAGGCATGCCAGTTGGTTGCAGATGGACTTTCTCTCTTTGATTGGCAAAATCATTTTTTTTTTTAAAAAAACAAAATTGACGTTACTGCTTCTGTTGAGGATTCCCCGCCGCCTTTGTCTCTCTCTATCCTCATATCGATCTAGAACTATTTTTTTTTCCCATGTCATCTCACTGTCCTTGCTTACCCTATATTATTGCAATTATTTGGTTAAATTTCTGTTTCCCCATAATGGTGAAATCTCAAAGTATAAGCTTTATACTTTACCAATGTTAGATATAGAATTGTAAGACACAGTTGTATCAGATAAGGAGCTTTTACAGACAGGGTAAGTAACCTTGTTGGCTTAAGTACATAGAGCATTCTGAGTACTATGAAGAAACTGGATTTCCTACCAGGTTAATAAAAACAGGTTATACAATGTTTGCAGAACTGGATCCTAAGAATAAAGTAAACGAAGGACATTGTTGCAGGCAAGCAGAAGTTCCAAACAAGATCAAAATTATATATGTTCTTCTCCTAGTTATCCTAGTTTTAGATGCTCTAACCATGCTTATTGATATTTAAAGGGAAAATGAATCGTCACTGAAAAAGATATAACTTTGACAAAAAATAAGTCTTATAAACTTTTTTATCATAAGGTTTATAGTAACTTAATCATCTATGTTGAACATTTTGTGAATTGTAAAATTTTGCAGTTGTCCCTACAAGGTGAATAAAAGGGGAGTACTCGCTCTTTTGTAACTGATTTTACCCTAAAGAATATTTACACTTTCTTGTTGAGGAGAGAGGTTGTTGTGTTTTTTTTTTATTTCTTGTTTTTTTGGTTGCTGTTGGTAGTTTTATTCTGTTGAAACTGTCTCTGAGAGATCTGATCTCAACATAATGTATAGCTTTAAAAAATAAAACTGGTTATTATCCTGAAAATAGACTCAGGTATATTCTACCTTGTATTCCCAGCACCATCTATGATATTAGTGCATAGTAAGTGATTAATAATAGCCTATGAAAATTATGAATTAATGTATAAAGAAAGAGGGAAGGAGGAATGAGAAAAGTGAGAAATGGTATTGATGTTGATGATAATTATAAGAAGAGATAAGCTTCAGAAAACAGGACTCAGGGTCAAGTTCACTAACATAATAGTTTGATGATGAGAACCTAGATCTAGAACGTTTGCAGTGGATTTTGAGCAGAAAAGGTTACATCAAACAGTTTTTTTTCCAAATAAATTTCAACAAGTCCTACTGGTAAATCAATGAAGGAAAAGAAGTCAAATTTAACTCCTAGGTTTCAGTTATTGGGGCCAGGATTATGTTTGTGCCCTGATGACGACAGGTAAGGTCAAACATGAAGTGAACACTGTAAGCGAAATGGTCATTTAGTTTTAGACTAGCTTTACTCAAAGCTGAAATTATGATAGAAAATTTGTGGAAAATGGCTTTTGTATCAGTCAGTTATTGCTATAACAACACCATATGCCAAACCACAAGAAATCTAAGTGCCTTGATATAGCAACCAGTTCTTTTCATGCTCACTGTGTGGGTCATCAGCACCTGACCTGAAGTAGGCAGATCTCACCTGGACTTGGCTCCATGTCAGGATGTGCTCAGGTCTGCTTCACATGCCTCTTATTCCTCTGGGATCAATAGGCCACCTGGCGCAGATTTTTCTCATGAATATGTCGAAAATACAAAAAGACACGTGTAAACACACAGCGTCTTTTAAGGCCTATGCTCATAGCTCTAACAGTATCCTTCCCTCCCATTTTCCGTCGGCCAAAGCAAGTTGTTTTAAACAAGTTCAACACAATGGATGGGGAAATTCATTCTAATCAGAAGAACTGTAAAGGATGTGGATATAGGGAGAGGTGAAGAATGATAATCTGCCTCACTTTATATCCAGCTTTAAATACATAACTGGATCTTAAAAAAAAGTTCTAATGTGTGCATTTGAAATAAACATAAAAAGAAAGAAAAAACAACAAGCATAAACTGAGTCATTAATGCAAGGGATAATAAATCCAATATATGACCATTATTATCATTATTATCAACAACATCAGATGATGTAGGTCTTCTCCATCCCATTATCATGTTTGCTTAGATTTGCTTTCCAATATCATCCAGATACCTGGATTTGTTCAAACGGCTTTGATTATACTTTCAAACTCTCTTTTAAGGCTGCATTTTCTTCCCTATAACACCAGGTAGCCTTGGATTCTGCTCAAGGTTCTGCCCTGAATTGACCTATTACCAGAACCATATGACTTCTAACAGTCTTATTTTGAGTATTATAGCTGCCAAGCTGTACTCCCTGAATGGATTTGATTTTCTGTGAGTAACAACACTATTCTGAATTAGGTTAGTCATAAAGCCTTCTTGGATGTTTCTATTATACATCCTTCTATCCATGTACTCCTTATTTTGTAATCAAGCCAAGAAACAGACATCAGTTTCCATAGTACAATTCAGACTTGTATAGATTTTATTGCATCTTTCCCAATATATCTCAATTTTTAGGCTATTTCATTTGTGTCCCTAACTTCTACTAAGAATGACAGAGAGATGTAGGCCTACTTTCCTTTAATTATTGTTGTGGTTGCATGCCTATGTAACCTGACGGCAACTTGTCCAATGGCAACTTGTGTATATGTTGCTTTTGTCTGCATGCTTCTGTGTCATAATGGAATAAATAGGGTGTGTGAAGGAAACTGTTTAGCTCCTATGATGTAGGTACAAACCTGGAAGTGCAAAGCAGTTAACACCCTTGAGGTGTTATTTATTGCATAAATACGACCCTTTTCCATCCCTTAAACAGACAGTTCTAATATGCATTCTCTGTGGTCCCATTAAGGGACCCAAGCAGAACTAAGCCACAGTTGTCCACAGTGGTGATCAGCCAAATACCATACCCTTGTATTGTCTTGTCTTCCTCATCTGCTTTATGGTTCCCAATCCCCAAATCCTGTTCCTTGGCTTCAGTTCCCAAATCAAACTATTCAGAGGCAAACCCCAAGTTTAGGCTGCCCTTTAAAAAAGAAAATAGGTATCCTACTGTGATATATAGAATGGCCCCACATCCTAATCCCCAGAACCTATGAATATGTTAGGTTACATGGCAGATAGAATTAAGGTGCCATTAAACTAGGAAACCTCGTGCTGAATCATTCAGGTGGGCCCAGTGAAATCAGGCAGGTTCCTAAAAGTGAAAGAGGGAGGCAAGAATGCAGTCAGTCAGACAAAGTCATGACTATGAAAGAAAAGCACAGAGAGTGCAACATTATTGGCTTTAAAGGCAGAAGGGGACCATGAGATTAGGAATGTGGGTGGTCTCTAGAAGCTGGATAAGGCAAAGAAATGAATTCTCCCCTAGAGCCTCTAGAAAGGAACACAGCCTTGTGAACACCTTGATTTTATCTTAGTGAGACTTCTTTTGGGCTTCTAAACTACAGAACTGTAAGTCATAGTTATGTCTTGTTTAATCTGCTAAGTTTGTGTATGTTTTTTAAAGTGGCAACAGGAAACTACTATATAAGTAGCCTATTTTGGTCAAATATGTCATCTTATATTTATAAATGCCACATTAAGTTGAAATAAGTTTATTAATTCATATTATATTCCAAATGGTCATCTTAGGAAAAACTTTAATATAGGTACATTTAATTATTTTGAATTAATAGATGTATTTTCCTCATTGACAAAATTGTTTGGGGTTAAAAACTCTGTTGAGTCGATTATTCGTCCAGAAGTTGTGCTGGACCTCATGGTCTATTCAAATCATCCAATTAACAATTAAATTCAATTAATATTTGTTCAATGCCTGGCAGGCTAATGGCATTGTAGAATGTATAAGTTGAAATGACTTTGAAATTAATTTAACAATGGTATTATTAAGGTTGTTTAAAATGTGGATCACAGAAAATTGAGCAATGGCTAAGAGTTCAAAGGTAATGGGAAATGGACACAAAATTTTCAAATAGATTTAGCTTTTGTTTTGGATTCTTTGCCATCAGAAGTGAAGTTAAAATACTAAAAATGTAAATAAAATCAGGGGGCTTCTTAAGATCTCTTTAATTAGCATTCTTAATAATATAACAAAATTAGCCCTAGGCAATGACAAATTAGTCTTATTTAAACTCTGGAGTAAATATTTTACTAGCTTAGTTCCTTTGTACTATATAGTATGTATAGTACACTACAAAAAATACAGTTCATAAACACTGTATCTCAGTTATTATAAACATTGTGAAAATGTTTAATAGTCATTTAATCAAGTAAATGTCATTGAATTTTGCTAGGTATTAACATATATGGCTTTCTTTGTAATTTTGCTAGTTATTAAAATATATGGCTTTCCTTCTAATTACTCATATGTCTGTAAATAATCTCCAGGGTTTTGGATCTATAAGTTCAGATTCAGGACACATCCAAAAAAAGAAAGAAAGAGAGGTAGAGAGAAAGGGAGGAAGAGAAACAGAAAGAGAGACAGAGAGAGGGAGAGAGAGGAAGGAAGAGATGGAAAGAAGGAAGGAAAGAAGAAAGGAAGGAAGGGAGGGAGGGAGAAAGATTAATCTATTATCTACTTAATACTACTTTTGCACCAGAGAAACCCTAATAGATGGTAGTTTACCTCTTTTCAATACTCAAAATGGGAATAACCCTCACCTTAAATATGATTCTTGCAATTTTGCTGGTAAGGACACCGAGGCTTACAGAGACACATTTGTGTGACCTTGCCTCCCAGTGCAATCATCTTGGTACTTATTTGGGGTCCTTCATTGCTGTTATACAGAAAATCCTTTGGGCCTCCTGAAAGTCCAGATTGCTTTATGTACCATCTGACAGCTAAATATTGACTAACTGGTTTGGCTCTGAGGTAGAAAATGCAGGTATAGTCTGCTTTATGTAGGAGGTTTATTCCTGAATATATAATATAGATTTCTTACTCCCATTTTAAATTTGTATCATATAATAAAGTACAGTGGAATTTACCATCTGGAAAACACTTATGATAAATTGTTTTGTAGATGTAATGATCTCATTAAAAGATAATATTAACTATAGTTGCAGATTTTCATATAACCTCTCTTACAACAAAGGCTATATATGTCATACCTCTACTGTTACTGTTATAACCTTAAAATGAAATTTCACATTTAGAAACACATCTTGTAAAGATTATATATTAATCCAAAATAAATCTTTCATTATCTTCTAAATGGACACTTTTAGTTTCAAAGTTTTATTAATAGGCTCTGTGTTAATACAAATAGAATTCATAACAGTTTATTAAGTCAATACTAAATATTTATGCATATAATAGATTTTATATACTTTGGGAAAAATGCATCATTGCTTATGCAAAGGTGAATGTTAGGTCTCTCAGATTCTTTAAACATATACCAGCAAAACTCAAAGATCTCATTAAGTAGTATTTGCACTGCATTTCTAAAGCAATATTTAAATTTCTGATAATATTGAGATAGAAAATCATGTGTAGATCAGAGAAATACTCCAAATTGATATAGCCTGTCATTATCTGCCTGAGACTTTTTATATGGATTTAACTAAAGAAAGGCTGTGAGATCACTCATTCCTCTTTTTTTTCCCTGTAACAGTTAAGAATGTTCATGTTATTGAACCTAATGTTGACATACCTCCTCCCTGTAGCGGAACGATTAAACTAACTCTCAAAGGAAATTTAACGTTTGAGGGAAACGGGTTATTTTCTTTTTTCTTTTGCCATCTTGTCAGAAAATCATGACTAGCTTCTGTCCATGACCAAAGTTATGTCAGCATCATTACATAGCACCTGTGATCGGTACAGAGTGGAAGGGGTTTAAGAGCCAGAACTGAGTATATAGCTGAAAAGTTTCTCTACAGTGTTAAATGCACTGCTCAATCCCCTAAAGTAAAGTAAATGGCCTGCAGCGAGGTCTGAAGAAAGCTCTGTAGTGTCATGAATATAGCTGCATGAAAGCTGGCACAGAGGTATTCAGTTCTGAATCTGCTTTGCTTCAAATATTAAGCCTACAGTTGCTTGCAGCTTTTATTTCTGAGGCATTTTTAGCTCATTGTGCTGAACAGTTGTACATTCTCAGCTTGATTGACATTCTGGAAAATATTCATCAGACAGTTCAGTGAACTTACATTCTATTAAATAAGTGTTCGTCACATAACATTAGGCTCACTCGAAAATGAAAAAAAAAAAAAACTCTGCATTTTTAAACAAAAACTTTATATTTCTCTTAAAATGAAATCCATCTAATAATTTATATTCAGAATTCTAAGTGTAGTCTGACATTTAGCTTCTTTAGAATTAATTTGGAATAAATACGTGACAAATTCAAATAAGCAAACAAAAAAAACACAAGAAACCACTCTCTGAAATAAACATGTTTTCCTAATTACTGAACAGTGTCAAAATTCCCTGAAAAAGTTTCTTCCAATGGATCGTATTTTGTTCTGTGGGTGAGACAGGTTATCATGTAAGGCAGCATTTCCCATGACACTCCTCCCTGAATTCATCTCTATTGTAAAAGAAGCTGTTTGCTCTCAAGACCCAGAGCTATGTTACTGCTTTCCTGGGACTTCCTTTAACTCCCAAGATGGATGGGATTTGCTGTTCCAGTAATCAATATCTTCCTCTTTGTTTTCTCTTCTGTTTTTCTGGATCACAGTCTCAAACTGCTTCCAAAAAAAGGTGTATTGGAGAATTAATAGGTTTCTGAATCTTCACCTTTCTAAAAAGCACTTTATTCTATCCTTTTATTGATTGATGGTTTCTCGGGTTATAAAATTGTGGCTTGCAATTATCTTTGAGTTTTAGTTTTGAGTTACTCAGTGCTCTGTGAGGGCATAGTAAGCTTCTTTCTTCTCTATAACATCCTCTGTGGATTCTCAAAATTGCCATATACTGTACATACCAATCAGGAGATTTATAGCCACTTTTGGCTTTCCAGAGTTGTTTTTTTTTTTTTTTTTTTTAAACAAATGTCTTGAGGCCCTCTCCACTCTGGATTTCCCATCATTTTTCCCCTTTATTTACATTGTATGGAATCTCATTTTATGGAGAGAAAATTACATGTTTTCAATTTATCATCTTTAACCTGAATTTCATACTGTGACTTTCTAAAGTGGTATATAGAAAAATCATTCTTAGGTAAATAAATATTTAAAACATAACTTCTTGTGAGCAAGATAAATCAGGTTAATAATCAGTGTGCTTATTTGTTTATATCGTAGGACCAATAGTGAAGTGAAATTCCTAAGCTCCGTGATATTATACTTGCATATTCCACCTTTAAACTAGTAGACGTTCCTTAAATAAAGCAGAATTTGAATTTTAGAATACTGTCACCAAGTAAGATGATACATCATCCCACATCTGTCTATTGGTTTCAGCAACCTGGACCCAAGACAGGGAAAAATAAAAAAGAAGAAACCTTTGATGGAGACTTTCATCATGAGTGCTGCTCTCAAATAGGCTTGCCCAGAATATTGAAATTCCTCTCTTCCACTTCGTGAGTCTTTAAATAGTAATGACTTACTCCTATAAGTACAGTCCCTTAAGTCCTCCCTTTTTCCAAAACCAAATCTTTGTATTCCTGTTTCTGCATACAATTTCCGTAAACTCTGGAGGAAAATAGTGTTATATGATAGACTCTCACCCAAGCAAATGCAACAATCTATACCCACACATTGATTTATAGAATATGACACTTCCTTTGTCAGATGCATCAGGCTATTTTTTTTTATATACCATCACCCAACGCAGACACAGGGGCTTTGTATTGGTTGGCCAGAGATGTGACTCATTTGCAGGAACTGTAAGGATGAAGTTGAGAACTCAGCTATCTTAAGAACTAACTGCTTCCTGAGGGTAAGCTATACTCCCCCCAAATCCAAGTATTTATAAAGAGTGGTTGGCTACATTTTATCAATATGTAATTCTATTATAATACCTGAACTTTAAAAAAGGAATAACATATTGGAAAGATTTGATAACAGAGGTACCTGGATTCAGATGCTAGGGTTTCTGTTATTTATTGCTATAAAACAAATTACCCTAAAACTGGGACGAAAAACAAAAATAAATTCTTATCTGTTTCCATAGGTTGATTGGACTCAGGTGGGCCATTCTTGCTTGGGGTCTATCATGCAGGTGTGATCAGATAGCAGCTGAGGTTGGAGGCATCTGAAGGCTCAGCTGAGCTGGACACGAAGGTAGTACATTCACCTGGCTATCACTTGATGCTGGCTATTTGCTCTGAGGTCAGTTGAGGTAGTTGACTAGAGCACCTGCAAGTGACTTAATCATGTGGCCTCCCATAGCATAGTAGCTGGATTCCAAGGTAGTGGTAATAATACCTGAAGAGCAAGCGTTGCAAGGAATGCAAGAAGAAGCTGCAAAACTTCTTATGACATAGCTTCAGAAGGCTATTACTTTGTCCATATTCTGTTGGTCAAAAGGGAGTCACAGGGAGCTTCCCTGGTGGCGCAGTGGTTGAGAGTCTGCCTGCCGATGCAGGAGACACGGGTTTGTGCCCCGGTCCGGGAAGATCCCACATGCGGAGCGGCTGGGCCCGTGAGCCATGGCCGCTGAGCCTGTGCGTCCGGAGCCTGTGCTCTGCAACGGAAGAGGCCACAACAGTGAGAGGCCCGCGTACCGCAAAAAAAAAAAAAAAAAAAAAAGTCACAGGACCATGCCAGATTCAAAGAAAGGAGACTACACCGAGCACCAATACCAAGAGTTTTGGTACACTGAGGGAAGGAAGATATTTTAGAGACCAGCTGCCCATAAGTGTTTAAAATAAACTACTAAAGACTGTTGAAGGATTATTCCCTGCTGTGGACTGGATGTTTGTGACCCACCAAAATTCATATTCATTGATTCATATGTTAAATCGCTAATATTTAGGGTTAAATTAGGTTATTAGGATGGGGCCTTCATGATGCGGTTAATTCCCTTGTACAAAGAGGAAGAGAGAGGAGAGCTCTTTTTCTCTGCCATGTGATGACACAGCAAGAAGGCAGCCCACTGCAAGCCGTAAAGAAAGCTTTCAGGGTTTCCCTGGTGGCGCAGTGTTGAGAGTACACCTGCCGCTGCAGGGGACACGGGTTCATGCCCCGGTCCGGGAAGGTCCCACATGCCGTGGAACAGCTAGGCCTGTCAGCCATGGCCGCTGAGCCTGCGCCATGGCCGCTGAGCCTGCGCGTCCGGAACCTGTTGCTCCGCAACGGGAGAGGCCACAACAGTGAGAGGCCCGCGTACCGCAAAAAGAAAAGAAAGCTTTCACCAGGAACGAAGTCCATAAGCACCTTGATCTTGGACTTCCAGCCTCAAAACTGTGAGAAATAAATTTCTGTTGTTTAAGTCACCCAGTCTATGTTATTTTGTAATAACGGCCAGAGCAGTCTAAGACATACCACATTGGGATAATTAGTGTACTCACGTTACAGCTCTTTTGAAATATCTTTCAGTGAGTACTAGAAACTATTCATTACATTTATTTTAGAATTTTAAAGTTATTTAGCCAAGTCCATCTGTACAAATAGTCACAATTTAAATAGTACAGAATAGTACAGATACCCATAAAATTCCTCTCCAACTTTAGTTCCACTACTCAGAGATGGCATTTTGGGGTTATTTCTGATTTTAGCTTAAATTTATTTAAATTTTGATTGTTGTATCATTTTAATTTCCACATTGATAACATTAAAATCTTGAAATCAAATATATAAATATCTTTCTTTTACAACTATTTTTTGCCTATAGTAAGAAAGCAGTTGATTTTTCCTTTGTTTTGTTTTCTTAATGGAAGCTTTCAGCATTGTCTTTTTCTAACAATTTTTAGAATGATAATCTGAAATTCCATGGGCATAAGCATGGCATTTTTAGTTATTTTACTCACCATAAAGACAACTTTGGCTCTGATAAAATTATTTTCTACCTCTCTTTTAATTCTTTACCTAATCTTTCTTTCCTCTTTCACTAATTGGATTGGTCCTCTTGTTGTTTTTTTTTTTTCTTCATATATTTCATTTCTGTTTCTGTATATTATCTATTTTATTATCTAGAGACATTATCAGTTTAGTATATTTCTTATTTTAGCAATAATTTTCATGATTTGTAACATGTCTTTTTTGTTGGTGATTTATTCATTTATTCATAGTTTTTTTTTAAGTGCAGTACCTTCTTGAATACAAATAAAATATGGAATGATTTTTGTTATTAGTTTCCTTCTATTACCTGGTTTGTTACCTGTAGTGTCAGCTTATCTGAAAAATTATTCTTAATATTTCTCTGTGATGAGGCTGCTTTTCTCTCATGTCTGCTGACCAACTATTGTCTTTTCATTAATAATAATACACCTTAGGTGGGTTTCCTTTGGCATTGGGCAGGTAGATCTATTCCTTTTTTTTTTTTTTGAATTTTATTTTATTTATTTTTTTATGCAGCAGGTTCATATTAGTCATCCATTTTATACACATAAATGTATACATGTCAATCCAATTCTCCCAATTCATCACACCACCACCACCACCCACCACTGCTTTCCCCCCATTGGTGTCCATATGTTTGTTCTCTACATCTGTGTCTCAATTTCTGCCCTGCAAACCAAACATCTATACCATATTCTAGGTTTCACATATATGCATTAATATTTGATATTTGTTTTTCTCTTTCTGGCTTACTTCACTCTGTATGACAGTCTCTAGATGCATCCACGTCTCTACAAATGACCCAATATCATTCATTTTTATGGCTGAGTAATATTCCATTGTATATATGTACCACATCTTCTTTTTCCATTCATCTGTCAATGGGCATTGAGGTTGCTTCCATGACCTGGCTATTGTAAAGAGTGCTGCAATGAACATTGGGGTGTATATGTCTTATTGAATTATGGTTTTCTCTGGGTATATGCCCAGTAGTGGGATTGCTGGGTCATATGGTAATTCTATTTTCAGTTTTCTAAGGAACCTCCACACTGTTCTCCATAGTGGCTGTATCAATTTACATTCCCACCAACAGTGCAAGAGGGTTCCCTTTTCTCCACACCCTCTCCAGCATTTGTTGTTCGTAGATTTTTTGATGATGGTCATTCTGACAGGTGTGAGGTGATGCCTCATTGTAGTTTTGATTTGCATTTCTCTAATAATTAGTGATGTTGAGCAGAGTTTCATGTGCTTCTTGGCCATCTGTATGTCCTATTTGAAGAAATGTCTATTTAGGTCTTCTACCCATTTTTGGATTGGGTTGTTTGTTTTTTTAATATTGAGCTGGAGCTGTTTATATATTTTGGAGAGTAATCCTTTGTCCATTGATTCTTTGGCAAATATTTTCTCCCATCTGAGGGTTGTCTTTTCGACTTGTTTGTACTTTCCTTTGCTTGGAAAAAGCTTTTAAGTTTCATTAGGTCCCATTTGTTTATTTGTGTTTTTATTTCCATTACTCTAGGAGGTGGATCAAAAAAGATCTTGCTGTGTTTTATGTCAAAGACTTCTCTTCCTATGTTTTCCTCTAAGAGCTGTATAGTGTCTGAATTTTGGTCTCGAATCCATTTTGAGTTTATTTTTGTGTATGGTGTTAGGGAGTGTTCTAAGTTCATTCTTTTACATGTAGCTGTCCAGTTTTCCCAGCACCACTTATTGAGGAGACTGTCTTTTCTCCATTGTATGTAATTGCCTTCTTTGTCATAGATTAGTTAACCATAGGCACGTGGGTTTATCTCTGGGCTTTCTGTCTTGTCAATTGATCTATATTTCTGTTTTTTTGCCAGTACCATATTGTCTTGATTACTGTAGCATTGTAGTATAGTCTGAAGTCAGGGAGTCTGATTCTCCACTTCCATTTTTTTCCCTCAAGACTGCTTTGGCTATCTGGGGTCTCTTGTGTCTCCATACAAATTTTAAGATTTTTTGTTCTAGTTCTGTAAAACATGCCATTAGTAATTTAATAGGGACTGCATTGAATCTGTAGATTGCTTTGGAGGGAATAGTCATTTTCACAATATTGATTCTTCCAATCCAAGAACATGATATATCTCTCCATCTGTTTGTGTAATCTTTAATTTCTTTCATGAGTGTCTTATAGTTTTCTGCATACAGCTCTTTTTTCTCCCTAGGTAGGTTTATTCTTTGGTATTTTATTCTTTTTGTTGCAATGGTAAATGGGAGTGTTTCCTTAATTTCTCTCTCAGATTTTTCAACATTAGTGTATAGGAATGCAAGAGATTTCTGTGCATTAATGTTGTATCCTACAACTTTACCAAATTCATTGATTAGCTCTGGTAGTTTTCTGGTGGCATCTTTAGGATTCTCTATGTATAGTATCATGCCAACTGCAAACAGTGACAATTTTACTTCTTCGTTTCCAATATGTATTCTTTTTACTTTTTTTTTTTCTCTGATGCCATGGCTAGGACTTCCAAATAATAGTGAATTTGAATAATAGTGGTGAGAGTGGACATCCTTGTCTTGTTCCTGATCTTAGAGGAAATGCTTTCAGTTTTTCACCATTGAGAATGATGTTTGCTGTGGGTTTGTTGTATACAGCCTATATTATGTTGAGGTAGGTTCCCTCTATGCCCACTTTCTAGAGAGTTTTTATCATAAATGGGTATTGAATTTTGTCAAAAGCTTTTTCTGCATCTATTGATGATCATATGTTTTTTATTCTTCAATTTGTCAATATGGTGTATCACATTGACTGATTTGCATATATTGAAGAATCCTTGCATCCCTGGGAAAAATCCCACTTGATCATGTTGTATGATACTTTTAATGTGTTGTTGGATTTTGTTTGCAAGTATTTTGTTGAGGATTTTTCATCTATATTTAACAGTGATATTAGTCTGTAATTCTCTTTTTTTCTAGTATCTTTGTCTACTTTTGGTATCAACGTGATGGTGGCCTCATAGAATGAGTTTGGGAGTGTTCCTTCCTCTGCAATTTTTTGGAAGAGTTTGAGAAGGATGGGTGTTAGCTCTTCTCTAAATGTTTGATAGAATTCACCTGTGAAGCCATCTGGTCCTGGACTTTTGTTTGTTGGAAGATTTTAAATCACAGTTTCAATTTCATTACTTGTGATTGGTCTGTTCATATTTTCGATTTCTTCCTGGTTCGGTCTTGGAAGGTTATACCTTTCTAAGAATGTGTCCATTTCTTCCAGGTTGTCCATTTTATTGGCATAGAGTTGCTTTTAGTGGTCTCCTAGGATGCTTTGTATTTCTGTGGTGTCTGTTGTAACTTGTTATTTTTCATTTCTAATTTTATTGATATGAGTCCTCTCCCTCTTTTTCTTGATGAGTCTGGCTAATGGTTTATCAATTTTGTTTATCTTCTCAAAGAACCAGCTTTTAATTTTATTGATCTTTGCTATTGCTTTCTTTGTTTCTATTTCATTTATTTCTGCTCTGATCTTTATGATTTCTTTCCTTCTGCTAACTTTGGGGTTTGTTTGTTCTTCTTTCTCTAGTTCCTTTAGGTGTAAGGTTAGATGTTTATTTGAGATGTTTCTTGTTTCTTGAGGTGGGTTTGTATAGCTATAAACTTCCCTCTTAGAGCTGCTTTTGCTGCATCCCATAGGTTTTGGATCGTCATGTTTTCATTGTCATTTGTCTCTAGGTATTTTTTGATTTCCTCTTTGATTTCTTCAGTGACCTCTTGCTTATTTAGTAATGTATTGTTTAGCCTCCATGTGTTTATGTTTTTTACTATTTTTCCCCCATAATTGATTTCTATTCTCATAGTGTTATGGTCAGAAAAGATGCTTGATATGCTTTCAGTTTTCTTAGATTTACTGAGGCTTGATTTGTGACCCAAGATGTGATCTGTCCTGAACAATGTTCCATGCGCACTTGAGATGAAAGTGTAATCAGCTCTTTTTGGATGGAATGTCTTCTAAATGTCAATTAGATCTATCTGGTCTACTGTGTCATTTAAACTTGTGTTTCCTTATTAATTTTCTGTTTGGATGATCTGTCCATTGGTGTAAGTGGGGTGTTAAAGTCCCCCACTATTATTGTGTTACTGTCAATTTCCTATTTTAGAGCTGTTAGCAGTTGCTTTATTTACTGAGGTGCTCCTATGTTGGGTGCATATATATTTGTAATTGTTATATCTCCTTCTTGTGTTGATCCCTTGATCATTATGTAGTGTCTTTCCTTGTCTCTTGAAACATTCTTTATTTTAAAGTCTATTTTATCTGATATGACTATTGCTACTCCAGCTCTCTTTTGACTTCCATTTGCATGGAATATCTTTTTCCATCCCCTCACTTTCAGTCTGAATGTGTCCCTAGGTCTGAAGTGGGTCTCCTGTAGACAGCATATATATCAGTCTTGTTTGTGTATCCATTCAGCGAGCCTGTGTCTTTTGGTTGGAGCGTTTAATTCATTCACATTTAAGGTAATTATCGATATGTATGTTCCTATTGCCATATTCTTAACTGTTTTGGGTTTGTTTATTTAGGCCCTTTTCTTCTCTTGTGTTTCCCACTTAGAGAAGTTCCTTTAGCATTTGTTGTAGAGCTGATTTGGTAGTGCTGAATTCTCTTAGCTTTTGCTTGTCTCTAAAACTTTTGATTTCTCCATCAAATCTGAATGAGATCCTTGCCAGGTAGAGTAATCTTGGTTGTATGTTCTTCCCTTTCATCACTTTAAGTATATCATGCTACTTCCTTCTGGCTTGCAGAGTTTCTGCTGAGAAATCAGCTGTTATCCTTATTGGAGTTCCCTTTTATGTTATTTGTTGTTTTTCCCTTGCTGCTTTCAATAATTTTTCTTTGTCTTTAATATTTGCCAATTTGATTACTATGTGTCTCGGTGTGTTTTTCCTTGGGTTTTTCCTGCCTGAGATTCTCTGCACTGCCTGGACTTGGGTGGCTATTTCCTTTCCAATGTTAGGGAAGTTTTTGACTATAATCTCTTCAAATATTTTCTCAAGTCCTTTGTCTCTCTCTTCTCCTTCTGGGACCCCTATAATGTGAATCTTGTTGCATTTAATGTTGTCCCAGAAGTCTCTTAAGCTGTCTTCATTTCTTTTCATTCTTTTTTCTTTATTCTGTTCCACAGCTGTGAATTCCACCATTCTGTCTTCCAGGTTACTTATCCGTTCTTCCGCCTCAGTTATTCTGCTATTGATTCCTTCTAGTGTAGTTTTCATTTCAGTTATTGTGTTGTTTATCTCTGTTTGTTTGTTCTCTAATTCTTCTAGATCTTTGTTAAACATTTCTTGCATCTTCTCGATCTTTGCCTCCTGGATCATCTTCACTATCATTATTCTGAATTCTTTTTCTGGAAGGTTGCCTATCTCCACTTCCTTTAGTTGTTTTTCTGGGGTTTTATCTTGTTCCTTCATCTGGTACATAGCCCACTGCCTTTTCAACTTGTCTGTCTTTCTGTGAATGTGTTTTCGTTCCACAGGCTGCAGGATTGTAGTTCTTCTTGCTTCTGCTGTCTGCCCTCTCAGTAGATCTATTTCTAAAAGTTTTTTGTAAGTGGAAAGTCTTCCTGGGTAGGAGCTTTATATAGGTGGAGAGAACTTCTCACTCTCCTCAGATGGTTTGTCTCTTTTCTTTTAAATAAATATTACTTGCTTTGATTTGATTTGTGTTTTTGCTTTGTTATGCAGTCTGGGGTTAAATACTGGGCAACCAGTGCTCTGCAAGGCTGTATAGGAAATCCAATGCATGAATAAATTTCCCTTTTTTTCTACCCTGATTTTTCCATGTGTGTGTGTCTACGTGTAATTTTTAAAGACTTTCAAAGAATTTTAACCCTCTTACTGCCCTAGACTGAGATTAGTATGGTTTCAACCAGTAGTCTATTGTGACTCTCAGAGCTTTGGCCTTGTAATCTACCTTGTTTGCATTTTTTCCTTGACCTGTTGAATCTCTTTCACTAAAATATTTTTAACAAAGTCAAGCACAGACTTTGGAATGCAATTAAGAGAGCAGAAGTTTTCATTCAACACTTTCTTTGGTAAAAATTACTTTTGTATGTGACAAAGTATCAAAAAAGAAACAAACAAGTAAACCAAAGCAGTACTCTAGCTTGTTTTATAATATCCTAGATGATATCAAATTACTATTTTCTACGAAATTAGGCCAAATTATAATTCTCAGTACATAAAAAACATTATAAAAGTTTTACTTTTATAAATTTAATTTACTATAATTGCTATAATTTAATTATTTTTACTATAATTTAATATTTTTTATAATTTTACTATATTTATTACTATATATATATAAAATATATATATAAAATATATATATAAACTTTATATATATATAAAGTTTATATTTATATAAACTTTATATTTTATATTTATATAAATATATTTATAAATACTTTTATATTTATAAATACTTTATATTTATATATATAAACTTTATATAATATATAAAAATTTATAAATTTTTAAATACTTTATATTTATAAATACTTTATATACTTTATATTTATATATATAAACTTTATATATATATAAAAATATATAAACTATATATATAAAATATATAAAAATTTTTCTATATTTATTACTATATTAAATTTACTAATTTTAATAATTTTACTATAATTTAATAATTTCATTATTTTTATTTGCTCTTTCTTTGAAAATTTACATGTTGTGATGAGATATCATGACTCTTCAAAATCTGAAATGAGGATATATAAAATCTTTTTCATTAGTAAAGTTGATATGAATTGAATACTTTTGAGACATATAGAACTGTTTGCCATAATGTATAGGAAAAGACTGTAACATGTACCACATGCAATAATTATAGAACAGCTCTCAAAGGATTAAAGTACTAGAAATTGTACAGTACCAATCTGCAATCAGATAAATTAATCCTCAGAGGAGTAATGCACCAGAGTCTCAAGTAATCAATAATAATTGTGTCATATTACTGAAGCACACTCCAAGAAGTATAGTTTTCCCTACCTACTGAGTTGGCCTACAACAACAGAAATTTATTAAGCTGTGACAAAAATGCAGGCCCATGATCAATGGAAATCCAAGAGATTCAAGTACAAATGTAACACTACTATTGCCAACTTTTTCTTTCCTTCTTTTTCTTACCATTTTAACTTTATTTTTTATTAGACAAATTTTGTTAATACTACATTTTTATTTACCATGATAAAAAATAATTGCAAATGCTTGAATAATTAAAAACAAAGAAAATAATTTTGTTATAATAAACATAAACATTTTGATAAAGGGATTTACTTAATATTAATACTTTTTTTTAACTTTAAAAAAGTGTCTTCATCTTTAAGCAGTATACTGTATGGCCATGTAACTGTTAGCATTTTGCAGAAAGCATATATTAACTGTATATAAAAATAAAAGTTATACTGCAGTAAGTAATACTAAAAGCCTGGGTTAATGAGTTTAACTCTGATTTGAGTTATTTCAAATGTCTCTGTTAATAATAATGTCCATTCCAAAGCCATCAAATAATGTTAATTAAATCTCTGCTTAGTTTCACAGTTGTGTTTAATTAGATCAATCACTTTTTGAAATGTAACAGGCTATAAAAAGAATGATCTATTGACAGAATGTTTAATGGCCAATTGTTAGCTGCCAGATTTGATCCCTGAACGACCATCGGGTATGTGGAAAAGTAAAATGCGTTAAAAGCATCACATACATTAACAGGTTTTGTAGATTAAGAGGTTAGTGCATGCAATTCAAATGGTTTCCTTTCTATATTAGAAAGGAGTAGTTACAAGATGAGCTTAGTGGTATATACTGAAGCTTTTCAATAAAGACAGAAGTTACATTTATAATAGCCTTACTATGGTTATTTGAAATATGCTTTTACTAGATAGACCTTAATTTTTGGCAGTAAAAAAGTGCCATAAGGTGAATATAGACTTTAATACTGCTTATGGGAAAGTTAAATTAATACCCTAAGGGAAAATATGCCCAAAGGATACATCTTCTATAGAGAGTCATAATTATTACTAAGCCAATATAATAATATACACTTTCTTGAACAAATTACAATAGGTTTACAAACAAGATTTCAATTAAAGTTCATTTCCTATATCCTGAGAGAGTAAGCTGGTTTTTTTGCAGTGTTTTGTAAAAACACAATTAATTCCAAGTTTATTTTTTAATGGGTAGGAGTTAGTGTGCCAAAATGATTTTGTTTAATTTAGGTAACCCTCAATTTTCACATTATCATTTAGAACATGGTGAGGTCAAATGGAATTCAAAATGTAAGAACATTATAATGATGTCAATCAAAAGCAATTTTACTATGTAAATAGTTGACTTTTAAACTTTTCTGACTTTGAAAATTATGAGAAAATGCAATTTCTTTCTTTAAGGAAGTTATTTGAAAGAAGTATGGGATAAAATGTTTAATTTATCATAAATTAAGAAAAACAACTACATTTATATTACATAAATCAGATGATTACCATTAAGCACTTTCTCTGTGCATCTTAATTTGCAAGTCACAATGTAAAATAGAGGACAGTTATTTCTAATAATATTTAAAATATTATAATATCACACTAAGACCCAGAATTTAAACATTTGACATGTAGAAAGATAACTTTATTAAATCTTAAAATTATTATATAAAAACAACGAAATATCCATGCTGCTCTACTAATACAAAGCTTAACAGAGTGCAATCAGTGATTAGTCTATAATAACTATATATCTCCATATTCTGAACTCCAAAAATGACAGGGAACCTCTTTAAGAAAAAATAGTAAAATCTTTGTGAAAGGTTTTAGATTTGCTGTTTGCCACTCTCTGGATTATTGAGCTGGAATAACCACCTATTTTAAGATTGTGAACAAGTAAATATTCTTGTAATATTTTCCATTTAAAAATAAAAACTTCATATCAAATTATAACACAAGAGAATTCCCATCCCTATTTTGTATTCTCGTTTGTACCACCCTGACTCTCAATTTTTGCAATATTTTATTTCATAGGACATCATATACTAATATTTAAAACATTTCTATAGTGTATGATTTAGAAACTGATTTAGAGATCATTTAGTAGGGGGATGGCAGATGTATATCATTTCATGTTTTAACTCCAGTAGCAGCTGCCTATAGATCTCAGTAGAGAGGGATTCAGAGGGAGAGCCGGTTCAACCTCCTCAGCAAAATGCTGATATAATGGATTACCTTGTTAGAGATTGGGGATGGGCATGCATGCTTACACAGCTTTTACTTCATCTTTTTTCCAGTTATATGTATTATGTATTGATTTCCCATCCCTAGGTCCCAACATCATTCTGTAAAAAACAAAAACAAAATCCCAAATTAAAAGTGATTTAGCATATTTTTCTTAAAATCAAATATAGTATATAAATTATTATGACTATGTAAAGATTGTTCTTAAGTTGTTCCATGTAGTGTAACATGATTACATTTTCTTTCTTGGTTGGATTTTTGTCTGTTTTTCTGGAGTTAATCATTGCCTAACCAACTTTTTTCTTGATTGTATAATCTAGTAGGGCAGATACCATTGTTTCTTTTGTTCACTGATGTATCCTAAAGTATCTAGTATAACTGAAGCACATTGCAAGCTCAATGAACATTTTGCCAAATTAAAAATATTTATTGTCTAAGCTGTAATAGAACTATAACATTTCTCACTTTATGATCAGTCACATCAGCTAATTCTTTGGTTCCAGTTTTATTCTTAGAGACACATCCCGTAAAGCCCTATATATTGTTCCCATTGAATAAGTTTCTACTGCATGGCTGTGATACTAGGAAATCCCTTTTATTGTCATCCTGGAAATTTGTCTTTTTTATTTTCCTATATGAGAGCTCTTATTTCTTGGATTACTTAATATTCTCTTTCTTTGTTTACTCACTTGTTTTGGTGAAGAATATTCTTTAGTATCCTCCTGTGAAAGGATGTAGAGATGGAAGAATTTTTGTAGCTACATATCTAAAATTGGCTATGTGTTAGAGTGGCTAGAAAGTAAATTCTACATTAGAAAATAGTTTGCTCATTTTTTGGACAGTTCAGATTTACAGTAATGCTTTTGTAAATTCTGATGTCATTTGATATATCCGTGACATATTTTGTGAAATGACCTCCTGATCTAGAGACCTTGTTATTTGGAAATCTCTATCCTACAATTCTGAGAAATTTGTTATTTTTATTTCTTGAATGATTTGCTCCTTTTATTTTTCCCCCTCTAGACTAGTTTTCCTTCTTTGGACTTAGCATCTCTTGATTTAATTATATAATTTTCTTATCTCATCTTTTTTTGGTTATTTTTTAAAAATTCTGCTTTGTGGAAAATTTGCTCAGTATTTTTCCAATGCTATGATGGCGGTATTTTATTTATGCTATCCTATTTTCAGTTTTGAAGTTCAGATTCTTTGAATATCAGTTTTTATTATTTTAATAGCATCTAGTTTACTTTAACATAATGCTTTATCTGCTCATATTTCATTGAAGACATTTATTATTTTTATTTTCTTAAAGTTATCTTCTGGTCTGTTAAATGTTTATTTTTTTATTTAGTTTTGTTTGGACTTTTTTATTTTTAAGTTAGAAGTTTTTAGTGATGATTGGTTTTATATCTTTATATGAGGTACACAAAAATGCTCTTTGGAAGCACTGAGCATGTTGGCATAACTTTCCAACAAAATATAGTTTAGAGAAAGGAAAAAGCATATTCAGAGGTACAGAGTCTTGAGAGAGCATGGCATTTTAGGAAACAAAGTATTTAAGTGTGGTTAGAACTTGGGGATCAGAGAAAAACTAAGCTGTGCAAAGAACTATCAGAAAATTAAAGCATCAAAGCATAAAGAAAATGTAAGGAGTATTCCAGCATAGGGCGTATAGTATAATGATTTGTTATCTGGATTAGTTACCAGGAAATTTAGTTGGCATTGGCTGTGTGAACTTTGACAAATCCCTTAATCCGGGGGTCCCCAACCCCTGGGCCGCTGATCAGTAGGAACTGGGCCGCACAGCAGGAGGTGAGTGGCGGGTGAGAAAGCGAAGCTTCATCTGCATCTCCCCGTTTCTTCCCATCACTCGCATTACCGCCTGAACCATCCCCCACACACACACCATTGCTTGCATTACTGCCTGGACCATCATGCCCCCACCGCCGACTCCATCCGTGGAAAAATTGTCTTCCCCAAAACCGGTCCCTGGTGCCAAAAAGGTTGGGGGCCGCTGTTCTGTGTAATGAATTTATTAGTTTGGGACTACTTTCACTTTTCTTTCCAACCCTGATTTAATTGAGATGTTAACAGCCACAAGAACAAGGCCCGACTGGCAGATCCTTTTGAAATTTCAGACACTTTGGCATCCCCCTAGTAATCTGATGGCCCTCAACAAATCTGGTGAAAATTATTTTTTCCTACACACACCATAGAATGTTTTATGCATTGCTTCAAGTGTAGATTCACTTAATTCCATTCTGGCAAAGAATTTTAGGTTTCAGTGAATCACAGAACTATGGAATTCCAGTAATGCTATAAACATTAGTTATGAACTAGCCCAACTGCCTAGCTGATGCTTGAATTCTTTCCACAGCATCTCTGCCAGTGGCTATCTTTACTAAGATAGAATATTTCAAGTGATATTTAACTAGATACTCTCAAATAAGTCCATGCTTTAGATTGCTCTGATTGAAAGTTATTCCTTATATCATTCTTGTTGTCATAGTTCTAATTTTCATGGCCTTGGAGGTGGTAATTAAGTGGAAACTATCATGAAGTGTTATTTTAAGAAATGGAGATAATGGATTTCTAGTGCCTAGCCCAGTGTGTGCCTCTTTGGCAGTCAGAAAATGTTAGTGATTATTTGTTCTTCAAATACTTGAAGGCAGGAATCAAATTATACTCCTCCCAAATTCAGGGCTTATCTCCTCAGTGCGAACCAGCCTAAATTCCTGTAATTATGGCTCAGCTGAGAGGGTCTGTAGTCCACTAAAATTTGAGATTGCTTCAGCTAGTTTTTTGTTTTTGTTTTTAATCATTCTTAGAATATGGAGAAGTCACTATCAAGCTTCAAAAGTGGAAACAAAACCAGCAATGGAGAGGCAGTTGAGATCATCCAGGAAGACATGATAGAGGTTAGGCTAGGAGAGCAGCTGAGTAGGTTTTAGTGGTAAAGTACGTAGGATTTCCTAATAGATTACTATACAGTTAGGAGAGGATAAAAGGAATTAAGGTTGATTTCTCAATATTTGGGTTGTACAACAGAGGGGATTGTGGTACCATTTATGAAATGGGGAAGACTAGTGGGGGAACAGATTTTGTTTTGGACTTAAGTTTCAAGTGACTAAAAGATACCCTGGAGAAGATCTTAATTAGGATGTTGGCTAAAGATAGCTAATGGAAACTTATCTCATTTTAAAATTATGACCACTAACCTCAAAAGCACAGCTAGTCATTTGGACAGCCCTGCTACATTTCCCATAATGATTTGCTCTCCTGTTCTCTTAGACTGATGTTTCTCAAAGTTAAGGTGCACACAAATCACTTGGAGACCTTATTAAATGCAAGTCCTAAAAATCTTGTGAGATACCTGAGAATCTGCATTTCCAACAAGCTGTTGGTGACACCAATGTTTATTGATCCTCAGATTCTCTTTGAGTTGCAGCTCTTTTCCATTTCCATTTACTCTTACATTTCCTAATCCTCCTTCATTGATGATACTGTGCCTTATTCAAGCAGAAAATAGAAGAAATCAGAGAATTTTTACATACTTTCACCATTAAATTTTTACATACTTTCACCATTAAATCTACCAACACACTCAGTCAGTAGGTCTTCCCTCTTTCAATAATGGGCTTCTACATAAGGCCAAACCCTCTGCTTATTTACTAGATTGCGTTCCCTCTTATCCCACCATTGCTACCTCCAAGCATCATTACATTTTCACTTTTTATAGAATCATCCTCTTCAACATACTTATGTGCTGAAATTTACCCTAGCTTTAAGATTAAAAAAAAAAAGGGAAAATTGTATTGATATTTCCTTTACTACCCTATTTCTTTGCTTCCTTTTAAAGTAAAACTTTCAACAAAAGCATATATGTGTCCTTCTTTTCTCCATTGCTTTCTTTCCATTTAGCAGTGATAATTCTAGTAAATAGCTATTACTAAAACTAATCATTTACTTTACATTGCCAAATATAATGGTAAATGCTCAGTTCTCATTTGATCCCATTTATCAAAATTATTTGCATAGTTTTTGAAACACTATCTTCCCTTGGCCTTTGTGACACCAACTTCTCTTCGATTTTCCTCTGACATGACTGGTTAGCCTTTTCTGCCTTTTTGCTGGCTTCAAATTCTCTTTAACCTCTAAATTTTAGAGTACTTTGTATGTCAGTTATAGGGCCTCTCCATTATTACATCTATACACCAACTCTAAGTCAACTCATACTGTTTCATGTATTTAAATACTGTATGTGGAGACTTCCCTGGTGGTCCAGTGGTAAAGAATCTTCCTCACAATGCAGAGGAAGCGGATTCGATCCCTGGTCAGGGAACTAAGATCCCACATGCCGTGGGGCAACTAAGCCCGTGCACCATAACTACTGGCTTGTGTGCCTCAACTAGAGCCCACGCACCACAGCTACAGAGCCCACATGCCCTGGAGCCTACGCACCACAACTAGAGAGGAGAAAACCAACACACCACAACTAGAGAGAAGCCCACGTGCCACAACGAAGAACCAGTGTGCCACAACGAAGGATCCCACATGCCTCAACAAAGATCCTGCATGCCACAACAAAGACCTGATGCAGCCAAAAATAAATTAATTAAATCATAAATAAATAAATCTTAAAAAATACTGTATATGTTCTTGAGTCCTAGAAATACATCTTTAGCCCAGATATTTTCACTGACCTACAGTCCCATATCTAAGATGACTTTGTAATTTATTGTTCAAATTAGAACACTTTCGAATATGAGAGTAATTATTTTGTGACAACATTTGTAAAAGAGGACTGACACTCTCAACAGTTTTATATGATCACCATATTTACATCCAATTGCTCACTTACCATATGCATTTGGATTTTATGACAATGATGGTTGATTGTCAACAAATACCCATTTTTGCTTTCTTTTTTAAAAAATTTTATTGGAGTATAGTTGATTTACAATGTTGTGTTAGTTTCAGGTATACAGCAAAGTGAATCAGTTATACATATACATACAATCTTTTTTGGATTCTTTTCCCATATAGGTCATTACAGAGTATTGAGTACAGTTCCCTGTGCTATACGATATGTCCTTATTAGTTATCTATTATATATAGTAGTGTGTATATGTCAATCCCAATCTCCCAATTTCTCCCTCCCCTCCCCTTACCCCCGGTAACCATATGATTGTTTTCTACATCAGTAACTCTATTTCTGTTTTGTAAATAAGTTCATTTGTACCATTTTTTTAGATTCCACATATAAGCTATATCATATGATATTTGTCCTTCTCTGTCTGACTTACTTCACTCAGTATGACAATCTCTAGGTCTCCAGTGATAGAACAGTAGATCTTCGGCTGTGCATGTAACTTCCTAGAATAAGAACTCACTATCCAGACGTCTGTCTCTTACATTTGGATGTGATAAGGTGACTTAAGTTTTGGGCAATAAATTATGAAGTAAATTGGTATATGCAACTTCTAGGAAGTGACTTATATATAGTGAATATTCCCTCCTTTTGTCCTTTTTCTTGTTCTTCTGCCTAGATTATGAGTGCAGAAGCCCTAAGTAGAAGCTACACATTGAGAAGTGCAGAAAATTAGAAGGAACTTGGATATTGATACTTTATGAGTCATCAAACTAGCCCCCTGAACTGCTTTTGTTTATGTGAAAGATAAACACATACACCGTTATAGCCACTTGTTAATTTAGTATTTATTACAATTGATTCTAACCTTTCCTAATAGATGTGCCTGACACTTAATTTTTTTGACAAATATTTGTTAAATGACTGGTACTGTCTAGACATTTGAGATACAAGTCAACAAAAAAGTGGTCTCCTCAGGGATTACATGCTAGCAGATAGAATCTTACAAATATATTCTAGTAAAAGATTAATGTATTAAATAATAAATAGCATACTAAGTAGTATATTATATTAAATGATAAAGGCTAAGGAAAAAAAGAAAAAGTAGAGAATGGTTAAGGGTTTTAGAAGTTATGGCAATAGGGAGAAGGTTAACATTATAAATGGAGTGATCTCTTGAATAGGCTAGACCTCATTCTTAGGCAGGTGACAGAGAGTAAAGCATTGAACAAGGCAAGTAGTTTGCCCATGAACATATCTGGAGGGAAGACCTTCCAGGAAGAGACACCTCCAGAGGCCCTAGGTTAGGAGTTTGCTTGTTCTAGGAAAAGTAGGGAAGTTAGTGAAGCAGGAACTGAGTGTTTTCAGGGACAGCATCGAGATGAGGTCTGAGAGGTAATGGAAGCCAGATAATAAAGGGTCTGTATGCCATAGTAAAGACTGGCTTTTACTCCGAATAAATAGAGAGCTATTGAAAGATTTTGAGTAGAAAAGTGACATGATCTGACTTTAGTTTTAATAAGATCTCACTAGCTGCAATGTGAAAATATACTGTGGTGGGAAGGGGTGTGAGGAAAGGGTAAAAGCAAGGAAACCACTTGTAGGCTACTGGATTAATCAGTATATGTCGATCCCAATCTCCCAAATTATCCTTCCCTCCTTATCCCCTGGTAACCATAAGTTTGTTTTCTACATCTGTGACTCTACTTCTGTTTTGTAAATAAGTTCATTTGTACTCTTTCTTTTTAGATTCCACATATATGATATCACTTATACACACTACTATATTTAAAATAAATAAATAAGAATCCTGCTGTATAGCACAGGGAACTCTACTCAATACTCTGCAATGGCCTGTATGGGAAAAGAATCTAAAAAAAAAAGAGTGGACATATGTATATGTATCTGATTCACTTTACTGTATCCCTGAAACTAACACAACATTGTAAATCATCTATACTCCAATAAAAATTAAAATAAAATAAAAGGCTACACTTGGCAAAAGAAAGGATATATTTCCAATTTATTTAATTCACGATGGAAAAACAATCTGAGGAAATGATTAAATTTCCTTATACTATCTCAAAAACACAGATTATAGACAGAAAAAAAATAATTTATCTCTGAAGTTCTGTTCCTCAGCTTACTAAGGAATACCTCTGATCATTAGGACTGGTTTTCTGTTTAAAAATTGGAAACACAGATTAGGGTTTGTTTTTTTTTTTTTAATAGTGTCAGTTCTTTTATTTTTAAAATTAATTAATTTATTTTAACATCTTTATTGGCATATAATTGCTTTACAGTGTTATGCTAGCTTCCGCTGCACGACAAAGTGAATCAGACATATGCATACATACACCCCCATATCCCCTCCCTCTTGCATCTCCCTCCCACCCTCCCTATCCCACTCCTCTAGGTGGTCATAAAGCACTGAGCTGATCTCCCTGTTTATGCATAATATTACAGTTACCAGAATTAATTTTTGTGTCTCAAGAGTGATATAAATGTCATGTGCATTCAAACAAAGCACATATTTACAACTTATTCTTCCACGTGGAAAATACATTAATAGTTATACCTTTCTTTTTTTTTTACTGTTTTATTAACATTAATAGTCATAACCTTTTTATTCTTCTGTGTCCCAGGAGTGCTTTAGGTTGGAGTACATTTTATAAATTTTAAAATGAAATAAAAATAAGTACCTATAATGATATCCAAATTTTTATGGCATATTATATTAACTTTATTTAGAAGAATACTTTAACACATGTAAATAAGTCATAAACCAGTTTAAAATTCTGGGAAGTAATTTAGTGTAAGCCTTCATTTTATTTGTTGCTATACAACACACACACATAACACACATGTCATATTTTTATTATCATTATTTCTTTCAATTTTAGTTTATAAATGAAAATTTTATTTTCTAATAGAATATATGAAAAACTAACAGGTGAAAATGATTTAAAAACACTACAGCAATATATTTATTTAAGTCATAAAAGTCTACATAATTATTTTCTGTCCTTAGTAACCTGTAATTTAGAGATGATCCCCAGGTATTTGACTATTTATGCCACGCATGTTTATATTTACAAAAAAATTAAAATAGCAAAAATTACTTTGTTTTTCTTGCTTTTATATGCTGCTTGCTAAGACAAAATATTCATATTTTACACATATATAATAAATGGATGCAATTAGAGTAAATTATTTGTCTGCAGTTTGTAGGTATACAGATTTTATCAATCTATAAAAATGTGCAAATTACACAACAAAAATAAGAAAAAATATATATAATACATATATAGATAAGAAGGAAGGAAGGAAGGGAGGGAAGGAAGGAAGGGGGAAAGGAAGAGAGGAAAGAAAAACAGAAAATGTACTAGCTATGAACTAACCCCATATGAAAATAAAATGCTTAATTCAGACTCAGTTTTACCAAGCTTTTTCTTATATGGAAATTGCTCAGAAGTTTAATTGTACATATGATTAAAACATTAAAATAGAATTTCCCAACCAAGCTTATGAAGATTTTTAAAAAGCCAATAGATTAGACATTATACATTACATTTATAAACCAAAACAGCATAGCATTTTTCATTTCTAAACCACTAGATTCTGGTACTGATTCAAACTGAAATTCCAAAGATTGCAAGACTCAGATATCTTATATTAAATTGACTGCCTAGTTTCTTGATTGTCATTTAAAATTATAAACCATTCCAATTCTAATATATGGGATAAGGTTTCTATTGCAAAATCACTTGGGTTTTTTTTTGAATTTTATTTATTTTTTTATACAGCAGGCTCTTATTACTTATCTGTTTTATACAATTAGTGTATATATGTCAATACATATCTCCTAATTTATCCCACAACTACAACCACCCCTGCCCGCTTTTCTCCCTTGGTGTCCATATGTTTGTTCTCTATATCTATGTCTCTATTTGGGCCTTGCAAACCAATTCAATTGTACCATTCATCTAGATTCCACATATATGCGTAAATATACGATATTTGTTTTTCTCTTTCTGACTTACTTCACTCCACTCTGTATGACTATCTCTAGGTCCATCCACGTCTCTACAAATGACCCAATTTCATTCATTTTTATGACTGAGTAATATTCCATTGTATATATGTACATCTCCTTTATCCATTTGTCTGTCCATGGACATTTAGATTGCTTCCATGACCTGGCTATTGTAAATAGTGCTGCAATGAACATTGGGGTGCATGTGTCTTTTTGAATTATGGCTTTCTCTGGGTATATGCCCAGTAGTGGGATTGCTGGGTCACATGGTAATTATATTTTCAGTTTTTTAAGGAACCTCCATACTGTTCTCCATAATGGCTGTATCAATTTACATTCCCACCAACAGTGCAAGAGGGTTCCCTTTTCTCCACACGCTCTCCAGCATTTGTTGTTTGTAGATTTTCTGATGATGCCCATTCTAACTGATGTGAGGTGATACCTCATTGTAGTTTTGATTTGCATTTCTATAATAATTAGTGATGTTGAGAAGCTTTTCATGTGCCTCATGGACATCTGTATTTCTTCTTTGGAGAAATATCTGTTTAGGTCTTCTGCCCATTTTTTTTTTTAACGTCTTTATTGGGGTATAATTGCTTTACAATGGTGTGTTAGTTTCTGCTTTATAACAAAGTGAATCAGTTATACATATACATATGTTCCCATAGCTCTTCCCTCTTGCGTCTCCCGCCCTCCCACCCTCCCTATCCCACCCCTCCAGGCGGTTACAAAGCACCAAGTCAATATCCCTGTGCCATGCGGCTACTTCCCACTAGCTATCTGCCTTACGTTTGTTAGTGTGTATATGTCCATGACTCTGTCTCGCCCTGTCACAGCTCACCCTTCCCCCTCCCCATATCCTAAAGTCCGTTCTCCAGTAGGTCTGTGTCTTTATTCTCTTCTGCCCATTTTTTGATTGGGTTGTTTGCTTTTTAATATTGAGCAACATGAGCTGTTTATATATTTTTGAGATTAATCCTTAGTCCATTGATTTGTTTGCAAATATTTGCTCCCATTCTGAGGGTTGTCTTTTGGTCTTGTTTATGGTTTCCTTTGCTGTGCAAAAGCTTTGAAGTTTCATTAGGTCCCATTTGTTTATTTTTGTTTTTATTTCCATTTCTCTAGGAGGTGGGTCAAAAAGGATCTTGCTGTGATTTATGTCATACAGTGTTCTGCCTAAGTTTTCCTCTAAGAGTTTGATAGTTTCTGGCCTTACATTTAGGTCTTTAATCCATTTTGAGCTTATTTTTGTGTATGGTGTTAGGGAGTGTTCTAATCTCATACTTTTACATGTACTTGTCCAGTTTTCCCAGCACCACTTATTGAAGAGGCTGTCCTTTCTCCACTGTACATTCCTCCCTCCTTTATCATATATAAGGTGACCATATGTGCCTGGGTTTATCTCTGGGCTTTCTATCCTGTTCCATTGGTCTATTTTTCTGTTTTTGTGCCAGTACCATATTGTCTTGATTACTGTTGCTTTGTAGTATAGTCTAAAGTCAGGGAGTCTGATTCCTCCAGCTCCATTTTTCGTTCTCAAGATTGCTTTGGCTATTCGGGGTCTTTAGTGTTTCCAGACAAATTGAAATATTTTGTTCTAGTTCTGTGAAAAGTGCCAGTGGTACTTTGATATGGATTGCATTGAATCTGTAGATTGCTTTGGGTAGTAGAGTCATTTTCACAGTGTTGATTCTTCCTATCCAAGAACATGGTATATCTCTCCATCTATTTGTATCATCTTTAATTTCTTTCATCAGTGTCTTATAATTTCCTGCATACAGGGCTTTTTTCTCCTTAGGTAGGTTTATTCCTAGGTATTTTATTCTTTTTGCTGCAATGGTAAATGGGAGTGTTTTCTTGATTTCACGTTCAGATTTTTCATCAATAGTGTATAGGAATGTCAGAGATTTCTGTGCATTAATTTTGTATCCTGCAACTTTACCAAATTCCTTGATTAGCTCTAGTAGTTTTCTGGTAGCATCTTTAGTATTCTCTATATATAGTATCATGTCATCTGCAAACACTGACAGATTTACTTCTTCTTTTCTGATTTGGATTCCTTTTATTTCCTTTTCTTCTCTTATTGCTGTGGCTAAAACTTCCAAAACTATGTTGAATAAGAGTGGTGAGAGTGGGCAACCTTGTTTTGTTCCTGATCTTAGTGGAAATGCTTTCAGTTTTTCACCATTGAGGATGATGTTGGCTGTGGGTTTGTCATATATGGCCTTTATTACGTTGAGGAAAGTTCCCTCTATGCCTACATTCTAGAGGGTTTTTATCATAAATCGGTGTTGAATTTTGTCGAAAGCTTTCTCTGCATCTCTTGAGATGACCATATGGTTTTTCTCCTTCAATTTGTTAATATGGTGTATCACACTGATTGATTTGCATATATTGAAGAATCCTTGCATTCCTGGAATAATCCCCACCTGATCATGGTGTATGATCCTCTTAATGTGCTGTTGGATTCTGTTTGCTAGTATTTTGTTGAGGAATTTTGCATCTATGTTCATCAGTGATATTGGCCTGTAGTTTTGTTTCTTTGTGACATCCCTGTCTGGTTTTGGTATCAGGGTGATGGTGGCCTTGTAGAATGAGTTTCGCAGTGTTCCTCCCTCTGCTACATTTTGGAAGAGTTTGAGAAGGATAGGTGTTAGCTCTTCTCTAAATGTTTGAAAGAATTCGCCTGTGAAGCCATCTGGTCCTGGGCTTTTGTTTGTTGGAAGATTTTTAATCACAGTTTCAATTTCAGTGCTTGTGATTGGTCTGTTCATAGTTTCTCTTTCTTCCTGATTCAGTCTTGGCAGGTTGTGCATTTCTAAGAATTTGTCCATTTCTTCTAGGTTGTCCATTTTATTGGCATAGAGTTGCTTGTAGTAATCTCTCATGATCTTTTGTATTTCTGCACTGTCAGTAGTTATTTCTCCTTTTTCCTTTCTAATTCTATTGTGTATTCTCCTTTTTTTTCTTGATGAGTTCAGCTAATTGTTTATCAATTTTGTTTATCTTTCAAAGAACCAGTTTTTAGTTTTATTGATCTTTGCTATCATTTCCTTCATTTTGATCTGATTTTTATGATTCCTTTTGTTCTGCTAAATTTGGGAGTTTTTTGTTCTTCTTTCTCTAATTGCTTTAGGTGCAAGTTTAGGTTGTTTATTTGAGATGTTTCCTGTTTCTTAAGGTAGGACTGTATTGCTATAAACTTCTCTCTTAGAACTGTTTTTGCTGCATCCCATAGGTTTTGGGCCATTGTGTCTCCATTGTCATTTGTTTCTAGGTATTTTTTGATTTCCTCTTTGATTTCTTCAGTGATCACTTCGTTATTAAGTAGTGTATTGTTTAGCCTCCATGTGTTTGTATTTTTTACAGATCTTTTCCTGTAATTGATATCTAGTATCATAGCATTGTGGTCAGAAAAGATACTTGATACAATTTCAATTTTCTTAAATTTACCAAGGCTTGATTTTTGACCCAAAATATGATCTATCCTGGAGAATGTTCCCTGATTACTTGAGAAAAATGTGTATTCTGTTGTTTTGAGATGGAATGTCCTATAAATATCAGTTAATTCCATCTTGTTTAATGTATCATTTAAAGCTTGTGTTTCCTTATTTATTTTCAATTTGGATGATCTGTCCATTGGTGAAAGTGGGGTGTTAAAGTCCCCTACTATGAATGTGTTACTGTCGATTTCCCCTTTTATGGCTGTTAGTATTTGCCTTACGTATTGAGGTGCTCCTATGTTGGGTGCATAAATATTTACAATTGTTATATCTTCTTCTTGGATCGATCCCTTGATCATTATGTAGTGTCCTTCTTTGTCTCTTCTAATAGTCTTTATTTTAAAGTTTATTTTGTCTGATATGACAATTGCTACTCCAGCTTTCTTTTGATTTCCATTTGCATGGGATATCTTTTTCCATCCCGTCACTTTCAGTCCGTATGTGTCCCTAGGTCTGAAGTGGGTCTCTTGTAGACAGCAAATATATGGGTCTTGTTTTTGTATCCATTCAACCAGTCTGTGACTTTGGTGGGAGCATTTAATCTATTTACATTTAAGGTAATTATCGATATATATGTTCCTATTCCCATTTTCTTAATTGTTTTGGGTTTGTTATTGTAGGTCTTTTCCTTCTCTTGTGTTTCTTCCCTAGAGAAGTTCCTTTAGCATTTGTTGTAAAGCTGGTTTGGTGGTGCTGAACTCTCTCAGCTTTTGTTTGTCTTTAAAGATTTTAATTTCTCCATCAAATCTGAATGAGATCCTTGCTGGGTAGAGTAATCTTGGTTGTTGGTTTTTCTCCTTCTTCAGTTTAAATATGTCCTGCCAGTCCCTTCTGGCTTGCAGAGTTTCTGCTGAGAGATCAGCTGTTTACTTTATGGGGATTCCCGTGTGTGTTATTTGTTGTTTTTCCCTTGCTGATTTTAATGTTTTCTTTGTATTTAATTTTTAACAGTTTGATTAATATATGTCTTGGCATGTTTCTCCTTGGCTTTACCCGTATGGGACTCTCTGTGCTTCCTGGACTTGATTAATTATTTCCTATCCCATATTAGGGAAGTTTTCAACTATAATCTCTTCAAATATTTTCTCAGTCCCTTTCTTTTTCTCTTCTTTTTCTGGAACCCCTATAATTCGAATGTTGGTGTGTTTAATGTTGTCCCAGAGGTCTCTCTGAGACTGTCCTCAGTTCTTTTCATTCTTTTTTTCTTTATTCTGCTCTGCAGCATTTATTTCCACTATTTTATCTTCCAGGTCACTTATCCATTCTTCTGCCTCAGTTATTCTGTTATTGATCCCATCTAGAGTATTTTTCATTTCATTTATTGTGTTGTTCATCATTGCTTGTTTCATTTTTAGTTCTTCTAGGACCTTGTTAAATGTTTCTTGCATTTTGTGTATTCTATTTCCAAGATTTTGGATCATCTTTACTATCATTATTCTGAATTCTTTTTCAGGTAGACTGCCTATTTCCTCTTCATTTGTTAGGTCTGGTGGGGTTTTATCTTGCTCCTTCATCTCCTGTGTGTTTTCTGTCTTCTCATTTTGCTTATCTTACTGTGTTTGGGGTCTCCTTTTTGCAGGCTGCAGGTTCGTAGTTCCCGTTGTTTCTGGTGTCTGTCCCCAGTGGCTAAAGTTGGTTCAGTGGGTTGTGTAGGCTTCCTGGTGGAGGGGACTAGTGCCTGTGTTCTGGTGGATGAGGCTGGATCTTGTCTTTCTGGTGGGCAGGTCCACGTCTGGTGGTGTTTTGGGGTGCCTGTGGACTTATTATGATTTTAGGCAGCCTCTCTGCTAATGGGTGGGGTTGTGTTCCTGTCTTCCTAGTTGTTTGGCATAGGATGTACAGCACTGTAGCTTGCTGGTTATTGAGTGAAGCTGGGGGTTGGTGTTGATATGGAGATCCCTGGGAGATTTTCAGCATTTGATATGACTGGAGCTGGGAGGTCTCTTGTGGACCAGTGTCCTGAAGTTGGCTCTCCCACCTCAGAGGCATAGCACTGACTCCTGGCTGCAGCACCAAGAACCTTTCATCCACACAGCTCAGAATAAAAGGGAGAAAAAAAAGAAAGAAAGAAAGACAGAGAGAGAAAGAAAGAAAGAAAAAGAAAAAGGAAAGAAAGAAAGAGGATAAAAGAAAATAAAATAAAGTAAGATAAAATAAAATAAAGTTATTAAAGTAAAAAATTATTATTATGAAAAAAATATTTTTTAAGTAAAAAAAGAAAAAAAAAACGGATGGCTAGAACCCTAGGACAAATGGTGAAAGCAAAGCTCTACAGACAATATCTCACACAGAAGCATGCACATACACACTCACAAAAAGAGGAAAAGGGGAAAAAATAATAAATCTTGCTCTCAAAGTCCACCTCCTCAATTTGGGATGATTTGTTGTCTATTCATTTATTCCACAGATGCAGGGTACAACAAGTTGATTGTGGAGATTTAATTCACTGCTCCTGAGGCTGCTGGCAGAGATTTCCCTTTCTCTTCTTTGTTCTCACAGCTCCCGGGGCTCAGCTTTGGATTTGACCCCACCTCTGTGTGTATGTCGCTGGAGGGCGTCTGTTCTTTGCTCAGATAGGACAGGGTTAAAGGAGCTGCTGATTCGGGGGCTCTGGCACACTCAGGCCTGGGGGAGGGAGGGGCACGATGTGGGGCGAGCCTGCGGCAGCAGAGGCCAGCATGACGCTGCACCAGCCTGAGGCCCGCCGTGCGTTTTCCCGGGGAAGTTGTCACTGGATCCCGGGACCCTGGTAGTGGCTGGCTGCACAGGCTCCCCGGAAGGGAGGTGTGTATAGTGTCTTGTGCTCGCACACAGTCTTATTGGTGGTGGCAGCAGTGGACTTAGTGTCTCATGCCCGTCTCGGGGGTCCACACTGTTAGCCGCGTCTCTGGAGCTGGCGCCCGTCTCTGGAGCTCCTTTAAGCAGTGCTTTCAATCCCCTTTCCTCGAGCACCAGGAAACAAAGAGGGAAGAAAAAGTCTCTTGCCTCTTCGGCAGGTCCAGACTTTTTCCCGGACTACCTCCCGGCTAGCTGAGGCGCACTAGCCCCCTTCAGACTGTGTTCACGCCACCAACCCCAGTCCTCTCCCTGCGCTCCGACTGAAGCCAGAGCCTCAGCTCCCAGCCCCGCCCGCCCCGGCGGGTGAGCAGACAAGCCTCTCGGGCTTGTGAGTGCCGGTCAGCTCCTATCCTCTGTGCAGGAATCTCTCCGCTTTGCCCTCTGCACCCCTGTTGCTGCGCTCTCCTCCATGGCTTCGAAGCTTCCGCCTTCCACCACTGTCAGGCTCCACCCACGAAGGGTCTCCTAGTGTGTGGAAACCTTTCCTCCTTCACAGCTCCCTCCCATTGGTGCGGGTCCCATCCCTATTCTTTTGTCTCTTTATTTTTTTTTCTTTTGCCCTACCCAGGTACGTGGGGAGTTTCTTGCCTTTTGGGAAGTCTGAGATCTTCTGCCAGTGTTCAGTAGGTGTTCTGTGATCTCTGTTCAGAGTTCAGAAGATCTCTGCCAGTGTTCAGTAGGTGTTCTGTAGGAGTTGTTCCACGTGTAGATGTATTTCTGATGTATCTGTGGGGAGGAAGGTAATCTCCATGTCTCACTCTTCCGCCATCTTCTCCACCGTCTCAGAAAATTTTTAATCACAGTTTCAATTTCATTACTTGGGATTGGTCTGCTCATGTTTTCTATTTCTTCCTGGTTCAGTCTTGGAAGGTTATACCTTTCTAAGCATTTGTCCATTTCTTCCAGTTTGTCCATTTTGCTGGCCTAGAGTTGTATGTAATAGCCTCTTAATGATGCTTCGTATTTTTGCAGTGTCAGTTGTAACTTCTCCTTTTTCATTTCTCATTTTGTTAATTTGAGTCCTCTCCCTCTTTTTCTTGATGAGACTGGTTAAAGGTTTACCAATTTTGTTTACCTTCTCAAAGAACCAGCTTTTAGTTTTATTGATCTTTACTATTGTTTTCTTTGTTTCTATTTCATTTATTTCTGCTCTGATGTTTATGATTTCTTTCCTTTTACTAACTTTGGGTTTTCTTTGTTTTTCTTTCTCTAGTTCGTTTACATGTAAGGTTAGATTGTTTATTTGAGATTTTTCTTTTTCCTTGAGGCAGGATTGTATTGCTATAAACTTCCTACTTAGAACTGCTTTTGCTGCATCCCATAGGATTTGGATCATCATGTTTTTCTTGTCAGTTGTCTCTAGGTATTTTTTGATTTCCTCTTTGATTTCTTCAGTTGTCTCTTGGCTATTTTGTAATGTATTGTTTAGCCTCCATGTGTTTGTGTTTCTTATGCTTTATTTCCCTTTAATTGATTTCTAATCTCATAGTGTTGTGGTCAGAAGTGATGCTTGATATGATTTCAGTTTTCTTAAATTTGCTGAGGCTTGATTTGTGACCCAAATGTGATGTATCCTGGAGAATGTTCTGTGTGCACTTGAGAAGAAAGTGAAATCTGCTGTTTTGGGATGGAATGTCTTATAAATATCAATTAAATCTATTTGGTCTTTTGTGTCATTTAAAGCTTGTGTTTCCTTATTAATTTTCTGTCTGGATGATCTGTCCATTGGTGTATGTGGGGTCTTAAAATCCCCCACTATTATTGTGTTACTGTCAATTTCCTCTTTTAGAGCTGTTAGCAGTTGCCTTATGTATTGAGGTGCTCCCTTGTTGGGTGCATATATATTTATAATTGTTATACGTTCTTCTTGGATTGCTCCCTTGATCATTATGTACTGTTCTTCCTTCTCTCTTGTAACATTCTTTATTTTAAATTGTATTTTATCTGATACGAGTATTGCTACTCCAGCATTCTTTTGATTTCCATTTGCATGGAATATCTTTTTCCATCCCCTCACTTTCAGTCTGTATATGTACCTAGGTCTGAAATGGGTCTCTTTTACACAGCATACATATGGGTCTTGTTTATTGTATCCATTCAGCGAGACTGTGTCTTTTAGTTGGAGCATTTACTCCATTCACATTTAAGGTAACTATCAATATGTAGGTTCCTATTACCATTTTCTTAACTGTTTTGGGTTTGTTTTTGTAGGTCCTTTTCTTCTCTGTGTTTTCCAATTAGAAACGTTCCTTTAGCACTTGTTGTAGAGCTGGTGTGGTGGTGCTGAATTCTCTTAGTTTTTTCTTGTCTGTAAAGCTCTTGATTTCTCTGTCAAATCTGAATGAGTTGCTGGCTGGGCAGAGTAATTTTGGTTGTAGGTCCTTCCCTTTCATCAGTTTCAATATATCATGACACTCCCTTCTGGCCTGTACAGTTTCTGCAAAGAAATCAGCTGTTAACCTTGCATGTTGTCATTTTTCCCTTGTTGCTTTCAATAATTTTTCTTTGTCTTTAATGTTTGTCAGTTTGATTACTATGTGTGTTGGTGTGTTTTTCCTTGGTTTTATCCTATATGGGACTCTGTGCTATCTGTACTTGCTTGGCTATTTCCTTTCCCCTGTTAGAGAAATTTTCAACTATAATCTCTTCAAATATTTTCTCGGGTCTTTCCCTCTCTCTTCTCCTTTACAGACCCCTGTAATGTGAATGTTGTTGCATTTAGTGTTATTCCAGAGGTCTCTTAGGCTGCCTTCATTTCTTTTCATTCTTTTTTCTTTATTCTGTTCTGCGGCAGTGAATTCCACCATTTGTCTTCCTGGTCACATATCTGTTCTTCTGCCTCAGTTATTCTGCTATTGATTTCTTCTAGTGTATTCTTCACTTCAGTTATTATATTGTTCATCTCCGTTTGTTTGTTCTTTAATTCTTCTGGGTCTTGGTTAAACATTTCTTGCATCTTCTGGATCGTTGCCTCTGTTCTTTTTCTGAAGTTCTGGATCATCTGCACTCTCATTATTCTGAATCCTCTTCCTGGAAGGTTGTCTATATCTACTTCATTTAGTTGTTTTTCTGGGGTTTTATGTTGTTCCTTCATCTGGTATATAGCCCTCTGCCTTTTCATTTTGTCTGTCTTTCTGTGAATGTGGTTTACGTTCCACAGCCTGCAGGATTGTAGTTCTTCTTGCTTCTGCTGTCTGCCCTCTCGTGGATGAGGCTATCTAAGAGGCTTGTTCAAGCTTCCTGATGGGAGGGACTGGTGGTGGGTAGAGCTGGGTGTTGCTGTGGTGGACAGAGCTCAGTAAAAATTTAATCCCCTTGTTTGCTGATGGGTGTGGCTGAGTTTCCTCCTTGTTGGTTGCTTGGCCTGTGGCACCCAGCACTGGAGCCTACATGCTCTTTGGTCAGGCTAATGGCAGACTCTGGGAGGGCTCACATCAAGGAATACTTCCCAGAACTTCTGCTGCCAGTGTCCTTGTCATGGCAGTGAGCCACAGCTCCCCCATGCCTCTGCAGGATACCCTCCACCACTAGTAGATAGGTCTGGTTCAGTCTCCCCTGGGGTTACTGCTCCTTCCCCTGGGTCCCAAAGTGCACACTACTTTGTGTGTGCCCTCCAAGAGTGGAGTCTGTTTCCCCCAGTCCTGTCAAAGTCCTGCAATCAAATCCCTCTAGCCTTCAAAATCTGATTCTCTCGGAATTCCTCCTCCCATTATGGGACCCCCAGGTTGAGAAGCTTGACGTGGAGCTCAATACCTTCACTCCAGTGGGTGGACTTCTGTGGTATAAGTGTTATCCAGTTTGTGAGTCACCCACCCAGCAGTTATGGGATTTGATTTTATTGTGATTGTGACCCTCCTGCCATCTCATTATGGCTTCTCTTTTGTTTTTGTATGCAGAGTATCTATTTTGGTGAGTTCCAGTGTCTTCCTGTCAGTTACTATTCAGCAGTTAGTTGTTATTCTGGTGCTTTCACAAGAGGCAATGAGAGCAAGTCCTTCTACTCTGCTGTCTTCTCAGGAAATTTTTAGAAGACGTTGACTTTACAACTTAGAAAAGTAGCTATGTTTCTTGCCTCCCCGCTACCGTGCCAAGGGGAGAGGGCAGGCGGGAGGACTTGCGGTGCTGCGAGCTGGCAGCTCACATCTCCACTGTTCCGGGCTCCTCACTTCTGTTTCAAATCAGTCATTTAAAGTTCATTTGTATTCTCCCTTGTCTTGTCATTGTTAATAACTGTTTATGATTGTTTCAAACTCTTTAATACTAGCCACCTAAAAGAAAAACCTGAACTATTTATTATGTATGTAAACAAAAAGAAACCGAAACAACCCTTTTCTCTTATTCTTCATTCCTTGGTCGATTTACACTTTCCCTTAAGTGTCAGTGATGATTATGGCTCTGCTGGAACTCAGCTTCAGTTTCCAGTGTCATCGTATTTTCTTTCCCAAATAGAGACGGGAGTGGGCCTGAAATTGATAGCAAATCAAATGTATTGTGTACCGTAGTAGCTTGTGTTTAGTTAGGAATTGTACTTTGTTAGTAGTGAGTCCCTGTCTACACCCCCACTCCTATTCTATTCTATTCTTATACCTATTTGTGTAAAATCTCACTGATTCTTCTCCACAGCTATTATATCAGACAGGGAAAGAAGTGGGTCTAAATAGTCTTAACCACATTAACCCATTTAGGTAGATAAATTTAATAACTCACAAGGTATCTCTTGCTCCATACTAATACTAATCCAAAGTAATATTTGGATTCATTTTGAACTAAAATATATTCATTCCTTAAAGTCTGAAAAGTAGCATGGATTTAATCCATGTTCTGTCTCTCTGTCTCTGTCTCTCTCTCTCTCTCTCTGTGTTTAAAAGAGCAGTATCACAGTTTTGCTTCAAATTCATATGACTTAAAAGAATATACAGAGGTTGATGTTGAATCATTGAATCTTAGATGTGGAAAGATTGTACAGTTCATCTAGGGAGTATGAACAATGCTTTGAGCCCTGTTTATATCATTCCAATGAAGTTGTCTTCTGTCTTATACTTGAAAAGCTCCAGTAATAAGGAATTTCCTACTTCCAGGCACTCACTTCATTGTCTGATAGTACTAGTCATCATGAGTTCTTCTTCATATCAAGTGGAAATCTGCCTTCTGAAGCTTCCTTTCATTGATAGTTACATCACTTGAAACCAATGATATTAATTCTAAATTTTGCTGCCACATGCAAACTTCTCAAATATTTAGAGGGCTTTTTTATATCTTTTCTGAATATTCACTTCTCCAGCTAAATTTTTCCTATTTCCTCAATCATTCATTGTAGAATATAGTTTTTTAAGTGCACTCATTTACTGTGGTCTATATAACTGTTTCTTCTCCCCATACACCCCATACTCCCCATACACCATGAATACCAAACAGAGTAAAAGAATGGAGCTTCACCATTCCTGACAAAAAGCTAAACTACAGAGAATGCCATTCAATGTACTCATTACAATTGGGACAGTATTCTAAATAACCCAATGGATGTTCAATAAGAAATCTGCAGACAAGGTGATAAAAATGTTAATATTTTACTCTTCTTTCCACAAGAGAACTTCTAAAACACTCTCTCAGGAGTTAAAAACCAAAGCTATGTTTCTGTCTCTATCACTATTCATGTATTTCAATGTTATTCCAACATTATATTAATGCTCAGTGTATGCAATATAAGAAATTATTAACTTAATATGGTTTTGAGCCTTCCAGTCATCAGTATACCCTGTATTTATTATGAAACAGCAGAGGTAAACTTCAAAGTACTAACCTATGACTAAAAATAAGCTCAGAACTTGGCAACTCCTCTCTAAATATGGCATAACTACCATGTGAAAATGATAAAATTAACTTTTGAGAAAAGACACAAAATTTTTAATTGCTCTAGAAGGTATTTGTAATGGATGTAGTGATGTGTAATATAGATCCCATCTCTTTCTAGATAAAATCTTTCATTGTGCCACCTGGTGAGAATGATGGTGACTGACAGCTCACAGCTGAGTCCCTTTCAGATGAGAGTAGCAGCATCCAAGGTCACATTCTCTTTCCAGGGCAACCCAAGTCCAGCGACTGGTCAATGCAGAAACATAAAGGCCTACCTCTCAGGTCAATGATGACTTAAATGCATTTATTCTGATAAAGAGGAAAGTAGGATCCCAGCTTTCAGAAATGAGGATGATGTTTTGAAGAACCAGTTTTGACATTTTGAAGAATTAGTTTTGGAAGGGATATCTGGAGTTCATCTGGGGACATGTTAAGTTTGAGACAACTCTTAGATATCCAGCTGGAGATTTCCAGAAGTTAGAAGGAAATGGAGTTTGGAATTCAGATGAGAAATTGAATTTAGTAATACATATTTGTTATTTTCTATTTTTTTTAATATTTTAATTTTTATTTTTTTGTTAGTTTTTAATAACAAATGGCACATAAAGCCAAATGACTTGATGAAATATCCAAAGCAGTAAGTACAAATCAAAAATGTAAGAGGCACTCCAACATTTAAGGGGTGAGGAGATGAAAAAATCAATAGAGAAAACAAGGAATACAGATGGGAGGAAATTGAAGCAAAATGGGAATGTCGTTCTCCATGTAGCAACATGGAGACCATAGCAACAGGCCACTAGAGGATTGAAAGAAAAGAGTGAAGGACAGAATGGATACTGCTAAAAAGGAAACAGGAACATGAAATCATTCATATTTCTTTTTATATTTCACAAAGTAATTTTTCATGCAGCAGAACCAGTCATTTACCCAGCAGAACTCATCTCTTAGGAATGTTTCTTTATGACTGTTTCAGAAGTTTAGAAGTTCACTTCAGAAGCATTCAAATTGTGGGATTTGTTTAGCCTCCCTTAGATAATCATTACCTATTATCATTAAGTATATTCACTCTATTGGATAGGTCCCAAACATTCCCACTAACATTTCTTTTGACCTACCTGGACTTAAAAATCTGTTCCTTGAATTCTCACAACCAAATCTATGTGGCAAAACTCATATATTTCTAATGTGCGACTCTGTTGAAAACTTACAGATTTTTTTCATTAATTAATGCTTTTTAATGCAATTTATTTAATGTTTCTTCTCCATATATGCTAAAAATGTTGATAAAAGAATAAGTACTACTGACACAGGCATTTTGGTATATTTTTTAATAAAACATTTTTTATTTATTTTATAATGTACTTAAAATATTCAAAGTGGATTGGGGTGAGAGGTTGATTGCTCTGTAATTAAGCATGTAAATCATGAATGCATAGGAGAGATGTATTTGACTCTTAAAATAAATGAGGAAATATCAAAAAAAAACATTTAGTCCTAGAGTTAATAATCATTTTACTAAATTACATGAAATTATTTGAAGTCATTATGAAAATAATTTAATGTCTTACAAACTATTCAACATAAGAGATAATGATATTTTATTTGAAAAACCATGGGTAGAACTTCTTAAGTGCCTTTAAAATATGGCCATAATCTATTATAAAGCTCTAGGCTCTAACAAAATTATTAGAAATGAATTCTAGCCTATCTATTAAAGAAGTTGAATGCTAAATGAGAATTTAAAGTATACTACCAAACTAAAGGAGCACTAATGTGTGAGTCTGTAAAACACCCTGACACATACTTCTGGTATAATATACATATTATGAATGAGGCATCAAATATTTATTAATTTAATGTAGTCCAAACAATACAGGTCAAATCTTCTCCTTTTCTGCACAGGTGACTTTGAATGATATTCAACATTGTTCACATTCTTACTAAACAACTGTCTGGTCACCTCATTTGTACATTTACTTCTCTCCACAAAAAGTCTGCCTGCCCACTGTAACTGGGTAGAAGGCCATTTCTACTGTGAAGTCTTCTTTTTAAATCAAAATAAAACTCCACTAGATTACATTAACATGTATGTGGTATCTTTGTATAGAATATCTACCTTGTAACTAATATGGATGTATCTTCCTCTCCCTCTAAATATTAAGTTCCTAATAGGCAAAAACAACACATGTATAATGTGTTCACATCTATTCACCTTTCTATGTCTCATATCATTTGATATGTGCTAATTGTGCTCAATGCATTTTGTTGAATTCAATTAAATTGAAAAAGAGCTCTTTTCCAATACAATTTTACTAGTTGTTTGACATTAGGTAAATTTGTTACTTTTCTGAGCATTAGCTTTCTCAACTATTAGATAAAGTTAGTACTATAAATCCTATGAGGAATTAGACAATAAGTGTAAAAATGATAATCATAGTGCTTTACATATAACAGTGGAGAGTTAACTAAGAAACGTTAGTTCCTTTACATCAAAAGAGCACTTAAAGTTATAATATGCCTACATGTGACTACAGTATTCTGTTTGTGTTTGATAGCATCATTTTGTTAATTGCCTGGAGACTGTTTTATTTCATGTTGGTAACTCAGCCTAAAAACACATGGACTCAAAAAACTTACCTGTGGTCAGAAAAAAAAAAATGTATCTCTTCTTAAGGTAATTGTTTCAACATGCTAGTAAAGGAAACAAAATTATTTCTGAACAATTTTACATACTATTTCTTTTCAGAATTCTTTAACATGATGAAAATCCTTTAAACCCTATGCTTAGATAAGTTATTGGTAATGAAAAAGAGGAGCTTGTGATAAAATGTGTAATTTGAATACACAATTAGTTTTAATTAAAAAAACATGTTTCTTCTGATTATAAAAATAATAGAATACTTGGGAAATATGGAATCATGCACGAAAGGAGGAAGTATGTGATTTTTCCATTCAGGGATATACAATGTTAATATTTTATTGTTCTTTCCATCTAGTTTATATATTTATGACATAATTACACTTAAATATACAAGAGCATATATCTATATCTATCTATTATATATCTATCTATGCATATATATATATATAGATATATCTATCTATATCTATTTATATGCAGTACTGTTACTGAACCAGGTTCATTTTGTCCCACGCACAGCAAGCCAAGAGACGTGGAGGTTTGCAGCAAAGAGAGGGTTTATTCACGAGGCAGCCAAGGGAGGCAAGGGGCTCAGGGTATTTATGGGATAAAGAATAAAGAAGCAGGATGGTCTGAGGCATGGTGAGCGTGGGGAAACATGATTAGAAAAGGTGTTATAATTGTCATTCTGCACAGGCATACCTAAGCTGTAGGTCTCTGCAAGTTCAAAAGTCACCAAGCAGCTCATCCATGCCAGTTGAAGTGTCCTGGTCCCACATGTCCAGTCTTAACCAGCTCAGCTTGAACTAGAGGCAGCTGACTCCAAGTTCCTGGAAAAATAACATTGCAAACATCTTACTGTTTAGGCTGCATGCCTCTTGGAGGACATGCAAGTCTTAAATCAACCTTCATTAGTAAAGGCAGGTGAAACAGATTTAACTAATAATTGCCCATGGTTTTAGTACTGAACATTTGTCTTAATATAAAATGTGGATATTCTCACATGTAATGGTAATACAACATTAATTCTTAGGTATCATTTACCAGGTATCCTGTAATTGTTTGGAATACTATTTGTTGTTGGATATTTCCTTTTTCTTTTCTTTTTTTTTCTTTGCAATTATAAGGAGAATTGGATTATACATTTTGATATATAACCTTGTCTAGATTTCTGATTTGGTTCCTTGGATTCCAAATAATGGGTTAAACTGTATGAATATGTGAATTTTTAGATCTGTTTTTTATATAGATCTTACCAGTGTAAATTCCCACTTATAGGGAGTTCACTTAAATAGCCCTTATCAGAATATAGTATTATTACATTTTAAATATTCTGCTAAATCATTTGTGTTTTTTGAAGTAAAAGTTTTTCTCATAAGTTTATATTATTTTTCATAAGTATTGGTATTTTAATTTTCTCATAAAAGTTTATCATATAATAATTATTTGTTATATACATTAACCCTTTGTCACATTTGTGGCAAAAAATACCTTTTTAATTATGTTATTTTAATATACATAAATTTTAAAAATGCATATAGTCAAATATTTTGATTTCATCTATCATTATTTTGCATTCATGTTTAACCTTGCTGATATATATTTTATTGATTATATAAATTTAGCCTTGGTGTTCCATATATATATGTATATATAGATATAGATATATTAAGCATAGGGTGATACCATTTTGAAATAATTTTTCACTTTTTTTACACACATTTTTATGCATAAGTATTTTATTACATAATTAAGATCATACTATATTCTATTTTGTTATTTTTTCATACATATAGTGAGCAATTTTTTGTGCCATTAGATATCCAAGGTAGCAGTGTGCACATTATAATGTATTATATTGAGCAAGTAAGTTCACAAATTTGTTTCGTAATTTAATATTGGATATTTTATCTAAAAGCTATACTTAGTTTTGAATTGTAGATAAAATATATATGGTATTAGTAATGTGTACTAAATATAACAAACACCTCTTTGTTAAATACATCCTAAGTTAATGAAATAATATGTTTAAGTCACTTTCGCAAGTGATAACTAATATTTATTAGTGTGAGTAGTTGTTATTAAATACTGCATAGATTTTTTTCTATATTACTTAAATGTTAGTTTCTTCACCTCAACCATGAAATTTAAGAAAAGAACTATTATACTTTTAAAATTATTATTTTTATCCCATGAATGATTAAAACTATATCATAATTTTAAGAAAAAGCAGGACACAGAATGAAGCCAATAAGGGGAAAAATAGAGAAAAGCACATTTTATTTCTGGAAAGAAGCCAATGATTGTTACTCAGAACACATAAGGAGAGAATGATTTTAAACATTTAGAGGAAATCATGAAAGCCTGAAGGGCTTTCTTCCAAGGGCACCTTGGAGAAATTCATGTTTCTAAAATAGGAAACATTTATCAAGACTTGGAGTACAGTAGCAGTTTCATGCTACAGTGTCAGCATAACTGGAGCAAATGAACTTTCTGGCATCAATGGTCACTGTGCTACTTCTGTCAACATGGCTTGCTTTTCTTTAAAAAAATGTATGTGTGTGTGTGTGTGTGTGTGTGTGTGTGTGTATGTGTGTGTGTGTATATATATATATATATATATATATATATATATATAAAACATTAAAGAAAAGTAAGAGAAATAATTTCCTCTGGCTACAAAAATACTGATTTTTCAGGATAACAGGTGAATTGCAACCTATAAATAGCTTGCTTTTATTAAAATTTCCTGACTAATTTTTTGTGACTATTTTCTAATGGAATCAAATTTATATTCAATGTTTCCTTTATTGTTAAATATTCATACTTAAAAGAGTCTAGAAAACATTTTTTCTCCAATGGGAATGGTCATTTTAGGATAATATATTTGCTTTATAGAGTCAGAAAGATTATTCATTTTTTTTCTGGTAAGACCACAGTCGTACTGGCCTTGAAGATAGCAGAATGTGATAGTAAAAATGATGACAGCTCTTTTAAAAATAAAAACATAAAACAATTATCCATAAAATCTGACCTTTCAATTTTGGAGGTTAATTCACTTAATTTTAGGGAAAATATTAAATTACCAAAACATATGTTTTCCATTTTTTAGATAGGAAAAAGCTATGTTATATGGGATTTGCTTGTTTGCATTTTTGTTTGTTTGCTGTGCGTATATTATTTTAACATTTAATGAGGAGGCTTAGGCATAAGCAGAGCAAAAACTTAGTGACAATACGTGAAAGATTTTGTCACAATTTAAAGCAAATTATCAGTGATTATTAAGCTTTTTGGCATTATAATACCCTGTTAGTATATAACCATATTCTTTTCCTTTTAAATTCTATACTCACCTTAGCTAAATGTGGGATATAGATATTTTATCATTTCAGTTTTGTAATTGATAGTTGCCAAAATGTCATAGTACTAATCTGGTATTAACTAGAATTGATATGTACTTATCCCTATGATCTAATAACTTTGGTTTGCTGCTTCAATTCCTGAATGCCCTACTCATTTCCCAACTCAATTTATCAAAAAGTGAGCACCTCCTTTGTGTCAATTTTTGGGTCTAGGATATAGGAATATAGAAAATGTTAAATAGATAGAATGATGAAATATGATTCTTTAATAGAAATAGGAACTTAAAGGTCATTATGGAAGCACAAATGCAGGACGGTTTGTCCAGCTAGGGAGGGAGTGGTGAGAAAAGGTTTCCTGAAGAAAGTCATCTTCAAGTAATTTCTTTTTCCTTAAAGCAGGTGTTCAAGGCTTTTTTCCCTCATTCACATGTCCACATGGCTACATTTAATTTCAGATAACACATGCAGAAGTTCTTTACAGTACTTTTTCACAGCTGAATTGAATTATCCTAGATAAGACTTTTTAAACCCAGAGAAATATGTTGTTCACTCACAGCAAGGGAACAATTATTTATAGTTTCTTCTTAAGCTACTTTTTCTGATGACTCTACTCTTGTAGTCATTATAAATACTGTAAGAGGAATTTCCCTAGCTTGCTGTTTGAAATGCAGACAAAGACTAAAAATAACAAAGAAATAAAAACATATCCAA